>NC_072852.1:122899426-123203176 GCF_028858705.1 Grus americana
CATCCATATGATCAATTACAGAGACCAAGTCAGTACTGGCAACTTCTTAAACCATGTTATCTCAAATACTTGCCAATGTGGGCATTTTCATGCTGAGTTAGGGACCTGAAAAGGTGTAAGCTCCTGTTGAATATGGTGAAGATGCTTTTGAACAGGGGGGTTCTGTTGAATGGTTTCTGATCTCTAAGATCGTAGCATAAGTAGTTCATTAACTCTGTTGTACACTTGGTTTAATCTAAAATGTTCCTGGGAAAATGGTTGCTGGAAAAAGCCAAAGACCAAAGAACTCAAGAATCTTCTAATTTCTCCACATTAGTGCCAGTCATGGCTCCGCTTGCTCTCGCTTTCTGTGGGCCAGCTCTTTGGGGGCAGTTTGCGTAGCGAGCGAAAGGCAGGGCTGCTCGCCCCGCAGAGCCGCTGGCCCGAGGGTTAGGTTGGTGACCTTAGAGATGTGGGACTGGACTGTGACTGTGCTGTAGTCACAAGGCTGTCCTCTTTGGGAAGTACCTGAGCTACTTACCATCTTTCCCTTCAGGCCGTTTGGAAAGAGTCCTGATCATCTGCTGAAAGAATGAGCGTAGGAACCTGACCTTGGGAGATGGCTCTGGATGGCAGGTGGAAGTAAGGCCCTCGCCTACAGCACAGGGTCCAGGTGAAGGTGTGATTTAAACATGAGTGTCTACACTTGGTTAGGCCTGGGTTGCTTCCAGCTTTTGGCTGGGCACTCTGGATTGTCCTTTGAGACCTGGCTCTTCTCCATGCCTGGGTAAGGAGCACATCTATCTACTGCAGGGCTCTGGCTTCTGCTTTGGGGACCAGTCTGCTTTCGGCTAGGAGCACCAGTGCGTGGCTTGTATTGGAGCCTTTTATTTCATCTACTGTTTGGATAGGTGTCAGCAAGGTGGGACTTCAAGGAGCTGCAGCATCCAGAGACAGTCGCTGTTCTGGGGCAGTATGTTTCCTTCCTCATCCTTTTCATCAGCCTTATGTTTCTTAACTCTTAACTCCCAAAGACTGCCAGTAATCCACATCTCTGCTCTGTCCAGCTAAAACTTGGTATCTGCTGAACGTTGTCCAAATGATCTTGTGTAAATTCTTGTCTGTTGCTGCCTCTGCTGCAGCAGTCATTTTTTATTATTTTTTTTTAACTTCGTCATACAGATTAACACTTGTAGATGGTGACTGAGAGTGGAAAGACTTAGAACAGAACTGTAACCTCCCTTTCTATTTGAACCAGGTCTATATGTAAATGTTACAAAAGGAAAAATGGCTGGTTAGGTGTAATTTTGTGAATTTATTTTTTTTTTTAAATACTGGGCAGTTGGGATGATCTGGTAAAATCAGAGATGTGTTTCACAACTCTGCCAAGTCACTTTTTAGCTATATGTTTAGAGTCCAACATGCAGAAGTTGGCCCATTCCAGCACAGAGCCTTCGAATGTTCACATGAAGTGGGATATTAGGACTAAGGTGGATGGAGATAAGTATGTAAATAACTCTTCAGGGCTTGAAGTCTTGGTGATTTCTGTAAAAAGTTCTGTGGCATTTGCTTTGTGTATACCCCCCCCCCCTCCCCCAGTGCTCTTAAAATCATTAAATCAGGACCGGTTTCTTTTGGATGAAATATACAGCTCTATTATTCAGAGAATCTTCTATTTAAAATAGTAACTTTCAAGTTTGAGTTCCAGCATTGTCCTACAGAGCCAAAAAATAATTGCAAGTGTTTATTGCAAAAAGATCTTGTGAATCTTTTCTTTCACAAAGACTTTCAGTGTAAAGAAACACTTTTTTTAAAAAAATTTGAACCATCTCTTTTTTCTCTCTCTCTTTTTTTTTTTTTTTTCTTTCCATAGACAGACTTGGAAAATTTCAACCTAAAAAAAGGATTGCTTTGCATTTGTGGGGCTGGGGCATGGGGGAGAGCGGTAGTAGTGCTCATAATGAGTTTTGAAACCTTCAGAGGGTAGCAGTCATTCCAAGAAGTCTGGTATAGGTCCTTTGTTTCAGCAAAACTTAGAAAGCTCATAAGAATTTGAAGCCAGGTGGGCTACTTACTTGCTTAAATACTTTGCTGAGCTGTTCATAAACTGTGAGTGGTTCAATAATTACTTTAAGTTTGATTTTTCTTTTACTGATTCAAATTGGAAGAAAGTTTTGTCCCACAGAAACTTCTGTTTGTTTTACTTCTCAAAGGGAAAAGGTAGCCCAGGCAAAAGACATAATGACTGAATACCCAAACAGATAATATTACAGAGGTCCGTTTAACAGCCATTTTGTCAAATGGGTCTTGTTACATGATTCCTTTTTTCATCTGAATTTTGATTGCTGCCTGCTCACTGTGGTTTTTTCCTATTATTCTTCTGTGTTCATGCTCTGTCAAAATATGTCCATCTAATTGTCCACATTTGAACTGGGGAATATTTTATTCAGAAAATGCTATGGATTTTCAATCCTCAGATTTGTTATTTTATACAGAAGTGTATCAGAACTGATAAAAAGCTTTGTCTCTTATTCCAAATGTTTCTTAATAGCACAGGACTTTCCTTGAGTGACAATTGTGTGTTTTCTTGGTTACGTGATGAAAGAAATGCTGTTGTCTCATTATTAAAGTTCATAGATGTTTTTGTTGCCTGCTCTAGTTGTCTCAGAGTACTAGAGGGTGGTGATGGAAAAGGCAAAAAACATCTAAGACCCTTATGAGGAAGCTTCTCTTCTCTTATTTTAAGAAGCTGGTTGCAGTTACCATTTAGTCACTGAAGTTTTCCAGCACATTCACTGATAAAGACACTTGACCTGTGTGATGCCTTGAAAATCTAGCACTTTCCTTCTCTTCCAAGGCAGTCACTTTACTATAATTTCTTTTTTTTTTTTTTTTTTTTTTTTGGTGGGGGGGCACCGAATGTTAATCTCTCTCAAGCTGATTCTACTGAAATGTTCTTTATTATCATCCTTTTCCTCCCCCCCCACTGATAAATCCATTTTATGCTTCCACTTTGTCAGGCTAGACTTTTTTCCCCCTCTTTTAGGCAGCGTTATTTTCTGCTGGAGTATTAGTTGAAGGGCATTAGCTTCGATGACTTTGGAGGGGTATTCACAAAGGCTATCTTTAGTCTAGCAGGAACACTGCCTGTGTTTCCTCCCTGGCTAATGGAAAACAATTGGGGTTTCTAGGGCAATTCTGAGTTTCCAAGTTAGGCTCTTTTTTCCTGAATTGCCCTCCAGAGAAAGCCACGGCTTTCGCAGACGGTGCCAGCTGGAGTACCCCGTCTGCTGTTTCCGCAGTCCTGCGAGGGAAGGGCAGAGGCTCCTTCCTGGCTCCCGCAGCTGCAGCAAGGCTGGGTTTGGTGGCCGCTGGTGAAGAACTAGATCTCCCTGCCCATGGCAGCTGGATGTATCGGGAGAGGACAAGTGAGAGGAGTGATTGAGAATTACGCCTTTTTGTTAGGTTACAGGACCTGGGTGTTTATGCTGGCTTAAACGGTGTACGCTTGACACAAAATATACCTTACAAGCATTTTAGTGCTTGAGTTGTGTTTCCTTTTGTGGCGGCTGTTGGAAATTAGAGAATCCAGACAGTGGGGCTGGGGTTTTCTCAGGGTCCCTCATGTATAATTGAACTGCAAACACTTGGCTGGTGTCATTGCCTTCATAATATAGTAATTACTTTTTTATCATAGTTCTAAAAAATATGTCCTGTTTTGCCACGTAGAAAACCCTATTTGTATCTTACCTGAATTGAACGGACTTTTGTAGCTGGTACATGGCTAAAATATTATGTGGTGCTGTTACAAACTTGTCACTGAATTAAATTTAACTTAAGAAATTCAGTTCTTGTAGTATGTCTCCATCTTTGTTCTCGTCCTGGAAAAAGTTGAGAGTTCTATGGAGACAAGGCTACCTTTGAGACCTCAGAGGCCTTCCTCCTTATCCCTCTGTGTGGTTGCATAAGGTCTGCTTCCAGGCTACTATTAAGTCAATAATTATTGTTTGCTACTAAGGATATACATGATGCTTCACAAGGCATAGGTTTTGGGACTTTTAGAAGAAAATGGTGTCTCTGCTCTAAAATAGCTTTTTGTAGAATAAGACAGGCACAACAACATATGAAGCCTTTGCTGTGTGCTCTTTTGCTTTCTCTTAATTGGTTATTTTCTCTTTCCCATCATATCAGCTACTAGTCTGTCTAATCTCACTCAGAAAGTTTACTTCAAATGTATATACTTGTGTATTTTAAAGATAAATTCCAAACTCACATTTCTGTTATTTTCATGTGATTCCTGTAGAAACCCATTGTTGAAGCCTGAATGATAGGTTGATTAGCTTCATTGCATTTCTCAGTTTTTAATGTGAGTGGGTTTAATATTTATACTTCTTGACCTTGCTATTCTTTTACAGATTTTTTTCCCCCCACATTTCTACATCTGTTTTTCATTTTCTTTTTTATATTTTAATTTTCTATGTTAAGTTTTCTGCATATACTGGGAGGGGATTGAGGGTGGCAGAAGTATGTGAAGGTGTGAAGAAAAGCATGGCCTTGTGAGACATCGAATTAAATTGTTTATTTGATGTTAATAATTTGCTTAAGACTATACCTAAAATCTAAGTTTGGAAGAAGAACGTGGGGAATTCCTTTAAAAAGTGACACAAGAGTAGGAAAGAATGTCAATACACAGTGATTAATTACTTTATTGCAAAAGGGGAGCTTTTCTGTATCTCTTCTTGGTTTGAAATGAGTTGCCATATGTTGAGAAGGTAGAAACTGGCAGAAGACTTTCATGTCTTACTAAGTTGTGAGATCAGGAAATAACTAAATCTACCATGGGGAGTTTACCTAACTAACCACAACCTTTTACTAACATGTTCGCTGTGTCCTCATGTACAAATTCTGAAATAAAAATGCCAGTACTCATGTGTCACTGATGGGAAGCAAAAGGCAATATTTTGGTCATAATTGGTAGGAGGCGAGACTGACGTTCACATGAATTTTCCCCAATTACAGAATGAGCACAAAATATTTCATAGAAATCAAATTATTTCTTAAAATTTCTGTCATGCTTACCTGGCATTTGGAAATGCTTGTGCTTTCCCACTCTTAATAGTCTTTACAAGTGGTTTTCTTTAAATAGGAAATATGTTGTTTAAAATGTTAGATATTTTCTTTAGATTTTAGTCTTCAGCTTTAGCACAGATCTCAGAATCTTATTTTCAAGGCCAGAAAGATCCTCACGCTATCTTTTAAAACCTCCTGCATGCCAAAGGACACAGCAATGTGCTCAGGGATGATTCTGCTGTGCTCAATATCTTGCAAAAACTTAAGGGGATAACAGAGAATCCACCACTTGGCCTGGTACTCTGTTCAAACAAATTATCCTCACTGATAATTTATACAGACTTAAATCCTTAAGTCCCACTTGAAGACACTTCATTTTTATCCCTTGAATCACTTGGGGCTCTTTCTATTTTTTCTCCACTTTTTTTAGCACCTTCTGCATACAGTTCTGATGTCTATGTACTCTTGTATTGATCTCACCATACATCGAAAAAGCAAGATCGACAAGCTTATTTCTGTTAGGTGTCTAATCCTTTTTTGCCATAACACTATCTGCAAGGCACACCTTAAGTCATTTCTTCAGTGAGCTAACACCTCCATGAAAGCAGCTGCTGTCCAGGTTACGGTCCCAGGTTTCAGACACGCACCAGCTTTCTGTGTTCTTAGGGGAGTATGACCTTGCATTTGCGTTACAGTTTGCCTTCACTGTGTGTTATTTGCGTACGCAGCTGGGGATTTGGGGAAATACCAGGCCTGATTGGAGATAAGCCTGCTTACACATGGTATCTGAGTCTTGTAGCACTCCTTTAGACCTGATTCTACTGTGTGAGCCTTGAGAGTAAGAAAGCAGTCCTAAACTGTGTCTTCTTTAGCTCCTTGCGTTTTGTAGTTATTTAAAAATGAGTCGTCTACATGTATGCTTACTCACATTTAACATTACGCTTTGCAATTAAGTCAAACTGTACTTTCCTCTTACATAGGGAAAAACTAGAAAAATTTTACCTTTTTTTTTCTTTTTTTCTACGAAGTCTAGGAACTCTTGGGAACTCCCCTGTTCCCAGCTTGGCCCTTTGCAATCTGTTTCCATCTTTCTGTTAAGTTAGATTTTTTTTTTTACATTTTTTTTTTTCTAAGCTAGAGGACACCCGTACAGGCTACTGTCACTTTCTTCTGTGATCTTGACCACCTGCAGTCACACATCTGGGGTGCCCTTGTTAGAGGGTATGGGTACTAGCCTGGCTGGTTGACTGCAGGAGCAGGTTTATCTGGAGACTGAAGGGATAAGAGCTGCAGTACTTGGCATTCAGGCTCTATTTTGGCTGATGGCTTGTAGTCATTGGCCTCCCAACTATGGGTTGGGGAGAATTAAAATACCTGTCTGACATTTCATGCCTTCTGTTCGTATCTGATATGTAAGCTATGTTTTGGGATGCTGTCTTATGAAGTAAGTCCATGGTGTACAGCTCCTTGTACTAAACCAAGGTTATACTCTGTATTTACAGAACCACTTTCTGGAGTCTTTCAAAACCTGCACAGAGCTGCTTACAAGTCAAATAACTCTCTTCTAATGTTCTGGTTTATTGAAATGACTTTATAAATGTAATGCCATCTTAAATTAATGCAGGCGTTCATCTCTTCCACAGGTCCTTCACCTCCTGGTTGATCTTGGCAGATCTTTCTACCCATGTCTGGTAGTCTGTAACTAAACCCAGGCAGATTAAACCAGGCCTTCCAAAGCTCCTTCTCTCCTAAAAGTAGTCTAGTATGTGCCCCCATCTCTGTGTCATGGATAATGGCACTGGTAGGTAAACAAGTGCCAGAGACTCTTAACTGTGCAGTGTCCTCGAAGTCCTAGCAGAGCTGCCTGACAAATTTGGGAGGAGATGCAAACAGCATTTCTACCCTTATGATGTGATAGGAAATGCTGCCTTTTGCATGAATGGAATTGGAACTGTTGATATGTTTTGGGCAACTGACAAGTCAGGATCATCACAGACCTGTTCAGCTGCCCCTGCACACGCACTTTCTGTCCACTTAAAACCCTTTTTTCAACCTCTTATGTTTTGGAATAATGATCAGCTTTGACAGCCACTAAGTATTCCTGGTATGTGGCGGTTCCCTGTAACAAGTTATGCTCTTAGAAACAGGACTGTAGAGCTTCATCCTAAAGACTTTTTTTTATACAAAATTGTATTCTGTATTCCTGTCCAATATAAACTAGACTAGGGCTGCGCAACTGCTGAAGTCTATACGTAGCTTGACAGGACTGTTCATGTAATCCTCTTTCCCAAAGGCTTCTCTAATACGGACTGTGGATTTGGAGATAGCAGCCTGTTACTGCTACTGTTTTCCCTGCAGCCCCTCTGTTGTTACTCTACATATTGTTCCTCAGGAAACACCATGCCTGCATATGGGTGGTCACCACCAGCATAATTCAGTTTGTGTGGGTCCCTTCCTTATCTATGCATGAGTTGTTGCTGGGGATAACTGAGGCCACTTATAAGCGGTGTGAATTATCTAAGCAGTAATTGCCCATTCTTAGCAGTTGTCTTCCCATCCCAAAGGGTAGCTGAGGATACAGACTGTGTTGTGTAACGCATGTTCAGGAAGTCTGATGCTTCAAGGGAACATCTAGGATTTGCACAGACTGTGTTGTGCTCATGTCAATTTGTGCTGCTAAGATGTTCAGAGCCCCTACGTGTGAATGAAGGGTGACTCTGTTGGGGTGTTACAGGATGTATGCAGGGCTGAGGCAGGAGGCATAGCATCATGGTGTTTGGCACTGCCATGCCGTTACATGTCTTTGAGTGTGGAGCGGAGTTTTGAGAGGCTGGGGTGCATTGTCTGTGCTCCTCAGCTAGTCCAGTTTGCCAGGTGGCCATGAACACCAGTTCTTGAGGAAGTGTTGGAAACCGGAGAATCAAGTTATAGTGGGGAATACTGGGACTCCCTTATCTGTCTCTCTGGGATTTCACGGAATGGTAGGGTTTGGAAGGGACCTCTGGAGATCGTCTAGTCCAACCCCCCTGCTAAAGCAGGATCTTCTAGAGCAGGTTGCACAGGATGGCATCCAGGAGGGTTTTGAATCTCTCCAGAGAAGGAGACTCCACAGCCTCTCTGGGCAGCCTGTCCCAGTGCTCAGTCACCGTCACAGTGAAGAAGTTTTTCCTCATATTGAGAGGGAACTTCCTGTGTTCCAGTTTGTGCACATTGCCTGCTGAAAAGACTCTGGCCCCATCCTCTTGACATCCATATCAAGTTGCTTACCCTAGCAAACTATTTTTTTGGATGAGTGGGGGAATTCAGAATTCCCCCACGCACTGCATTTGTGCTTTTTTTGGCCCTTTGGGGAAAGGGAGCAGAATTTCAAAGCAAGAAACTGATCTTGTCATTGGGAACTGGGAAGGGACAAAGACCTCAGCACAGCAGGGGTCCATCGTGTATGGCATGTTCAGGTGAGATGGCCCAGAGTGACACTAAACAAGGCGCAAGGTCTTACAGTCTGGTACAGCTTGGGACACCAACATACTGTCATGGTGTAGTGGGTCTTCCTCTTTTACTGTATAGTGTATTGGTGTGTATGCAGAAGGCTGAGTCACATGCAAATGAAAAGGAGCAGTTACCTTTCTCCACAACTGAAGGATGCGTAGATTGCCCAGCTATAGATAATTTCTAGAGGAGAAGGCAGTGGGAAAAGATGATAATGAACTATGGAGTGAGCATGTATGATCAACTCCTGCAGTGTTAAATCCACTTCAAAATAAAAGATGCGCTAGAATAGAGTTATATTACTTTGAGTTTTTGAGCGTTAAATTGTGCAGCATACTAGAACTTGAAACTAAAAATGGAGTGGGAGTGTGAAAGCTCGGACATTGTGGTGATGGAGATGAGGTCCATCGACAGACTATTCAGGCCTCTGAAAGCAGAAGACTGGTTGAAGAGAATTGAATGGATTGTTTTGGGTAAAATTCTATATACTTATATATTTAAAAATGGTGAACATGTTGATATTTTTCTGGAAAAATGAAGAGTTTGTTTCAGAGCTAGGTGTTTAAATTCATAGAAGGAGGGGGATCGCACTATTGTATATGTCATGAAAAATAGGGGAACAATGTAGATCTGGATTGCTATTCCCAATAGGTTTTTTCTTTTCTGTGTTCCCTAGTACATGCTAAAAATATTTTCAATATCTTAACATCTGCATTGTTATGAAAAATGGCATGTCTTTGTTTCCAGCTGTGTGATTCTTGCATTGCACTTTGTTCCATGTGCTCTCTTCAGTTGGGATATGAGGTCATTTTCTTTTGTCAGCTGTAAACCTAATTGCCCTGACTCCAGAACTGCACTGTGCACCACTTGGAAGAAGTTATTTCTTCTGCCTCCCCCCCCGCCCCCCCCCCCCAATATGTATGTTGGGAAATATGGAGTTATTTGATTGTGAAAGTGTCTTCTGATTGGCAGAGAGGGGCAGAAAAAAGGGTAAAAAATAAAGGGAGCTAAGCCTCTTTACACGTAGAAAACATGAGGCTGAAGAAAGACTGGGTACATGAGTGTATTTTGCATAGTACTGTATATTAGCACATCTAATCTTAAATGCACCAGCATGTCCCATTGATTTCAACTGGAGGGTGGGATGCACAAGTAAGGTAAACCCTCTCATGGTCGTGGGTGCCCCTGGCAGGCTCCTAAGCACCGTGCAGCAGAGGAAGACGGGTGAGTGAGGGTTGGCTGCAGTTCTGGCTCACGTGTTGAGTAGGAGCAGCAAAACAGGCAGGAAGGAAGGCCAGACTTGCTGTGAACTCAAAGAGAAACGTTAAGACACTGTGGTAATGAGGACAAGATGGCAGTAGGTGATGGACAGCCAGAGGGAGGTCACTAGCTGTTGGATGCTGCTGGTTTCCAGCACACTGCCTGGACGTAAGGTTCCTGGGTTTCTAGGCACTGCAAAAGATGATACCCACAGCCGGTTTTTGATTGACTCAAGCAACAAAGCTGAGCGTTAATGCTCTAACTCTGTCTCTCAGGTGTGTGGTTATCTATAGGTTGCCACAAAAAGGAATTTGCCTGGCTTGATTATTTTTTTTTTCCTTTAAAGTTGAAGAAACTCTACACGTACAGAATGCACTTTAAAAGGCATCTTAAGGGGGCAAAGCCAGGCAGCCAGAACTGGGAAATGCTGAAATCAAGGTTGCATGTGTTTCTTTAATTCTGCTTCCTTGGATGTACGTGTTGGTGCAAAATCTTCTAATAAATGGTAAATATTGAGGTTTTTCCCAGAAGAAACACACCTGTGATAGAGCCATGGTGTTTATGACATGAGTTGGGAATATGTAGTGGATGAGATGATCACACATGTTCCTGAGATGGCTTGCTTGTGCAAAGCTGTAGCAGACACTTGGCTACTCTAGGCAACCGCCTCCTCTCAGGGGTTCCTCCCAGCTGCCTCGATCTGCAACTCACCTCTTCTGGGCAACAGCACTCATGGCAACACCACCCTCTGGGGCTTACATATGTTTAGTGCCCTCCCTTGGAAAATCCCTAGAGGTGTTAGGGGGTTTCCCTTTTTTTTTTTTTTTTTTTTGTACCCTTGCAGTGAGCCAGCAGTGTGGCAGCAGTTCCTGGCTTCATACAAGCTTCCCATGTGCTTCAAAGGAGGCGCTGGGCTGTGCGGGCAGCCTTCATTTATCATTCTGAAGTAGCCAGCATCCCACTAATGGTGCGTGTGCTGTACCGTGGGGACGTCTCATCTCTAAATTTCTTCTTGTCACAAGAGTGGGAAAGTGTGAATGACATAGGGCATTGGACAAGGACAGAGGAGGGTCTCATGGCTAAGACATCAGATGGTATGAGAGCGCGCTGAATTCTGGCACTGCTGCCTGTACTGCAGGGTTCCTGCATGAAGCTGTCGTTGTGTGGCCAAGTGCTCTAATGCTGCTGCATGTCTTGTTTTCTGGATTTCCAAATCAACTGCAGGAGCCACATGGTCATTCAAAGGCAGTTTTAGATGATTTGCTGTGAGGAATTCAATAAAAGGCACAACCACTATAAAGGAGTAGTAGGGACTGAGGCTTAACTATTGAATAGATTACGTGAGACTGGAAGAGTAAGACAGCCTGAGGTCTGGAATGGGCTAGTGTTTGAAATTGCAATTTCAGGTCAAACACAACTTACTGGGATTTCACACACACACACATACGCACACCAATTTTTGTATTCCCCAGAGAGCGATGTGCTTAAATAGAAGTGATTGAAACCAAAAAGGCAATAGATGTGCCAGTTAATCTATAGCTCTCTTCTATATTAAGTTAGTTTTAAATAGCATTAAAGGCTCAGTTTAGAGGAGCACTTAGTAAGGCATCTAACTGCATATTTGAATTGAGGCCAGGATTGATAAACCTGGATACTGCGTGATAATACATCCTAATAGGAACACTGCATCCACAATGGTTAATGTGTATGTCCCAAACAGGGCTGTGTCTTCCTTCTGCTGAGATTTGGGGTTGCAAGTTTCAAAGCTGGTTTATTTGTGGGTTTGGTTCACAGGTTTCCAGTAAGAATAGGATGCAAATTAATTTTTTTTTTTGGAAGCAATGGATTTATAAGCAAAGAATATTCTCAAATTTCCCCAAATATCTACTATCTGTAACAGAGCTCACTCTCGGTTTGATTCCTTTAGCACTTCTTTATTTTTTCCAGTGGTTACTGGATCATTTGCTGTCTCTGTATGAGATCCAGTTACAGCAGATTTTCTAAAAAAGTGTTCTGAGACTTCAGAAGACTGGAAAGGAAAAAACCCCTTTAAGTTGACTAGCATTAAAACAATACTCATTCTTAATTTATGGGGAAGCATTTAAATTCTACCTGAAAGGTCACTGTAACGAGGCCTTTGCAATTAAAAGTACGAGACTATTTGCTAGTTTTAAAAAACACGAAAAGATTAAAGATAAGACTTTAAACACTTCCGAAAGATAGACCTCTGGGCAGTTATGCCCTTAAAAGAAGGGATAAATATTAAAGGTCTCTAAAACATATGAATGAAGAACAAGAAAGGGAAATGTCATGTAAGGAATAAAGAGTGTAATTAAGGACCTATATATAGAAGAGCCATAAGATGTACCTAAAATATTAACAAAATTTTTGACGTTTTGCTAAACACATGTCAACCTGAACTATCATAAACAGAAACAAAATTAAAAGATACATTGTTTTCACTTGACTTGCCAGTGGAAAAGTATTGACTTAATTTTTTTTTTTTTTTTTTAATTCCTGCAAAAGTTTTCAAAGTTATTTCTTGTGGCTGGGGGAGGAGCACCTTGACCAAATGTTACTATTTAAAAATACAATAAATCCTTCATAAGTGTACAGGAAACAGTATATTTAAAAAGTGTATTTTCCTTAGCCTTGTGGACTGAGTTATAATTTCAAAAGTTAAAATTAATCTCAGTGGCTCCATTCCCTTTAAGTTTCTCTGTAAATCAAATGAAAGTCAACAAAATTCCATGCTTTTCTAAATGAGGATGGTGCCTTCTATAAAACAATGTCTTTAAGATATGAGAAAACTTAACCAAAATGTCTACATTTGGAACAAAATAGCTTTTATAGCAAGGAAGAGTATATTTGATTATTTTAGAATAAAATGTAATTGCATTTGTTGTTAACAGACCAATTAAGTCGATTCATTCAGAAAATCCTTGATGGGATAGAATGGCATTTCCCGCTGTATCCTCTTAAAACTAAACAAAGCAAGTAATGTTTGGTTTTTGTGATGCATTTGATCAACATATTAAAAAAAAAACCAACCACAAAACCCCATGATTTCAATTAGAATTTAATAAATCTATTACCTTTGTTTATGGAGAAAGAAAATGAAGTTGTCTCCTTTTTCGCTTACAATTTGTGATTCTCAGTTAAAGGATTCTGTCTAGAAATCCTCCCACAAATTGAGCATAACAGCTGATAAAGCCCAAAGTAGTATTTTACTGTACAGTGATAGGGCACTTTTGTAATCTGCTAGTTAGAACAGTCTTAATTTTGAGGCTCTCTGGGGACAAAATTACCATGTCTTTTCTGTATTCCTGCTAATCTTTTAGTGATCATAGCTAAATCACAGGAACACTAATTTCAAGTTTTCACCTTTTTTTTTTTTTTTAAAAGAAGGCCTAAGTAAATTTTATGAAGATTATTCATAAATATATGTCTCTGCTAGGCAAAGTACCAAAATACTTTTTTGTTTTGGTTTGGGTTTTTTTTGTAGACCAGTAAAAGTAATTATATCACTTCCTTTCCTTTTCCAAATCTAGACTCTTGCTTTATTTTCTGTATGCATAAAGACCCAACTCCTTTTTTAAAAAAATAAACAGGCAACAATGATTTTTTTTTTTTTTCATTGGGAATGTGATCCTATATTGGCCCATCTGGCTAGAGTATATTCTTCTAGTGTGTAGCCCCAACTGGGTCATAGTTGTCGAGGAATCACGTGTATGGATAGGTGATGCATTCATAAATTAGAATATTCTTTAACCCCACAACTTCTAGAACAGTAGGAATGGAAGGGTAATCTGTAGTCTTCCCTCTCCTTCCTGGAATAATTGTTCTATAAGAATTATTTTTCACTATTGTTTTCATTTGTAGCATTTCAGATTTAAAAAAACCCAACCCCTAGGTAGCCGGTATTGGCTTAGTGAGTAACCTTTCTTTTTTATTTTTATTTTTTGCCAGCTCTTGCAAATGTATTGGGCCATTTGAATATTTGTTTGATATATATCCCCTATGTTATATATATGTGTGTGTGTATATACATAAAAAAATGTGTGTGGGGGGTGCATGTATATGTATATAGACACACACACATATATATAGGAGATACCCATCCAAGTTCCTCTGGTTGTTTCTGTTATTATGACTGAGACAAAATGTTTTTTCTTCAATGGTAATGTCTCTCTCAGTAGGTGATTTGTCAATGTAGTTGTCCTGTGTATCTAATTCCTCTTGTGGAACTACCTCTACAGAGAACATACTAAGGGAATAGCACTGGGTGATTCATATGAACAAATAAAGAATAGGGATAAAATTTTGGCACAGAAGTCAGTGGCAAAAGCCCTGACTCTAGTGGGATTGAGAATGTGCGGTGAGAGCATGCACGGTAACACACGATCATATTAAATCACTGCTGCCCCCAAATGTTCTTTGTGCTGCTTCGCTGTGATTCACTGACTGTACCCTACTATTCAGCTTATGAAAACTAATTCAATCAGTAGCAAAATTCAGATAAATCTCAAAGTTACTAGGGCTTTGGTTGTGATTATTATGCAACAGGTTAAAATACTATTTAAAAAGCGCTCAACTAAATCAACCTCTCTTAGTTTCAAGTGGGTTTTTTTGCTTTTGTTTTAGGATCTTGTTCTGTCTTTTACTTTTTGGGGAAAAAAACCTCTTCAGTTATAGATTCTACAGTAAAGTAGCAATCAAGAAAAGCATTGATATTGAACTTAGACTTTAGAAACTTAATGTCATTACATGATGAAGAGTAGTGAAATGATATAAGGAATCTGGGGCCACTTGACTTGGACTTGCTGTACTTCTGATGCACGTCCTTCTACAAATAACTGCACGCGTAAGTCACGCTAGTATGGCCACTTACCTGTGTAGCGTTAACAAGTTATGCGCATGACTAATATCAGCCCTCTGTAGCATAGTCATCAACTCCTTCGGTGTGTACTTCAACTTCCATGAGCTATGTGAGTGCTTAGGTGTCAAAATTGAGGCATATGTTTCAGGCGTCGCAGAATCAGCGCTCTGTTTGTGGACCTGAAGTCCAGCTGGCCAAGTGTAGAAGGTATAGCTGGTGTTCCTCTACACGACTTCAGTTAAAAATGGGGTAATTTTGAAGCGCGACCCTAATGTTTTGTTGTGAGTTCAGTGAATAATAGCGAGACAAAATTACGAAGCGGCTTACTGCTTTTTATCTAAGGAGAGATTGATGCATTGCTCTGTAGAAAATGATAAAACTGGAAGATAGCATCTAGAATATCAACATCTAGTATTTGTGATACTAGAATATCACACACAGTACTGTTATGACTTTAAATACTCAATTTATTCAGAACATATTAATCTTGTTTTGAAAATGTAAAGCAGCATACTTGGTAGTTTACAGATACACTGATTTTGCTAAGAGTTGCCAAGAAGAAGTTGATAGTTTGGACCAAGGATTGCTGCGGTTGCTATGTGCAAAAGCCTAGAACAAGCCAGCGGGAAATAATACCAGGGTGGGAAAGTATTGCTATGGTTACAGAGTATTTTCTTTAAAGGAGAGGTGGATAACGCAGCAAGAATTGCTGAAACTTAGGTAATATTGTGTTATACAAAAAGCAAAAAGACTAAAAGATAATAACTGTCTTGTGCTCTTAATGGCATTTTGTTAGTTTCCAGCAAAGAGGGATTTAATTAAAGTAGGAATAATTTGTGAAAGCTTTGTTAGAAAAATATACTTAGCTTTTATTTTTTAAAAGTGGAATGCCAGTACAATATCTTGCATATTTTGGCTCTGTCTCTTTGTTTTTTAAAACAAAACCTTGTGGGGTTTTTTTGCCAAGTGGATTAAGAGTTCTTTTAAAAAGAATAAAAGTGTAATTATACCCAAATAATTTAATTCATGTAAACTATTAAGTCAGCTTTTCAGTACATTAAAAACTGTAAAATAGCTGCATTTTGCACAAATACACGTAATATGAAATGATTACAAAATACAATAAAAATTGTAATAAATAATAAAAGCCTACTTTAAGTGATGCTGTAAATCTGTAAACTGCAAAATTCATGTAGGAAATATCCTTTTTCACTCATGGACTAGGATTTAGTTGTAAACACCTCTGTTGGTTTGATCCTGCAAACCAGGATGTAGAAGACTGCTGTACAGCTCAGAGTTTCCATTTTGATATTTGGGAAGATCCTCTCCTCTCCCCCATCATGTTTATCGAGGGGTACGGTGTGCAGCATGCGGTCTGCGTGGGCTGGACCGTCCCCAGCCCGCCCTGCCGTGCCAGATGTTCAGAAACGCTCTGCTGGGAGAGGTGGGGCTGGGGACACAGCAGTCCTGTGGCAGGGACAGAACAGATCTGTGCTCTAGGACCAGGGAAAGAGGAAAAGGGAAACTGTGAAGAAGTGGCTTTTTTTTTTTTGATTTATTTCATGGCTACGTTTATCCGTCACTCTCTAATGGCCATGCCACTGAAAGCCATATCGCTCGACTGCACGTCGAGGCCCATCACTGGAGTTCACTTGAGCCTGATGGAACCAGATGTACAAGACAAATCTCCTGAGCTACGTAACTGTGCGGAAGGTCTGGCTAACGTGCTGGTTTCATTCCTTGTCCGTGCTGGAGGGCATGGAGCAGAATTGATCATGCTGAAGGGTACAGGATGGGAAGAGGCGGAGACGGACAGTATCTCCGCTCACAGCAGCCTGCTCTCCTTTAGAGCATGACTCCACCACACCACATAAATTGTCTGTGTCACATCTCTGCCTTGGGCACATTTTGTTAAATGTAAGAAGGAGGATGAATTAAATTGTCAGGTAAAATATGTTCAGCTATTTGTGACTGTTTTACATAGTTTTATTGCTGTTTTGCCTGTACTATGAGAGAGGCATTTGAAACTTGGAGATGAAGCACTGCACTTTTACTTTTGCTCTTGACAAGTATACCTGAACATGGAAATAACCTGCTGTACCTAGTAGTTCAGACCCTGGCTTTTTCAAGTGAGATCAAAGAACCTCTTTAAGATAATCTTGTAGCTTTGCCAGAAAAATCCCATCTTTTATGTAGTGGACACATAAGATGGACTGTGAAGTACAAATTGGGGAAAGAATGGTCCTGATGGGTACTGAGTATACAGGGGCTGGAGTTCATCAGTGTAAGAACACTGAGACAAAGGCCTTGAAGAGAGAAGTTCATGACAAAAACCTGAGACTCGGGAGAAGCAAGGGAACTGAGATCAACTGGGGAGATGAGGGGAAGTGGCCACTTGGCAGGAAAATAGGGTATTTATGCAAGAGGTCCCAAGAGGGAGATGGGAACTGGGATTTGGAATCCCAATGGACTTGAGACTGGGATGAAATGAGGAACTGGACACAGCAGAAGAATGTAATAGTGATGAGGGACAGTGCTTGGAAGTTTAAGAGTGAAAGAAGAACAACTCTTGTAAGGAAAAAAAACCAAAGGGTGTAAAAGCAGAAGACATCAAGGCTGAGGAAATGGGTGAAGAGTTGTGTGCAACTCAAGTACACTCTTCTGCTATGAAGAGCCAAAGATTTCTGAGCATAGCCTACCATCTCTTCTTACTAGTCAGATGTCATTTGTAGCTGACCCACTGTCAATGGCTTATATGAAAGAGAGCATCTCACTGCTGTGGTTACTCCCTCCATTAGTACAAATGATAGAGGTCTACAGTGTGCATCCAGCCATTCCACGCTGTGGTCAGGCCACTTCCCTATGAAAGTCTTTGTTCTACTTTTTTTTTCCTAGGGCTTTAAAAATATACTGAATAAAAATATATTGAATAATAAGATGGTAATATCAGGTGCTAAAAATTAACCAAAGTTGGAATTAGTGTTGGCAATGCTATCTTAGCTCACTGTATTTCTGATTGTATAGTCATGATACAGGATCTAATTACACATTCACATAATGCTTATTCCAACGGATTTTTTCCTCCACTTGCTACTTCAGGTGGATTTGCACACTTGATAGCTACAGACCCTGAAAGATGTGTGGTGCATGAGAGAAGTTTGCAAAGAAAGAATGACCTAAAGGATGGGCAACTGAGTGCTGCCCTGGGACTCTCTTCCTGCCTCTATCATAGAGGTCTGAGAGACATCCTCCGTTGAGTCCTTGCCACTGTTGAAAAGCTGGTTTCCCTAATAGTTTATGCCATTTTCAGAGTGTTTGACTGTGCTTGATTGTGGGAAGTGCTGAGCAGTCTTTTCCTTCAGTGAGGTCAGTGGTAGCTGCATTTCGAAGGTCTCTGACTCCTGGCTGGAGACAGCTTACTCAGAGATGATTGCCCCCTAGCCAAGAGCCATCGGAGTGTCATGCTGTGGGGATGGCTGAGGTGGTTTTGAAGCAGCTGCTGGACCATCGCAGTTTACAGCTCAGCCTGGTCATCTGGCAGTGTTTTGCATTTTCTTTGCTAAATTGGATGACCACAGTCAGTGGTACTTTAAGCCTTATTTTGTTACACCTCAATTCCCCAGATGTGAAATTAAGATAATTCTTATTTCTTTTTTGGTAGGGAGATGGTGCTTATAAATATTATGGAAGTAATTTTCACAGTATACATACAGTGGTGATAAGCCTGTGAAGAAATTTGTGCGTGCTCTCCCAAAGCTGGAGATGAATAGGATACAGCAGGAAAGTCTATGGCCGTGTGATGAATGGCAGAGTAAATAGAAAATACCATTTTGCTCATTGAACAAACGACTAATGATCTTGAACAAGAAAAATAACCCTAGGTTTTGAACAATAACTGAAGACTATTATCATGGTGTGTGCACACTTAAAGGAAGATGGACTTAAGGTTGCACAAGTGTCTTTCAGTCTGGCCCCATCTGCCTTTTGAGTGCTCAACTTCACGCTGTTTACGATAGCGTTTTGTGCATCATACTTTTTTTAGAAGTAGTAGTAATTTACAGACCTGTATGCCTTTTTACCTTGTTAATGATTCCATAAAAACACTAAGTAACTGGGAATACTAATTCATTGATAAAGCTTACCTGATATAACTTATTAAAAAGAGTTCTTAAAAGCTGGTCACCAGGCCAGTCCACATGTACCTCCATCTGTCTAAAAACCTGAAAGACAGATTTAGAAAATAATTGAGATAATCTCTGTAAAAATCATGGGTTTCAGTCCTATTGTTAGGTGCAATGGAAGACTAGAATAAGCAAACTTTACATGTGGTAGGACTGAAAACTCATCTTCCTTCTCTCTGTCCTGTTCTTCCTCTACACCCTTGCTTGAAAGCTAGCTTTCCTTGCATTTGCCAAGGTCCCCCTCTTTCTTTTGTTCTTCTGTGATTCCCAAATTAAACAGGACTTAACTAGTGACATGCTATTGAAAAAGTTAGGCTTCTGGCCATGAAAACTGTGAACAAGCTATTTGAATTTTAATTAATTCCTCACATTTGTAGAGGATAAGTTTTTGAAATAAGCTGTTGAAACTTTTTAGAGGGGAAAAAAAATTAATGGCAGTTTCTCGAAGACCAAAGAACTTCAACTCTTGTTTCTTATTTTTTGTTTAAAAAGATGACTTTTTTGATATTATGTAACATGCTTCATTTTTTTTTGATACAGCACCAGTAAAAGCAAGTGTAGTTCTTGTGCAGAACTACATCTATTAATTACAGCATTGAATAGCTATAAGACAGCTTAGTCTAACAAGTCCGGAAGCTAGGGTGCTTGATTGCTGGTCATCAGTCTGTGTTTATGCTGTTAAGTTTTTTTGATGTCCTAGATAAGACCGGTGAGATAACACTGAACGAGAACAATAGATAGGGAGCCCCTGAAATCTTCCACCTTCTCTTCCACTGGGAATCACTGCAGGACTTTTCATTTTGAGTATGATAATTGCTTGAGATTTCATAACAAGGTACCAGTATGCTGAAAAATACTGAGCAGATGTTCCTACAGTCAAATACAAGACAAATATTCTTTCTGGTTTTGTATATAGGGGACAAATATTCACTTGCATAGGAACAGTCCAGGTATGAGAGAGAGATTTTTGTACTTCTGTTTGTGCTTACCTACAGCACAACGAGATTATTCATCGGCATGTCACTTAGTAGCCATTAAGCCCCAAAAGGAGGCTTTAAGGATATCTACTCATGCCACAATCACCAAATTAGTATTGTATATTAAACAGAAGATCACAACACCAAAAGCCTGAAACTACAGCATGCCACGATAACACCACAGAAGAAATGAGAGTAATCATTGGTACTGCGTCCATTGATTGGCCTTTCTGAGGAAGCAGAATACATGCCAGTATACTTGCACTGCTGCTAGTCCCTGAGGAGTCTGTTCAGAGCTCTAATATCCCTGTACCTCTCTGAACCGCGATCAAGTTCATCTTTTCCTTAGACGTGTTGGTCTGGAGCTGCTTTTCGTTGATTTTGTGTTGTATTTTTGTATTTTTTTGTTTGTGTATTGATGGTAAAGAAGAAATATTTGAGGGTACCTTTCCCTCTTTTTTTAAATTGAAAAGGTCATGGGTCTGTAAATATTTCAGAGCATAAAACAGGAATTGAAAATATGGAGGACACTGGAAAAGGTGGGAGGAAAATCCAAGCACTGGTGATGTAATTATTTTTGTGACAGATTCTATGAAATTTCATTGGTGATATGAGGCACAAGTGCAGGACCCTGTTATGTTTTGGCTGATTTGCTTGTGCTGCCAGTATCTGAAGGGTTCTCAGTGAACTTTGTGCTCTGAGAAAAGACACTAGGTCTCCTAGTTAGGTTCCCTTTTTATGTGGTGGTAAGATGGCCTAGACTTGCCCTTGTTCCATGTTGAATTATAAATAGTTTCTAGTTTGTCGCTGAATATAATTGCTCTTGCTTTGGGACAGACAATGTATACACTTGCGTGAATAAGGAGATTTTGTTGTCTTTTATGAAGGGAAGGATTACTACAGTGAGGAGGAAAGGAGGAAGTTGGTTGCAAATTGGAGCACAAAGCTTTAGTCAGCTAATTCTACCTTCCCTATCACTCTCGACTTCTGTCTTCTCTGGAATGTTTCATTGTTGATTAACAGCACAGAGTGTCACTTTACACACGTCTCAACTTATTTAATTATGTGCATGAACAAAAGTCACATTGTCATTTGGAGTGCTTAGGGTGGGTTTCGGTTGCCTGCACGTAATTGTCTGGTACTCTTTGAGGTGCTGCAGTGTGGGGCGTGCAGGTCTGGTACACATCTTGAGCCCTTTGGAGTTCAGAGGACTGGCTGCAGGAAGTCAAGGGAGACATGGACTAGAGAAACTGCATCGCACCCATAAAATCTGAAGAGAATTTGTTCTCACTATTTCTGTAGTAATGAAGTTGTTTTGTAACTAGGTAGCCCATTTGGCAGTAGATTGCCCGATACTGAGACCCCAAAGAAAACATTTTCTACTCTTCTTACCTTCCCATGACAGTTTGACACTTCAGAGACTGCAATAGGATGCTACAAGTTCATCAAACTCAAAGAGAGTGCTCTTGCTGGTTCTGTTCTGTTTAAAAGCACCATGAGAACATCCTACAAACAAATACCTGAAGAATTTTACTACTTTTAATTATGTAAATGTTTTACATATTTTTTTCTTAAGTTCTCTATTCTAAGCCCACTCTCCCAAAATGCTGAAAAACTGCGGAAGTAAGAGTCAGACAACGCCAAGGTAACAAAAATGAACTGTCACAAAAATCTTACCTCTTCTACACCAGGGAATAACTCTGGTATTTGAGAGAGAGGAGGAGTGTAATGAGCCTGAGGGATTCCTTGTCAAGGAGGGAAGAAAAGTAAAACCTCTTTCATAAAGTCCAGCCTGTAGTTGAAAGTAAGAAATAATGAAAGCAGTGTCCACCTTATCAAAAGTTGCATACTTTGACTAACTTCTTGAAAGACCTGGACATAGAATCATAGAGTCATTTTGGTTGGAAAAGACCTTTAAGATCATCAAGTCCCACTGTTAACTGCCAAGTCCGCCACTAAACCATGTCCCTAAGCACCACATCTATGCGTGTTTTAAATACCTCCAGGGATGGTGACTCAACCACTTCCCTTCATAACATCTGAAAGACCCACATGGGCAAATGCCAAGTCCTGCAACTGGGGAGGAACAATCCTATGCACCAGTACATGCTGGGAGCTGCCTGGCTGGAAAGCAGCTTTGCAGAAAGGTCCAGGGGTCCTAGTGGACACCAGGCTGAGCGTGACCCAGCAATGTGCCCTTGCTGCAAATAAGGCTAATGGTATCTTGGGCTGCATTAGGAGGAGTGTTACCAGCAGGTGGAGGGAGATGATCCTTCCCCTCTACTGAGCCCCGGTGTGCTGTGTCCAGTTCTAGGCTCCCCAGTACAAAAGACACGTGGAACTACTGAAGAGAGTTGAGTGAAAGTGAAGGGCCACAAAGATGGTGAAGGGCCTGGAGCATCTCTCCTGTTAGCAAAGTCAGAGGGAGCTGGGAGCGCTCAGTGAGAGAAGAGAAGGCTCGTGGGGGTTCTCACCAATGTATGTAAATACCTCAAGGGAGGGTGCAGGGCTCTTTTCAGTGGTGCCCAGTGAAGGGACCAGAGGGAGCGGGCACAAACTGAAACACAGGAGGTTCTGCCTGAACATCAGGAAACACTTTTTCACTGTGAGGGTGACCAGGCACTGACACAGGTTGCCCAGGGAGGTCATGGAATCTGCGTTCTTGGAGATATTCAAAAGCTGCCTGGACGTGGTCCTGGGCAACTGGCTCTAGGTGGCCTTGCTTGAGCAGGAGGGATGACCTCCAGAGGTCCCTTCCAACCTCAACTGTTTTGTGATCTTGTAGTTGTGGTGAGACACCTCCTCTACCATATTTCTTACAATAAAGAAGATGGAAATACTGTTCTGCTGCCCTTCACTACTGTTGCATCTGCCTCTGTCTATTTAGTCCTAAAAATGTCTTCTAAAAGTTATTGTTAATTTATAACATTATTTTAATGTTTAAAAGGTATTATTTCTTTAAAAAAAACCATGGTTAATAGTTCTACTGTTCCTCTGTAGTACTGAAAGAGCTATGAAAAGTTCCCGTATTTGTCCCGTATTTGTAGATCATCATTCTCATGCTTGCTGATACAAATAAACAATGGCTGGTATGGCAGAACACCGTTGCTCTGTAGAACATTTCTACTCAATTTATAGACTCTTAGAAAACAGCTATGATTGGAGGCAAAACAAATAGCAAACTCTCTAAGCATATTTAAGCTCCTAGATGTAAATTTCTATATGTAGTCTGACCAGACTTTTAGGCATACTGTGATCAGATGGATTATTCTTGGAGAGTTGAACAGTTCTTTTCCTCCGATTCCTTTAATTTTTTATTTTGTATTTGATTGTTACCTTACCATTACTTTGATGTGTGTCTATATACAATTCCTCTCATTCTTGCTTAGGGCCATAATGTAGTTTTGAGACAGTCATGCATACTGAACAGTGTACCAATCTGATTGTTACTACTGTACCAAAGTGTACTTTGGTACAATACTACTCCTTTCTCTTCTCGTCCAGCTTTCCTTGCTTGTCCAAGTAGCAAAATGCTGACTAAGCTGCTTGCACTTACTATTTCTTCTCCAGAACACCTGTGTTTAGGTAGTGACTCAGTAGTCTGGATGCCCTGCTAGAGGTTGCTAGTTTGGTAGACATACCCGTGCTAGTTTACATCAACAGACAATTTTTCCTGTATGTTGATTCAAGACAGCTATTTTGAAGAAGATAAACTTCGAAATGTTCGTAACATTTCTTCTTACTTTTATTGCTTTTTTGAGTGCAATTTTTTTTAAAAATGTGAACTCTCATGCCATCTTTGGAAAAGTTTTCTTAAGTATTTTGTGTTTTTTTTCCTCCTCTTTCTTCCTGCTACAAGTTATCAAACCATTAATGGTCATTTGTGCTGAAATAGTCTATTAGTTACAGTAAACCTGCTTGCTGTGAGCTGGGCTATATTAATTACATCTAACAGCCAAGTGTGGGGTTTTTTGTATTTGTTTTATAGTTCAGTTCTCCTCACAGTTCCTTGGGGACTTCAAACTAAAAATATGTTTAACTGTACAGATTGTTCTAGTTGCTAAAGAGCATTTCCTTATTCCTGTAAGGACTTGCTGTGAGAGCAGCTTTGAGTTGACTGAAGGGCAAGTTTTTGGCAGAACGAAAGTCTTCCATCTAATACCAGATCAGGAGAGCATCTTTCTCAGATGCTTTTGGAATCAAAAAATGTCGTTTTGAGAATTAGAAGTTTGAAGGTCACAATCAAAAAAGTGGCTACTAAGGCTCTGCAAACAAGCTGACTGGTTTAAAAATAAAAAGCCCAGGAGCATCAATAAGTTGACCAGCGACAGTGTCTGGTCTTGCAAAATTACACCTAACGTTATAATTCCATCCATAATGTTCTACCTTGGGGACATGTTTTTGTATCTCAGTATGAATAGGCTTGCTACCACATAATCAGTGAACTTGTTGCAGCGACAGCCTTGGAATAAGGATTGCATTTGAGTTCGTCCCAATAGTGCAAGATAGTAGGACACCTAAAAGGGACTCACATATGTAAAGATATTTAAGATGGCTTTTGCTCAACGTTATAGAATGCTGTGCCTTTGGCAAAATGACTTGCAGATAAAATTTCTTGAATTTCACTGTTTTAAGAACTAGATGTTGCTTCAAATGAAATCTGAGAACTTTATTGATGTTAGTGCACCCAATTTTAATGTCTTGAAAAGTTTAAAAATGTATGTTATAAGTAAATCTCTTTCCAGGCACAGTATGTGCTTTTCCTGCAGCAGTGAAACATGAATGGATATACTTTGCTATTCTAACCTGAATAACTTTAAAAATGTTATTCAAAACCTAAGTTTGTAAATTACTCAGGTGTAAAGTTGGGTTAATGGATCACATTGTTTCCCCATCCCTGCAGAAAATACCTGTGCACCACAGTTCACTTTCTTAGGTTAAAACTTGCAGGACTATTGAGCCTTGTGATGCTTGTTAGTATAAAGCGAGAAAGTTAGTCTTTTTGTTGGGCACAGGACTGGAAACCAGAGGATGAAGCTCTTGCCTCAGTCTCTAAGCCTTCCTGTATAAAATGGAGAAAATGATTTAGTCTTCTTGAGGTCTTATGTTCTGCACCTATAAAAGGGAGAAGAGTTCTAAAAGTACTCACTAATGAGGCCTTTTAATTCCTGAGCATTGTCATGTTGCTTTGGGATCCTGAAAAGGAAGGTACCAGATAAAGGCAAAGGACGGATTGCTATGTTCTTCCTTTTCAAGATTTGAAAGTGCAATTTGGAAAAGCCTCTTGAAGTTTGAAGTCTTGTTTCCTTAATATATCCATCATCGAACATAAACACTTCCCCCCCCCGCCCCGGCTCACTTTTCAGCTTTCATTTCTCACTCCTCGGCAAAATCTCCTAAAACTGGTCCATGCGTTTCTGCTAATTACTACTCTATGCCATTTTAAAAAAAATGAAGCATAATTAAGTAGTTAGAGGAACTGGGCAGTAAAAGGGGTAGCTTTTGGACAATTCATGAAATAGTCGGTGCCTTTTAATGGTAGGGTACTCCCTCTGCTCATGAATTATTCATTTTAATGCTTTTGTTATAATGGCGACAGTGTTCAGTCTCTGAGGCAGTTCTGGATAGCCTTCCTCTGCTGAAATACCACACAGCAGCAGCTACCATTTGTTTTATAAACTAATGCATCTAAGTCAATAACATTGAGTTAAATGTATTTTCGCGATCAAGAAAATGAGAAAAGGGGAAGAATAACAATATTATAACCAAAAGGCTCTGTTTTGCTGAAGGATTCAGTTTGTTTACTTTTCTGGGAACTATTTAGGGAAATCATTTAAAATAAATATTTTTACAGATTATTGTGTTTAGTATTAGATGCAAATTATATCTATAATGAAAACAGACATTAGTGTCTGCTCTGTATAGCATTGTGCAATGAAAGGCAGTGTAAAAACACTCACACATAAACACATCAAGCTTTTCTGAAAACTAATGTTTAAAGGTCTCTTTGAAACAGTTTTTTAAGATGAAACATAACATAACCACATAACCCACACAGAAAATGTATCTGAGTCATGTGCGTACAGAAATAAAAGTTTCTTTGTGGTATCTAGTATCAGTCTTTCATTAAAGCATGGACTTTCCTAAAGAGAAATTCCAGTGCAGACAGTTAAGGGTTCTCCCCCCTCTGCTCCCCCGCCTCCCTACACTTTTCTGACGCTGACTTAAGCCCCTGAGCCAAGCAGGGTGCATTAGGGACGGTCCCCTGAGCCTAGCAGGGTGCATTAGGGACAGTCCCCGTGCAGAGCGGGGAATTCAGGGCTGGGGACTCCGTGGTACTGGTCTGGGTGGACAGGAGCATGTGCTCTGGTATGGTGCGCTCACTCTCTCTGATGTGATTTAAAAAGAGGTGTTTTCTCCTAAGCCGTATATGTACTCCTAAAGTGCCTTCAAGCAATAGATAAGTAGTGCGGGGGGGGGACGGGGGACGGAAGCAGTGAGCAGATAGATGAGCGATTAGGTCATTTGGATTAGGACGGAGGGATTTTTATACTGAACTCTCTTCTCATTCCTTGCTGATCAGATTCTCCGCAGATGCGGAGGGTTGAAACTGCGTAAGTAGAGAAGAGAAAACTCCATAGATGGATATAGTTGCAGAACTATAAGGAGAGTTGAAGAAGAGAGAAGTTTGAATTGAAAGTATATGTGGTTTCGGGGAATCTGAATCATGCAGTATTACTTTCGCTTTTTCTAGGCTTGTATTTCCTATGAACAAACCATTGGGGAGATAGAAGTTCTGATTTAGATAATGTCTTGCAGTCTTTGGAATAACACATTCTGCTGGAGGGGGAGTCCTTTCGGCAAAGGTCGCGCTCCGTGAGCGGAGAGCTTTCCCCGCTGCCCACATTCACATTGTTTCTGCCGGGAATGTCAACTTTGGGCCTTTTCCTGCGAATTTTTCATGTATTTAGGTAGCTACCCCACATAAAATGGAAGCACTGATAGGAACCCCTCCTTTCCTTTTTCCTGTAGCTCTGCTCAGACCATTCTCTGTTAGCATGGTAGTGGTACAAAGTGTGTGGTCTTTCAGCTCTGACTAATGCATTTTGTGCTGTGTGACTGAAAATGCCTTGTAGTCTGCCAGGGCTGACTGAGGGTTGTGGAATGTGGTGCCTTTTCTCTGTTTCTCTGTGATTTTTTTTTTTTTTTTTTTAAAGTAGAAGTGTGTAGGCAGCTTGTTGAGAAACCTCAAGATGCAGGGGAAATGCTTGTACGTTGTGGAATGCAGCTTCCCCTGGGAGACCCCGGCCGGGCGGGCAGTGAATGAGCAAAGTGGAAGAATGAGAGAGGGAGGAGGTCAGAGGCAGGGACAGATAGGAAAGAGTGAGAGAGGAGGAAGGAAGGAGGTGGAAACGGAGGGGCCCGTTTCCCTTTTTCTGAAGCAATGACAGCTGGTTCTGTCCTGCCTCACATGACAAAGTGCTGTGGAGAGGAGTATTTAAGCTGAAAGCCAGTGAGTAAGGGTGGTCAGCTGATTTTATTTTATTTTTTTTCCAGGCTTTAGTCAGGTGATCGCTGATGACTAGTCAGCCCACCAAGAAGGGGCTTCAGCAAACAGGTAAGAGAGAAGCTGTATGCTCTTGCATGCAACTGGGGGATCTGGGAGGGGGGAGGTAAACAGCCCTGACATTGTTTGAATAGTTTAAAAAAATACTCCTGACTTACTTGAGTATGTAACATTGTGATTGTCTCTTTCAACGCTGCTACTTTTGCTATTCAGTCTTGTTCTCACTTTTTTTTTTTAAATCTGTATTTAATTAGAAGCTTTATTGGAAAAAAAGACCAATTGTGTGTTCCTAAATATAGTCCTGGGTATTGCATGAATGTTGCATTCTGTTACTTTTTTGAATAAAATAACTTTCCATAATGCAAGTGTGTCAAACTCATATTTAGAGGGGAATTCCCAAATACTTCAACTATGACTCATAAAAAGTTAAAGGACCAGTACAACTGTGCAGCATAAAAACTCTGTTCAGCCTTGGGTAGCTGCTTTTGTATGTCTTGGTAGTTAAATGTGTCTTTAAAAACCCAGAGATGTGCAACCCGGAGATGTGCAACAGCTGAAGCATTACAACTCTGCTGACCAGAACCCAAAACATACAGAGCGGAGGCTAAACAGAGGACTGGGGAGAGAGAAGGATTGTTTGAGCGCTCTCAGTTTCATGCATCTTTTCTTTCACTGTTTGTATCTAAGAACATGGTGAAAGAGACTTCTCACGTGCTGAGGGTACTTCAAAGGGCTCTGACTCCCTAATTCCTTTTGTATAATGTCTCAGAAAACAAAATGAAAACAGTAACGAGTACAGTTACTGTAAGTGGAAAAATTACAAAATAAAAATACCTAGTGAGCGTGACAGGTAAAAGTGATTTTCAGATGGTTGTATGCCTGGCTATTGTGCCACAGTCCCTTCTCTTTAAACGTAGCTATGTAATGTATTTGTCCTTACCATTACTCCTCCTTACTGAAAGTTCTTAGATACTCTCTGAAATTTTGAATGACTCGTACTGAAAGATGTGTTCAAGAGTTTTTAAGATGAAAAAGACAGGGAAGTGTTCCCAGCTCCCACCTGTAGCTCTGAAAAACTCCTCGTGGTCTAGGGTTGAAGAAGACTTTACTTTGAAAAGCTGTCATACAAATTTCCGTATTTTATTGCTAACCTTATTCCTGTCTACTATTTTGCAGTATTTAAATAAAAACTGTTTGAGACATACTTTTTCCTATCAGTATATGCAGTGTTTCATGAGATGCTGCTGCTGTACACAAGAGGTATAAAGATGCATGGCTTTCCAATTACTTTTAATTTTGTGATGTTTCTCTTTTCTCATTGTTAAATCCATCTCTGCTCGTGACAAGCTGGCTGTGGGATGTTGGTATTGTCTTCTAACAACAGCCAATGCCTAGATGCTCCGATGAACTGAGGTTTAATCTGGGGGAAGGAGACCCTGGAACGGGGTAGTGGCATAGGTGGAGGACTGCTTCTGTTGACCTCAGTGGACCTTTATCACATGAGGAAACACCCAGCTTTGAGTGACAGATTGGGAGGATAATTGCAAGAAGCATAGGAAGCACCAAAGAAGTTGATAGTGGTAACAGCATATTTACAGAAAGGGATAAGAACTGTGAAGTTGGCTTTTGTACTAGACCATGGCGCAGAGAGCTTTCTTAGGTTTCAAATAGTCTTTGGCAGTAGTTCTCTACTAAAGGATTTCAAGACATATTTTTCCCTTTTTATGGGATGGGAGGATAAGAGGTTTCATGAGGTGAGGAAAGATTAGTGAAGTGAAACAGTGTCAGGCAATAATGACTGGTTAGCAGAGATTGCTCTGAAGAGACCGGTCTGCTTGCCGTGAGGGCCAACAACAAGGCACTTGCCCTTCAGTGTGCTCTTCTGTCTGAGAATTGGGAATTGCATAGGCTTGGGGCTCTGAAGAAATTAGGTAACAAGTCTGAAAGGACCCCAAGTTCCTGTAAGCCATTCCACATTGCCTTCATCTTAAGCAAAGGGATCTTTTATGAATGGATGCAAATCTTCTTACGTTTCGTGCAGTTGTCCTTAGGGGAATTCCTGGCAGGTGGGCTTGTCCGGGCTGCACGCTGCAGAAATGCTGTCGGTGCACGCGCATAAACAAGGCAGTTCATATTCTCTCATATGGGCGCTGCTGCGGCATGAGAGAGGATCGGATGTGTAAAACTGGAATGGCTAAATATAAAACTATTTCAGAAAGTACTGATTTTTTCCTTTTTTTTTTATCTAGCTAGAACTGGGTAGTCATTGGAGACTATTTTTCCCTTTTTTTCTTCTTTTTTTTTTTAATATATGGGTTTTCTTTAATTTATTGATTGTCTGTGGGCACTAGCATCTTTGAACTTCTAGCAAGGTAGCCTGTCTAGTTCAACTATGTCTCAAAGATAGGAAATATTTTAATCTCAGGTACATTTCTTCCTTTTCATTTGTGTTTTAATATGTTTCTATCTGAGGAGAGGGGTTTGTTTGAAATATTTCAAATGCAGTTCCTAGATTTCCACTTACTGATGTGAGAATATCTCTTTCAAATAACCGCTGACTGGTGATCACTTTAGGTCATGTTTATTTAACCCTGGCATTGCCTAATGATCGTGATTGCCTTGCAGCTAAGTAGGAAAAAATAAATAATGTGCCTGCAAATGAGGAACTGATTCTGTATATGTGGCATTATAAAGGATAACATCTGCAGTATTTAATTTTCCTTAGTGTAGTGGAAGAAGAATTAAGACTTCAACAGCTGTACTGAGTAAACTTGCAAGAACATGAGCTCTTAACACCTTTAAATACAGGGATGCTTACTTTCATAAATAAAATCAGTTTAAAAATCTCAAGAAAGAATAGCTGAATTGCATTATTTTAATGAAATATTTATTGCAGTGAAGTGTTTTATTATACATTTTCTCGTAGTTTGTTTTTATTAACTTTGGAGAGTGAAGACCACAGATTTTTTTTGGTTTTGTTTCTTATTACTAGATAAAGGGCAGACTCTGCTGTTACTCATTTTAGTAAGATCTCTATACAAGTATTTCAGGGCTTAATTTGACAGCAAACCAGTCGATACTTCAGTGTTATATCCCACTTCTATTTCAGTCAGACAGTGTTTTAGTTGTTCAAAACCAAACCTCTTCTTTCCCCTCTTTCCTAGTTATGAGCAGACTTACGAGCGCAGACATCAGAAATCTGGAATAGGATTTTCCACTTCTGAGGAACTAAGAAGCTTAGACCTTTTTGGTATTATTCACATGAATCTCTTAAGACTTTGGTTGCGTACTAAAACTCGAATAACCTCGTGAAATTTTACTACTGCCAGGCAAAATCCTTCTTGCGTCTTTAAGATCCTCTTAGACCTATTATTTGATAGTTTATTGCGCCGTTTTAATTTTAAAACGGTCCGAAGGCTTACTGCTTTAAATCGTTCTTATTACTGCAAACCGAGTAGTGCAATTACTGGCTTTCTCCGGTGGCCCCGAGGCTCCCGCAGCACTCGCCCTACCCCGGGGCTCACAGCGGAGCCGGGGGGGTCGCCACCCGGCGGAGGGCCGGCAGTACTGCACCGCACCGCCCCGCACCGCCCCGGGATGGGGCTCGGCCTCGGGCCTCCTCCACAGCCGGCAGCTTCCCCAAGTTGGTGGCTTTACAACTGGAGAGTCATGTGCTGGGCTTCATGTCTTCCACCCCCCCCCACCCCGAAAATGAAAATGCTCTAGCAAGTTCAACATTCCTCTAGTTTCTTACTACCCCCCCCCCCAATATTTTATGCGTGTTTTCTGTACCAGTGCAGATTACGTGATATAATATAGTGCAAGCGGTGATTAATTGTCTGCAAAGTCATGCTAAAAAAAAAATCCACCTCAGTGAAAACTGACATTTTTCCAAAACAATGAGAGAAGACTCTTAAGTCTCTATATTTACTGAAATGTGACATGACTGTTAGCAACCCAAATTGAGTCTTGATGCAAAAATCATCTTTAATATGGCTGGATAACTGGGAAATGCTGTTTGTAAACTTCTCAGAATCTGTTGGACTATAACAAAATGTGAGAAATACCTAAAGCTTCCTAAATCAAATGTTTCATGGCAGTATTTAACATCGATATACGTGAGCTATTTCCCAAATCAGTTTTGCTTTCCCTATTAGCAGTTGAGGAGAAAAAACAATTCTCTTATGACTATATGTATTGATAGACGTAATAACCTTCTAAAATAGTCCTAAGCTCTGACACTTAATCATTCTTTCTGATGAATGATTATTCAGAAGAGAAAGTCTTGCCACAACACGCTTACATTTCAATTGCAAGCTATCATTGCAGGACATGCTCTAAATTTTAGTTTGATGGACTGAATATCCAGTCAGTTGACCATGGGAAAGGGATAAGCAAGAAATTATATTTGATAGTAAAATGCCTCTGTACTTTTGGAGCATCCTAAGAATAAAGTGGATACTCCGTAAAATGCAAGAGCTAGATGTGGGGAACTGCTTGCATGGGACTTGTGGCTGGCAGCTTGCCATTTTTCCCCCCCTGCCACCACATGTACCACTTTGACCAGCGATAGCAGATTGCACTCTGTGGAAGCTGATGAGAAAGATTTTTCTGAGCCTGAACACAGAAGGTGCCATAAGAAGCATCATAAATGTCCCATATTATAAAATGACTAAAGATGAGGAAGTACAAAAAGAGTTAGTAAATGATGCTAATGATGTGCAAAATTCTTCAGCAAAATCAGGGCTCAGTACTCGCTCACGGAAAGCAAAGACAGACTGAAATGAAGAAAAAAAAAGCTGCCATTTAAATGAAGCAAACTGGATCTTGATACATCGGGGGTTTTTTTCTGTTCATTCAGATCATAGCTAGCTTTACAGTGAATCACCTTTTCCGAGGAATTTAATTGTGTGCATGCTTATTTAAAAGTAGCGTTATGATTTGTCGCGTATAAGAGGAGAATATGGGTAAGCCCCAAAATGATGACCTGCAACTGAGGTTGGCAATCACTTACATCCTAGCAATCATTTACATCCTAACAAGAGGAATCAGAAAATCCATGTTAGGGGTGCTTTCCCAAGGGCTGTATTCCAAGCTGTTTAGTATTACTGTATATTCTGAAGCTCATATTCAATTTGTTATTCAATCAAAATTCATACCAAGAGAAGCAACTTATTATGACAAGTTAATATAATTTGTACTGTGCAGGGCCACTGCTCAAGATGTTGCTTTCCTAAGGATTTTTTTTCCTTAGAGAGGCCTGTTTTTATTGCGTTATCTTCTCTTCTGTCATAGTAATAGAAGCTCAAGACCCACTTTTCCAAATGGTTTCTCCTCATTTATGTAACTATTAAATATCTGAGTGTGCAGTGCATAATAAAAAAGTTGTAATCCTTTAACCTCACCATTTCATCTGTAATACAAACTCATTGCTCTTTTCCAAATAAAAGCTTAGGAGCTACTGGGTAGGAATCGCTTCTCTTCGGAGCAGGGTATACAGTTTTGTTCTCTCTAAATCTACAGGAAGTTTGCTCATGAGGAGAGGCCAGATCTGAAGCGTCGCAATAAATCTTGCAAATAGGCAATTATGGTTTTAATTGTATTTTAATCAGTTCATGTTCAAACAGCACAGTTGGTTCTGAGTGATGGCTACATGAGACCTCTTATTGACCGCTTCCTGTGAAAAATTTATAGGATGGTGTATTTTTTCCAAAGAACATCGAAGAAACTCATTTCAATGGTTTGCTAAATGTAAAAGGTCTCCTATGGGATGGATTCTTTACTGAGCGCTGTTGTGAGAACTCTGAAGGTGTAATTGAAAGAGCCTTCCCCATTGTCCAACCTGTTCACCTTCTTGCTGAATTCCTCTTCCTTTGGAGAAAAATGAGCCACAGACTTAAAGCTTTTTCTCTGAACACGTCCCACTGTGGATAGTTGTGAACTTGTTCGATATGGGGCGTACGTTACATGCCAAAGCTGAATATCTCCTGACTTGAAGACAAAGTTCTTTTCAGAACGTCTCATCGGTCTCTGAAAAATGCTTTGGAGATACTGATGTAAATGTTTCCTGAGAACAGAGGGGAAATCCCCCCTCCCCCACCAAAAAAAACCAGCCCTATCCGGCGGGAAAAAGAGTTGAGCCCAGCGAATTAACATGGGAATGTCCTGTTTGGGGGCGGCGGCCGTTGTGTGTTTTGGGGTTCATTTGTTTTCGGTCTGTTCTGTGAAAGGCTTCAACGCGGGCCCTTGCCACGCACCAAGCCCAGGGGAAGGGAACTTCCACGCTGCCGGGGGCGGGGGGGGGAAGCGGCAGCCCCGGCGGTGCCCGCGGGTCGCAGCGGGAGCGGGGCCGGGGCCGGGCGGGGAAGCGCTGCCGGGGCGGGGCGGCCCCCTCACAGGACGGCGGGGAGCGCGGCGCCGGGCCCGGGCTGCGGCCCGAAGGGCAGCCCCAGTTTCCATGGCCTAACGCGGCGGGTTGGAGGGGCAGGGCAGGGCGGGTTTCAGGACGGCGGGTGTGTGGGGTGCGTGGGCAGCGGCGGCTCTGACACGGCGGTGGGTGGAGATTAGGGCATTTCATCTGCTCTTCCTCTGACACCTTTTAAAGATACAGCCCACGACGCTCTTCGTGCCAAGCGCTGCTAGAGTCATCTCGCAGCCGAGCTCGAAATTTATAGCGTGCCTCGCTGTAAAAATAGGAGTAATTCTGGGCAAAATCTCGAGGTTCTCCGCATTAACCCGCCACCCCCCAGCTCCCATGCGGGAGCGGAGCGTTTCTTTGGTCAGATGCTTTTGATTTCCCATTAACTTCATACAATTCATGTAAAAGTACTTTCTGGAAACAAAGCCTTGTAAGTGCACGTCTTGGGGTAAGAATTGTTCTCTTCAGTCTCGGCCAAGGTGGAGAAAGATGTGTTTCTTTCCCGTTTGATTTTCTTAGCTCTTCTGCTGCCTTGCTGCAGCTCTGAATGTGTTCTGTGTTCGGTATTTTTGCAAGCATTTGGCTCAAAAGTGGTGAACAGCTTGTTGTTACTGGTGCCTGTTTCCCCCTGAAGCACATAGCATTTTTTTCATTTAAAGGAATAACAAGAATTTGCCTCTAACTAGTGGAAAACACTTGCCTATTTAGAGTTCTCCTTTCAGTTAGGAAAGCGCAAAATAATATTGATTGCCTACTTGTCACTCTTTTTGTTCTGTAAAAAGCTTAGAAGCTGTTGTATGTGAAATACTTGTCAACTTAGTATTAGCATGGCTTGAGTTTGAGAAAAGAGGCATAGAGTGGGTTACAGTATTCAGGTTATTTTGTTTTCCCTTTTTATTAGGCTTATTCTTCAATTAATAACGTCCAGTTAGTCAGCTACTGGGTGGACAAGCTGAATAGATTCCAACTTTATAAATGTTAATGCACATTATGACCAGCCTTGAGTAATAATGGATGACAGTATAACATTCAATTGGAGAGGACGCCTGAACCGTTCCAGTACAACTCTGCTGTGTGCTTTTGGGGATGACATACACATTTCTCAAAAACAGGAAAAAATCTGGTAAATGCAGAAAGCTGCTGAGGGGATGCAGCTTTGTTTTCCCAAGGAAAATAACAAGCAAAGTCTTAATAAGAGATGGCTTCTTGTCCTAATTAAGCACCTTGATATGTGTGATACCATACCTTGATTTTGGGATTTGTCGGCTTTCTGCTTCTGAAAAACCTTACCCTTGGTCTTCAGCCATTTTATACCGTTACCTTATTAAAAAATTGAGCCCTGCTATGGTTCTTAAACTAGAAAAAGAAAAGTGGAGCAGTTGTGGATTGATACTTACAATGAGACAGCAGCAATCCTCTAATCTTGTAGCTGTTGAGTTATATGAATGATACTTGTCATATGTCCCTATAAGTATGAGCTGACATTTGTTTATTCCTTGCTAATTTAAGCACAAGTATTGTCTCGTAAAATTGTTTAATCCTTATTGGAAATATATAGGCACTTTATCAACCAATGATGAGAATGAGAATTCATCTGCTCTTTATTTTTTAATATAATTATTTAACACATACATCTGACATTTGGAAACTTTAACTGGAATTAGTTTCTCTTAAATGTGTTTGTCACTAAGATTTAAATGAGCTCCAGTATATTTGTTTCATGTAGTGGAGGAGGAGGGGAAGTAACATTTGAAAGTTATCACTGCTTGCCTGGAAGTATACAAATGCTACCATATGTCCGGAGGTTTTACATCATTTATTAAGATAGAAAATAACCTAACCATTCATACTTTGAATAAGACTAAAAAAAAAAAAAATCTAAAAATGAAGTAGTATTTCTCTGAGAACAGTATTGTGCAGTCCATTCAGTGTCTGAGAGGTAATAGTGATAGGCGTTGGCTCTAGACACGATAGTGCAAAATAGCAATGCATCAGGTATTTTTAAGCTACAGTGCAAACAGGAATACTTTAATGTACCAGCACCACTTGTCTTTCAGACTGGACTGAGCAGATGTATTTTAAAATAAGTTTGTTATATTTTTAATCTAACCTGCTTCCGAGAACGTGTATTTCTGGAGGCGTGTAAGTGGTTAGCTGTTCTGGACTTAAATGCAGGACAGTCGGAGCTTGCAGGAAATCAAAAGATTCCTGGGCGTGGGGTATACTCTTGCCAAACTTGACCGCATCTGTGTCACTGGAAGACTGTTGTGAGGCAGGAAGGTGGAAGCAGAGCTCTTGGTCTAACTACATGTGCAACCTTTCTTCACGGGGTAGGTTTTGAATCTGTAGCCAGCATGCCCTTCATGGCCACCGGCGCAGGTGAGGACCGAGTGTTGACGCTGCACGTGCAGTGATGCCTGGAGTTGGCTTTGGGAGGGATTTAACTGAAGGATTTCCCTTGTGAAAGAGAATGATTTGAGTGTTGGGGGCAAGGGGCATTCAATAACAGAACTGATGATGTCCTTAACATGAAGGAAAGAAGATACGCCGGTTGCTCTTAGTCTGCTTTTGAAGGATTTAGTAACTGTTTGCACGCAGTTTCCCAGTGGAGGTCTGTGAATGAGATCTTTAGGCAGTTGAGCAAACAGGGAGCTTAAAAAGCTGTGATGAGAAGTTACCAAGGAGGCGCTTTTGGGAGTACCAGCCAGACAAATGTTTCAAAGATTGCACAGAGTTCCCAGTGGCTTAAGGAATGATGCAGGTTTGTCAATTTAATTGCAGTAGCAGTTGTGGCATGGCTCCCTTTAAAAAGGGATTGGGTGCATAAAAGAAAGGAAAGGTTAGGGGTATGGAAGCAGGAAAGTCATCCTTGAAAGCCTGTTGATTACTCCTGGAGGGTTTTTTTTGCCTTTAGTTGCTGCTCTGCTGTTCGTGGTCTCTCCTACACGCACACACATCCCATGCTGGTCCTTTCTCTTCAGCTACAGGTTGATCGGATTTCCATAGAAGTGTTTCATGATTGTCCTTGTGGGGGGGGGGGGGGGGGGGGGGCGATAAGCAGACAAGGGATGTTATCTTCCAGTGCCGTGTTTGCCAAGGCTCTCCCTGAGAAAACCAGTAAGCAAAGACCTAGCCAACCCAGCCTCCCAAACAGTGATGATTGCAGAGCAGATAGCATGAGGATAAGGCAATCTCCACTCTTTCTCCAAGCACTTCCTAGCCAGCTCTCCAGGACATTTTCCTTAGGATAAGATAGCTGGCTTAGAGCAGAAGATTTAGTATAGCTGGAGTGCTTTTTGGAAGTGAAAATTTCTGTTGGGCTTTTCCCCATATGTGGGGAGTAGCTCTTCAAGATGTCATTTGTGGTCATTTTTTGCTAGCAAAGAGGTTCTACCAGAGCAGATTTTTAGCTGTAGTCACATGTCATAGCAGTCAAGGTATAAAATGATGAGATGTACCCAGAGCTGGCTGTTCGGGCAGATAACAGTAGGCCGGTATTATCCCTGGTTAAGCACCTGATTGCTAGGCAGGTCTGGGTCACCTGGCAACCCTGGTTTTGATTCTTGGTTGACAACATCTGCAGAGCAGTCTGGGCTGCTTGTGGAAGCTAAAGACCATGGACTGGGGAACTAAACATCTCAGCTGTGTGCTGGAGGAAGCCGGCTGTGGGCTTGGATTAAGGCTGCACATCTCTCTCTCCTAGGTGAACTCTGGTTGGGAGTTCTCCGAGCCAGGCTCCCCACGTTTTGTTGGGCAACTTCTTGCAGGGATGATTATGCTGGGTTTTTTTGAATACTTATGTGACACACAGGGGTTGGAGAAAGTAGTATTATAGACCAGGCTCTGCTTCACTGCCTTGTAAGGTATGTGTTGGCAGTTTTGGTCAACGTTTTTCAGGGACAGTCTGTGATGCGCAGCTGTCCAGGCTGCCTCTAGTGCGCCCCGTGGGGAGGAACCGGTTGGATCCTTGACTTTCCATCTGTCTGCTAGTTAGGGGACTCTCAAAGTGTCTCTGATTTGCGTATGGTCAAGGAATTCAGCCTTGACAGAGTTGCTGGGAGCATGTTAACAGGGTAGTGAAAACACAGCCCTGCTTAGCAGGATGTGAGTGTTGTTAGTTAACTGGTCATAGCGAACGACACTCCGCCACCCTGCAGTTACTCTCTAATGCAATCTGCTCACAGTCCAAAACATGCTGTTGGATGAGGGAACTGATGAATTACTTTGGGGGAGCTATAAACCTGCCTCCTAACCCTGCAAATCCTGCAATGAAGTCTGCAATCCTTCTGAAGTCCCTGGCAGCTGAGCCCCGTACAGGCGGCAAGAGCGCTGGTCCCTGAGGCTTGAATATGCCCCTGTTCTCAGAGGGGCTCCAGAATTAAGTAAGTAGAAGGATGGATGAAGAGAAAGACAGGAAACCTGCTGTTATTTTTCATGTGACATGAAGCTCTTTCTCACCAGCTTTTGGCAAGTGAGAACACTGTGTAAATCTGGAAATAAAATTTATTGAAATTGTCCTAAATAAAAACAGCATGCTTGTCAATAATAACATTTTGATCTGGCATCCAATATTGAGCCAAATTGGAAATTTATCTTCTAGGAAGAAGGCTTACCTCAGCAGCTCTCCTTTTCTTATTACTCTTTCTTCTTCAGTGTGAAAATTTTTTGAATTCTAGTTTGTATGAGAAGTACAAAGTACGTTTCTTATCCATGCACTCCTTGCAAAAGTACTGGTGTGTTGTCAAAGTCACGAGGGAGTAACTATGAGATACCTACGCATTTCACGTGACTTCCAGATATGGAGGAATTCCATGTTTGCCAGGCAATATAACATTTCTCGACCTTTGGGGCAAGGGAATTTTTATTTTTTTTTAATTATTTTCCCCTCGGTAATAGAGCTTGATTTGTTTAAACTTTAATAGTTTGGATAGACAAGGGCAACTGGCTACATCCTATTTTTCAGCTTAGAGAACTTATATGGAATTACTGCTTGTAAATGTTGAGTGATGTTTAGATTGTTAAAGAACAAAGTGATTAAATTACATGATTTGGATCCTCTGAAGTTTTCCTAAAGATCTGAGCATTGTTTTGTTTCAGTACACTTGCTTTAGTGTGTTGGTTAGGGCTCTTCATAAACAAAATACAAACATTATCTTTATTACTCACAGTGCCGCTGCATACTTGCGGTTTAGGTTCTGCCAACTATTTGCAATGTATAGCCACAGACTCTGTCTGGGTGGCATAAACAAAACCAAAGTATTTCTGTTCCTATCGGGGCTTTTTTTTTTTTTTTCCAATTAGGCACATTAGTGTATCATTAGGTAGAGAGGTAAGAGTATGCCTCTGTGTGTGACTCTTCTCTAGTCTGAAGTGGCAAAAAACCACATCAGAATAGATTTACATGCATCTTATTAGCTGTAAGCACCCACAACATGATTAATGCTCTACAGGAGAGACAGACAAGACCGTCTCAGCCCCAAGAAGCTTACAGTCTAACACTGATAAAACTTGCCTTGTAATTTAGGAAGTGTGAAATTTATTTCGTGTTTATTTAGATTGTGACCCTCCTCTGGATGTAATTCTGGGGTACAGAAACCATTGTACACATGTGAATTAGCCTGCACTGCCTTCACTAATCCATGCAAGTCCAGTGCCTCCTGTTAGCTGTGTATGAGGCGCAAGATCAGAATCGCCTCTCTTCCATTTAAAGACCTCTCCTGGAACATGCCTTAAAACAATTTTTAAATAACAGGTTCCAGGAATCATGGGGTAATTTAAATACTCACATGTGCATCCATTCCTAAATCACCAAAAAAATGATAGTTCTGGACTGCCTTTTAAAGTTAAGAAGGCAGGAAAAATAATTTGTAGTGGAGAGCAAGCAATAGTGTGTACCCAAAGCTGTGCTGTGCCTATGAGTTTTGAAGGAAAAAAGATCTATATTTTATTATAAGTTTCGTGGTGTATTATGTTCTTGACTACAACTGTGATTTCCTCAGTTGTTCACACATTACCCACCTCCCCCCCGCAACCTTCCTATATTTTGTTTCTCCAATCCTATGAAGGAAAATTATATACTCATGGAGAACTGTTTGCACTTTGTTTTTGATCATATTCCCATCCCATGCTTCAAATTGTATTTGCAAGTGTTGGCATTTTCAAATGGAATTTCCCATCAGTTTTTCTTGAACTGTTTCAGCAATTCTAGAAATGTAGAGGATGTGGGACTTTTTTGAAAGCAGAACAGAATTTCAGTTTTTAATAACTACTTTCAGAAATATCTCTTAAGCCATTGAAGTAAATAAGTATTAGTAATGTATGTACTAATTTCAAGCCATTGAGTTTACAGGAGGTTTTCTACCAAAATCTGTGGTGTTTAGACAAATCCCTAATGATTTTGCCAAGTGCATAAGTGTATTTTTTTTTTCTGTACTTGGATAAAAATTACTCTCTACCCTTAATCTATGTTTGTAGCCAAAGGGGCTAGATACCAGGCCACCTGTTGAATTTGACACCGAGACAGTTGAGAAGAGCAGGTAGCAAAGATACTCTGCAGCAACTAGTTTAAAGCCTTGTAGCTAAAACACAAAATTATATATTATATATAATAATAATAATATTATTCAAAATGTGATTAGTATCTGGGACCGGGGTTTGAGAGCTTTCTGCTTAGTGGCTGGGAATGTTGCTGCTCTGAGCTATATTGATATATTTTTTTGCCAAAGAAAAGTGTTCTTTCCCTTTCCGAAGCTATCTGTCTAACACCTGCAAGAAATGGCAGCTATTTGCTGTAGAAAGCTGGGAATTGACTTTACCGAGCAGTGTATATCTTCTGGAGGAAAGTTAGCAGTCCTGCTAAGCTCTGCCATCATATGCCAAAATAAGGAGCGGGAGCATTTGAGAAGTATGGTTTATGCACAGTAGCTGAGAAATAATTTAACCGGAAATGTGAAAGAAACCGACCTGTGGTAATCTATGTTGTTGTGTTAGAAGTAACGATGACCACTGACAAAGCACAGATAATGGTAAAGATGCTGGCTTGTCCTTGAATAAGATATTCAGCATCTTCTCTGGGTAACTTCTGACAACTTGCATTTTATTGCTACTTGGAACTTACTCTTCATTGCAAGAAAAAGCTATAATTAGGGAATATCAGTGATTTTTGTCTTGGGGAAAGTGGGGGAGAATTGACTTTCCTTGTGAATATAAAGAAAAAATTTCTTATATGCTTATTATACTACCACACCCATAAGCAGTCTCAAAAAACTGGTGGCTACAGAGTGGCACTGATTTCTTTGCAGGAGAGTTTCTGTTGCTATGTTTTGAGGGGCTTTGGAGGTTTGTTGGAGTTTCTATTCCTACGTTTTACAGAGTGATTCCAGTGGATGCGATTGTGTAATGAGTCTTGAGACCTGGCTGTTTTATTGCAAAGCAGTCTGCTGAGTTACTTTGTTCCCCCTTGCATATGTCTTGCGTGTAAGGTCAGACTGTGAGATGCTTTTAAGGCTGTGATAATCCACACGAGACATATTCGAATATGCCTCTCAGCAAGCACTGATAAGTTGGCTGGGCTTTCCTACTGCCTGGCAATGACTGAGGCTTGGGTGAAAATGGGTACTAAGTGATATTGAAAAAAGGGAGGAACAACTTCCACAAGGTAGCAAGGAGGTTGTCTGGCCAGCACACTTAATGTTTGCCACGGTCAAAGGAGGAGTCGAGGGAATTCTCACGTGCTGTTGGCCGTGAAACTTTTTGACCACCCGTGGGCAGACCGTCTGTCTGCCAGGTCTCTAAAGTGCCCGTTTAGTTTTGGTTTTTAAGTGATAGATTGACTGTTATTGAAGACCACTAGGAGACGTCAACAGGAATGAAGCTGGCTTGCACGTTGGCATGAGCATCGATGGGGTGGCGTGAGCATCATCAATGGGGTGGCATCAGCTGGCGGCAGGCAGGAACCCCGGTCACCGCTTGTGACCTTCAGCTGGTGTAAGAGCAGGGTGAGGGTAAGACCTTGCTCCAGAGCGGGTGTTGGCTTCCTGTTCACAGGCCAGTTTGAATGGGGATTGTAAAACACACGCACGCACACGTTATTCCTCTTGGGGCTGGGCTCACGTTACCCAAGACATCTTCCATTTTCTTCCTTCCCCCGCATACAGCACTGGAAAGTCACAGCAGCTGTGGAGGTCTCCGCAGAAGTTTTCTGTCTGTCTGGGAATCGCGTCTTTAAGGCTCGTGGTTCAGCTGACTTCCCGAAACATGCTGTATACTCGTCCTTTCTACAGAGATTTTTGCTGGGCACGTGCAAGTGAATTACTATGGGAAAGATCTGGAGTTGTTTAGGAGGAGGAATTGATTCCAAATGATGTCTTGCTGTAGCTTTATTGCGTTTTTCAGACAATGAATTAAATACTGTTTGCTGTGTACTAGGAGCTTGGAGGCACAGACTCTACCTTTTTAGTTATCAAAATCGATGGGTTTTTACCTAGTACAAAAAAAAATCATATGTCCTTGGTTATCTATCTAGCTAATAATTAATAATGCATGGTATTGTTTCCAATTATCTATGTTGGTCTCTTTAGAAAGAGATTTTATGTTCTGAGCCCCTTACATTTTTCCCAGTATCTCATACTTTCATGGCTATTCCAAAGTGAAAAAAAATCCGGTGTCTAACACACACTTTTCCTCAACTTTATCTCACTCTAGCAGGAAAAGTTAAAGAGATATTGAGTGGTTTTCTGTTGGCATTTTTCATTAAATAAGTTGTCTTTATTAAAATGCCTAATAAATTGTCTATGCTAAAGTGGTAAAACATGTACTCCACGGACTTTCATCCTCAAGCTAGCCCCAACTGATGAAATTACATGTGGTCTAATGTCTATCTATCTAATATCTAAAGCAGCAGTTCTTTTGCCACTGGAGCAAAAGGGCATCTAAGAGATTAAGCTAGATTTTGTTTAAAGGTGCTAATCTTTTCCTATTACAATAGGAAAAAATTAAAAGGAAGAGGAAAGTAACTGAAAGGTTTTAATTCCTGAGAATTTCTTAAATGGATTATATTGATTAACAAAATTGCTGCATCTTATGGCAGAAACTTTTTACAAGAAGTCAGTAATTGTAATTAATTTTTAGTCTGTGCCACATATTTGATGATAGCTCTGATTCATGCTATTATATTCTCTCTTCCTTCACCCACAGCAAAACAAATTTAATTTGATTCATACCCTTAAGAAAAAAAAAAAGCAAAATTACTCACATGGTTATGATTCAGCTCTTGGCATAAAACCCTGTCCTCCTCCATCCTCCCCTTCTCCCACCCAAACCACCCCCACCCTCACCCACTGTATTTATGTCACTGTAGTCTGAAAAAGTTGAGTAGCTCTTTAAAAACAGAGCAAATGAAATCCTTCTTCAAGCTGCCGTATTACTTATGTTGATACGAGTCTAATAAGACTTCCTTTTCACAAGTGGTATGGAGGCAGCAGCAGTACTCTGTTTTTCATGTTACTTTAGCAGACAACAGGACTGCATGAGTCTTGAGACGTGCTTGCTTTAAGCAGTTTAGCAAAGCTACAGCAAACAATGCTAAAATTACTCAAGTTCTTGTATCCATAAGTCTGTGTCTCAAAAAAAAAAAAAAAAGATTTTTGATGAAACCGTTTATAGGGAGTCTTGTTGACACAGAGTACCAGAAGACTTTAATAATATTTTTGTCTTTTTCTTAATTAGTCTTAATGATCTCAGTTTTAGACCTTAACCAGCTTTTCCCCAAGAAGAGATAGAAGCTGCACTGCTTTCGTTACACGAACTTATAGCAGTGTGCCCTGTTCCCTACAGCTCGGGTCAGATACCTCTTTGTGTGGGTGATGGCAATCTTCTGTCTTCACCTACTGCTGGAAGTACAAATGTTCAGGTTCAGCTCGCCATTGTATCTGACAAGCCGCGATTCCTAAGAGCCGAAGGCTGAACACAGCTCGAGTTCTGTGATCAGACACTAGAAGCATTCAAAGGAGATGTTTTATACATGAAAAAGACATGTTTACGGACATCTGGTATGTAGAGGTGATGCAGTCCAACAATCCCAGTGGAAATTAGAAGCAGCTCAGCGCCTCTGAAAGTTGACACGTGTGTTTATGTATATAGCACTGAGCACAGAGGACTTCATGCACACCGATGCTATGAATCAGTCACAGTAGGTACCACAACTTGCATAAGTTGGTGGGAAAGTGTATTTTTAACCAAGCACTCTAACGCAGCCCTTCCACTCTTACTAAAAGAGACAAATAGGTGGTACTTTAAGGGTATCAAAGAGGATTTTAAAAAAAAGATTCTCAGAGCCTAGATCACTTGTTTACCCAGAAAAGATTAACTTATTAACTTACTAGTTAAATGATGCATGTTTCACTAGCTCTGTGCTTACGAGCTTTACTTTTTCAATAAAGGCAAGAATTATCCCAAGAAAAAGAAAGGGGATGTATAATAGGGGAGAAAAGAGAAGATTCTTTTCTTCCTCCTGTCCTAACATCCTCTGCTTCTGTATCGGTACTGTAAGGAAACTATGGATATATACGCACGTGTCATGGTCTGTGACTATCTACCTAGTTCACACGTCCCAGTGATGCTGGGTGCTTCCCTGTGGGCTGGGCTTTTCCCCTCCGGCAGAGGAGGGCCTTCAGTGCAATTAGCGTTTAGGGTGGTGTCAGCTTGCTGTGGAGCTCACTCCCTTCCTCAGGGAAGCACCAAGGATGGAGCACCGGCTCTTTTCCCCGGTGTTGGGGTGACTTCCATATTTTGAGTCCTAGTCACAAAGTCCTGTTATGAATAAACTTGACCTGGAGAGGGAACATTGGTCTGCCCACGTGGTCTCTTTGTGGCCTTTTCCTCTTCCTCTCCCTCATTGTTGCTTTATGCAAGATGGGAACTGTCTAGCTTGGGCTGTCTGACTCCCTAGGGAACAGCAGGCGTTCCTAAGGTGTGGTAGGTGGTGGCGTTTGGCAGCGCTGTGGGGTGCTGAAGCCTCGACTGGATCAGGCTCTCCTGCCTGTGTCGTCAGCTGGATGGCCCCTGCATCCCATACCAATGACAGGCATCTTAAAAGGAATCAGGCAATTTACCCCCCATGTTTGGGCCAAGACACAAAGGCAAGAAAGTCAAAGGGAAAAATAAGGTTACTTCTCTATTGGGAGAGGATAATTGCTGAGTACAGCAGGAAACAGGTTCTCCTGGAACAGTAAGGAAAAACAGGTCTACTGTGGAAATAGTCAACAGAGAAAAACATAGTATTATAGGTGGGTGCTTTTGTCTGTGAGGGTGCATGGAGTAGGATGAGGACAGTGCCTTCCCTCTCACAGTCCTCGTTCTCCCCCTTCCTGGTCTGATTGGGTTTCTGTGTTGAAATGAAGTACCCCTCTCCCAAAAGTGCAACAGGCAGAATGTAGCTGAATGTCAGTCGTGCTTGCATAGCCGAGTTGCTGAAATTAGACCATTGCTGCCAGCAATTCAGTGATGCACCTTTCGGCATTCCTTTGCTGCAGCAGGACAAAAGTCTCAGCCTCTGACCCTCATCCCTCTAACAAAGGCCAAAATGTTGTCACCATAAGATATACTGATTTTACCAAAAAAGTCTTTTCTCAACAATGAGGTCAACAATGTAAGCACATCTTATCCCATTAGAGACCAGCTGCTGTAATTTTTGAATGTGATGTTTTGGCCATGTGAAAGGTGGCTGCAGATCATGCAGCTCAGCACTGGCTGGAATGAGATGCACAGCGTGCTCCAGGAGATGCGGTGTGGGACGGGGAGCCAAGAGTTCCTCAGGTGCAACTCAGTTCCTGATGGAAACTTCTGTGATGTTGGTCAAGTCATTTAAGTATTCCTGGCCTCTGTTTTCTCATTTTCTAAAGGAGACTAAAGTCTACCATTTCACAGGGATATTATGAGGATTTACCTTAAAAGGTACTTCTGAGGTATTTATAATGGTTAATCAGCTTTTCCATTATGGAGTACTTATGTTATTTGGCTGGCTTCAGCCACACGAATTTACACAAAAGCTATACATAGAATACTTTGGTGGAATATTTTGTATTTGGCTCATCTGACTCACGGTTTCCATTAAAAAAGAACAGTAAAATAATTTGATTGTTTTAATCTAAATTATTTCATGAAGAACCTCATAATAAATGCTTTGGGAAGAACTCAGAGGTGAAGCGTGATAAAATCATTAGGCTTAAATATCATGAGCTGGAGGCAGATGTGACTGCTGTCTACCAACAAGCTGCAGAATGGAAGACTGAGGGCATTTGTGGTATAGCACAGGAAAAGGAGAAGAACTGTTTTAGCAAAGAGAGGACAATGCTGATCAGTTGATGTTGTGCCAACAGCTGGCCCTGAATAAGGTTAGGTTGGAAATTTGGGGAAAAAAGTTCCAAACCTTCAGAAGTGACTTCTGGAATAATCTTCCAATTGCAGGACCTGAGGAAAAGCCGCAGCTTTTTTCAAGATGGAGATAATGGTCGCATTCAAAAAATCATCAGAGAGGTGTTGGCTGATTTGCTTTCCAGTCCCTAATTTCTTCAGCTATACCTGTTGTCCTAGATCTCTTCTTCAATTCTGTTATCTATCATTAAACTTCCAGTAAGAGCGGGCAGTTCATCTGCCATTTTTTGTGTTAGTAGAAAACCCAGGGCCATTTTGAGAGAGATTTATTCACTGTCCCTCAAGAAGATGGAAGATGTAAATCTCCATAAGCTAATATGACTACCTCTTACTTAAAATCACTTACCGGCTTAAAGCCTATGACAGGATAAAGACTAAAATTTTGAAGCATTCAGATATCTCTATTCTCATCAAATCACTGTAATCAAAGATTAAAAAATACCACCTAAATGTGAAAACATGTGATCATTTTCTTTAAAAAAGTTTGCAGTAGATGAAAAACTGATACTGAGTTTTACATGCACACAGTGCGAGTGTGAAATTTTTATTAGGTCATCTGCCTTTAATTAAACATAACATTTTTTTGTTATCCTCGTGCTATTCTAGGATAGGATGTTTTTGTCATTTTATGGTTTCATTGGGCTATGGAATATTCCAAACAATTTGAAAATGTGGTTAGATTAGTTTTCCCTTGGGTTTGACCTCAGTAAACTTATCTTGCGGTAAAACTAGATTTCTTTGTCTGTATTGCGTTTATTACCTCAAGACAGTTGTTGCATGTTTAATTAATATGATGTAAAAAGGGGAGATAGGGGGATTAGGTGTCTTCTGTTCTGTTGGGTTTTTTCCCCTTACCCCCGAGACCAGGTTTGAGTCATTCCTCCAAGAGGTCCTACTCCCCGTTGCTAAAGAGGACTGTTGTTCTGTGGAACGGGAGGGTGGGGGAGAGGCGATTTGAGTCATCTCGACTGGTTTGTCCTGGCATACTTTTCCTGCCCATAAATTGGGATTGGCATGACTTGTCAGTGGCAGGCAGCCTCGGCGTTGTTCCGGTTGCGCCTCGGACGGCGTTTGCTGCGCCCGTGCGATGTTCGTGGCCACACGCGTTTCTTTAGGGTAGGAAAATGGAGATGAAGCGTGGCGCGGCTCAGACAGGCGCTGAAGGCGCTTGGAGGTGTTGGCCTGGGTTCCTTGAGGGTTTGTGGGCAGGTGAAGCTTTCAGTGTTGCTTTTAAGTGAAAGTCTGTTTCTTATGGACTATTCATCTCTTCTCGTGGCAATTCCTCAGAATAATAAAACATAAAGCCTAAGTTAGCACGGGAGCGTTTTTCTTGCGGGAGTCTCTTCTGGCACGGAAAGCCGATAATTGCTGATTCTTCAACACCTTTCAGTAATTCCTTTTTTTTTTTTTTTTTGCCTTTTATTGACTCGTGCGATCTGTTGCACGCAAAAGTTTTTCAGAGCTGTGCCGGCACACCGGTCACCGCCAACCTTGGCTTTGCAAGCCATTTCCAACTTGTAGCTGGAAAATATACATCTATGTAACAAACGGGGCTTCTTTCCGCGGTGAGGCGGGAGGTGCTGGGGGTTTTTTTTGCTTTTTTCCCCCCACCGTCCAGCGCCTTGGCAGGGGAAAGAGAGCGAGGCGATGGCCGTGATGGCTGTGTAAACCCAACCTCGGGGGCGAGGATTAGCGTAATGTGCGCCAGACATTCCTCCCGCGGAGATGCTGGCCGGTGCTGAATGCGGCCGTGTCTGTGTGAGGCGAGGGAGTTTCCTGCTTTAAATCACCAGCAGGCTCCGGCTGGGCGTTCCCGCTCGCTGCCCTTTTTTCCTTCCCCCTCAATGAGTGTCCTTTGTGTAACCCCGCTAATTCAGAAAATTCTCCGCGGTAATTGGAACTGCCCCGTCACGTGGCCGCCGCCCGCCGATTGGCCGTCCTTAATTGGCGGGTCGCTATAAGAGCGGCGTGCGGCGGCGGCGGGCGCGCAGCCCCGCTCCGCTCCCGGCTCGGCCCGCGGTCCCGCTCCCATCCGCCGCCGGGGCAGCGAGGCGCGTTGCGGGCTCCGCTCGGGGGCCGCGGGGCTCTGTCCGCCGCCGGGCGGTGCCGGCGACCGCCCTCGCCGCCCCAGCAGCGCGGCCGCCTCTCGGCGGGGCTGGCCCGGCGTCCGCGGCGGGGCTCGGGGCGCACAGGAGCCGCCTGTCATCAGGAAGCGCCGCTCCGCTCGGCACGGGTGAGTGGGGAGCGGCGGCGGCTTCGCCCGCTCGGGGCGGGGGGGGGGGATCGTCTGGCCCGCGATCGGGTGCCGAGGGCGGCGTGACCGGGCTCCGCACCGCGGCCGTGCTCTCCCGGTGAGCCGCGCCGGTGAGCGCGGGCGGGGGAGCGAGCGCACCTGGAGGGGGGGGGGAGTGCCAGGGAACGGGGGGGGTCTCCCAGCTCTGCCCCCCGCTTTTCCTCTCTTTTGGCGGAGGGGGGGAAGCGTCTCAGACGTTTCTCGGAAGCCCGCCTGGATAAAAGTAACTGCAGCACGTGTGGCTGCGACTTCCTCGTCGCGGTGAGATACTTTCTCCTTCCCTAGAAAGTGCGAGCGTGGTCGCGGCGCTCAGGTGTGAGCCGTAACGGGCGGAGCGGCCCCTGCGTGCGGGGGTCGGGGCTTCTGCCGAAAAGGCCCGGCCGGGGCCCGGGCTGGGCTGAGCTTGCTGGGCTGTCGGGGGTGGGTTGGTTGGGTTTTGGTTTTTTGGTGGGCTTTTTTTTTTTTTTTTTCGTATGTGGAAACTGAAGCGACTTTAAATCGCTAGCTAGGCACCTTCGTGGCAAAATCGCTCGCTTTCTGCGTGTTAAAACTAGATGTAACTTCCCACGTGCCTGTTACTTAATTTCCTCTTAAGTATTTAGGGGGGAAAAAAAACCCAACAGTGATGTAGCTCAGAGACGTGACTCTCTTTAAGGTAGAAATATAGTGCTATTGAGAAGACTGGTTTTTACCAGGCTCCTGGATATAGTGTGATCCTAAAAACTCTGAAGAAACCAAGTCACTGTGTGAGCACATAGAGAAAAGTTCCTTTCATTTATGTTTGAATACGGTACGTTAATTGTTGCTGTGAAAACTGTCTGCAAGTCAGATAGGAAACAGTAGTGCCTCTAATATGTTGTAGACCTTGCGTACTCGTCAATAAAGAGTGGCTATATTATGTGCGAATTGTAACTTATGTTTCGAAGCGGCTGTTAGTTTTGTAAGCTTTGTTTTTACTTTTCTTTTTGAGCTGTAACTCCTTCAAGATTCATTTAGGAAGCTGTTTGGTTACAGGTTAAAAGGTGTCATCCAGGGTGTGCTCTTCTCAGTTGGTTCTGATGCATAAAACACTGGTTTTCTTATTTTTAAATCTCTTGCTTTCATCTGTCTCCGTTCCCCATACAAAGACTTTTCCAAAAAGGAAAAAAAGAAACTGCCTAGTGTTGAGATTATATTTCTGTTATGAAGCTTGTCTTAATTGTTCAAAGGCCTTTCTCTCTTTCCTAATACAATTTTCGGAAGCTCTTTGAACAATGCGGTATGTAAAAATAGAGCTCAAGGTTGTTGTGTAGCTAAATTTATTGCAAAAATGAGTAGGAAATGTCTAATAAGAGAAGCAATAAAAAGAATAGATTTTTGAGATAAGCGTGTCTTCTAGAGGCACTATGCCTTTGCAAGTCGGGAAGAGGGTAACCCAACTTCTGCTATCGCAGTCATCTTCTTGGCTCAGGTGAGGCTGGATGCCACCTGAGGAAAGTGCTCTGCTTGCAGGCTTGAGCAAATGGCTCCGGGGTCCTGCGACTGTGGTGGGGCTGGGGAGCAGCTCCCTGCAGCTGGGTACGTTTTTACTTATAGATTTACCAATTAAAATTCCAGAGGAAGAATTCATAAGGTTAGCATTCTTGCCAGAGGTCCCCCCGCTCCCTTCCCCTCGCTCTCCCGAAAATAAAAAGCACATACTACACTGCTTAAATAGTCAAAGCTTGGGGGAAAAAAAAAATGGAACTGTAGTTGATTTGTTGTCTGTTAATAAAATGATCAGCCATCTCCCACTGGGTTTCACTCACCTGTTTTGAAATACTTGTATGAGGTGAAGGCTGACTGATTTAAGCATAAACTAAAATTTCGGGAATTAAATAAACATGTTCCAGTCTAATTCTGTTTAGATCATGTCTGTTACTTGTATTTTGGTTTGTGTCATACTGTTGACTGTTCCAGTTTATTCATTAAAAAAACCCTTACGTTTTGTAGTATATGATCTCACGCAAAACCACATTTTACGCTTGTTCTGTTAGTAAGCTTTTGCTGTCTGATTTTTGTGAGCATATGTAATGAAAATATTTGTTCTAAAAAGAAAACACTCGGAATTATAAAATGCTGGGGGGGGGAAATCTGAAATTAAAACTGCCACAAGTAAATCTTATTATGTATCATAATGACTTTAATTATTGCAAGTGGTGGTGCTTTGACCGATGTAGAGAAGGGCAGACATGAGAAATGCATAAAACCGTCTTTTTTTTTTTTATGGTGATAGTTGTAGTCTGTGTCAGCTGGCATCTTAGATGCTGAAAGGGTTACTTGGCTGGCTCACTTCTGTCCCTGGTTTATTCAGTTGTTTAGTAGCACTTCAGTGATGGATGGATTCTGTAAAATATTTTGATTGTGTGGATGTCAAGACAGCACGTACATGTGGAGATGCTTGCCTGTGTGATACAGCAGTGCTGAATAGCGTTACCCAGAATTGTCAGATAACAGCAGCAAATTCTGGACTCCTTATTAATTTTGATATTCTTAGACAATGTGCTGGTGCATGACACATTTGCCTCCTGTTTCACACACACATGCGCACCCACCTCCTGGAAAAGAGAGCTTTTTCTAACCAAATTGTTTTTTTGAGTGAGGGAGATCAGAAATCATTATAATAGCTACATTGACCCATGGAAACTTTGAATGCATGGTGTGCCCCCCCAGTCCCATGGTATCTTGGACTGGTTAGATTACATAGGTGATTTCAATGTCTGAATAGACTTATTTTTTGCTCTAAGCTTTTGGTAGTACTATGATTGATTGTCTTAGAACGTTATTCTCCCCCCCCCAAGGAATTGGTTTTTTGGGGGTTAGCTGTTATACCTCTAGATAGTCTTAACTTAGGGAAAGCTTTTAATAGCTGAGGATACTTGTTTTCAATCTCTGAAGATATTTTACATTTATTATGTAGTAAAGGAAAGGAGTTGCCCTTTAGTTTACTTGTCTTGACTGCAGTTCTTTGAGCAGTAAGATTATTTTTCCCCCTTTATATTCTTCCTGTGCTGAGGTTTGAAAACTGGATTCTTTATGTGGAAGCCATTCTATATAAATGCAGAAACATTTTGTTCACCCATCTGTAACTTTAGTACTGCAGATAGTCCTTCTGCACCTATACCTGTTAGAAATGCAGTGTAATATGACGGAAGTAGTTTTCCCGAGGGGTGATCAGGCTATTATGTCTGATTTGATTTGTTCTTACAAATTACTTATCACAGCAGGAGCTGAAAAGTTGAACTGATGTTACTTGTTTCTTTGGGATTTGCGAGAAAGAGGAAACACTTCTCAAAATACATGTGTAAGATGTGGCACATGTATAAGCTTGTGGTGGGCTGCTAATATTGCTTTAAATATCTTTCTGAAAATTCTCAGCACCAAAAAAAGTTAAACTAAGCTACTAGATGGGCAGACTGAGGTGGAGTATATATCTAAATACGTCTCTCCTACACACATGATAAATGTAATCATAGTGGCTTCAGTTCATAATGCCAAAACATCATCATCAACTAATTTCTGTGAATATCTTGTATTGCTTATAAAGGCTGATGATCAGAAAAGATTTAAATCAAGTGATTTACTGGTACAAATAGCAGTATCTTAGAAGTTCAACAGTCACAGGACAGAAAACCTGTTTTTATGGCTCAGATGGATGAAGCAAAGTTTAAGAATGAATTGACTCAAGAAACCTTACAGATTTGCTGCATGACTTTGAAGGTGTTGATGGGAGTGATGACCTACAAATAGAAGGTTTGAAAATGAAAGAACTATGTGGCACATAAGAGGTTCTCTAGACCGTCGTCCTGCCCCCAAAGGGTTAGGCTAGCTGTTTTTAAGCAAATCCTGGTGGCTGTATTTCTGACCTTTTCTTAAAGATATCTGACATGGGCACATTGTGCAGTTCCATGCAGGAAAGCTTGCCCTCTGAACAATAAAGATACTGCCTAACCTGACTACTCCTAGTGATAAGTTTGAAGTGCAACTATTTGCTCAAGAAGAACAGTTTATACCTCCTTTTCAAGTTGATGTGCTTGTGCACTGTTATATCCCTCCACTGTCTCAAAGAATCAGATCATCTTGTTGCCTAAATAGAGCTTAGGAAAGGTGGGACTGGATATGGTTCATGGAAGAGCACTGTCTGTAGTCTCCTAGAAATTATCCTGTTTCTAGAGATTCTGATTTCTTTTTAAAGGTGAAAATTGTCGTCTTTGGCTATAGTATACAACAGCTGGATAACACACATCAAAGTTTAGGGAAGAAGCTATAGCTGCTCTCTTGAAAAAGTATATTTTACTGGCACAGCTCATACTATGTATTATAAGATGGGATATTGAACCAGGGAAACTGATGATCTGACAGAATTATTGCCTAGAAACACTGAGCAGGCAGTATTTTTCTGAAGTGAAAATACTCTCCTACTCTCTGTATACCCCTGTTCAGATTCTTCTAAAATGTGCTTTATTTCTGTGTTAGAGCACATCATGGCTTATTTGTTCTAACGTTTGCTCAAGAAATAAGTTTTCTAGGCCAGAGTAGTTCTGTTGCAGGTTTTTCTGTTACCTTACTGATCACACTCAGAATGCACTCATGTGTGCATTAAAATATTTTTGCATGACATCAGTCATGCCAAACTTTTATTAGTGCATGCATCTATGTTGATAATTTCTTGGTATCTCTAAAGATGTTTGTAGATGAGGGAGGAAAAAACTCAACCCTTAGTTCTGAATGTGTAAATGCTTATTTGTTACAACAACACATGCTTGCTTTTAGTACCAGACAGTGATACAACTCTCCCAGTAAATCTGCGGATTGGAGTTATTCTCCACATAATGTGAAGTTAAAGTCAATAGCTTGAAAAGAATTATTTAGGCCTTCTAATGCTCATTCTAAACTACATCTTTGCAATAACTGTGCCGATGCATGTTTGAGCATCTTTCTGCAGACTTTTGGGTTCCTTCTTGCCCATTGGCTTGTGGTATTGAAGAGTTATGCTCTGTAGTTATTATGTGATGAGATTTATCTGTTTCATAATCATCTTGAACCAGATGTTTCACTTTTCTTCACTGTCAGAAATATCTACTATTAATAGGTGCACTATGCTGTGCAGTTTTGTAGCTGTCTTGGTCATGGTGAAACTGCATGTTTATAAATCAGTGCTCACTTTAAGAGCAACATCTGGTCTAAATTTTGCAGCCAGCTGTTCACACCTTAAGGAAAACATCACAGGTCTGGATGACTTGTGAATAATTAAATATTTGTATTTTACTAATGCTTTGCTGCCCTTGCTTAACAAGTGTGTGGTTGGGCAATAAACATGAATTGTTTTCTATTAGCAAATGTTGCCTGTATCTTCACTGAAAATACTTTGAGTAGTTGTGTTTTGTGTTGTCTTTAATTTGGGGGCGGGGGGGAAGTTAAACAAACCCCTGAATAACACCACTAAAAATACTTTAAAAGAACAGACATAATTTCATAATGTTTGGATACAATCTTAAAGTTCAGGCTTAGTTAAAAGCTATGATACTGTGATAAGGAAGGTTCAGCATTCAGAAGTGTACTTTACAGAATGGGGTTTGAATGCTTTGAATGGGAGATGATCATGTGAATATGAGCATATGATAACATTCCCGGTTTTGTGTAAAAAGGGAGATAGTTGCCAGTATCCGTCTGCAAGCACGAAGGGGAAGTTGGTATGCTGGCAAAATGGCAAAAATCAAGAGTATGATGAGATGGAATACTTGGCCATCCTGGTCACTTCAGGAGGCATCTAAAGAAGTTGAAAGAATTGAGGATTTGGTCTCTGAGCTGTTTCCTTAAATTAGATAACACATGAAGATTAAACTTACAGGCAAATCTTGCAAGTTGGAAAAGTTCTCACCAAATTCACTAGTTAGTAAGATGATAGCCTTTGCATGGGGAAGATCCTCATGTAGCATCGACGTACTTAACTCTTTTAACCTATAGCCTTAGTTAAGCTTATGAATGAATTCATATGAGAGGTGTAATATGCAAATACACATCATTAATGACTACATTTGTAGTACCACTAATCACTTAGCAGTGCATAATTCTTTCTAAATCAGTTGAATATGTATCTTCAAAAGCTTGAGGGTATTTCTTTAAGTGCTTGATAAAGAACTGACTTCTCAACAAGTGAATTAGAGTAATAGTGTTCTGCTGGATACTGTTTGTGCTTCAAATATATGTGCTAGCATTAATCAATTTGCACTGTGGTTACTAATGAGCCTCAAAAATGAAGTCTGCACTTGACATAGTCCCTAGTGAATGAAAAAAAATTGAAATTATCATCAGTCATCAGCATGTCTAACTTACCTCTGACAGTGGCATCCCGAAGGCTGGTTTTGCTAGCTCCCTACACGGGCAGGTATTTTGTTGTATGAAACGACACGTGGGCGAAGTGCCTGACGTGCCTGATGGGGTTTGGCGGGTGGCAGCTGAAGTAGGCATGCTGCGGCACGGGCTGCGGCGGCTGAGCTGGAGCCCTGGCTGGGAGAGCTCTGCCCCTCTGCCGAAATTCCTCAGGGGAGGAAGGAGTGGACAGGAGGCCTCCCTCCCCACAAGCAGCTGTGGAATGAGAATGAAATCCAATGTTTATTCTTTCTTCCGGAAACTATAGGAAATATAGCGCTCGTGTAAGTTGCATAATAGTATTTGCAGTTGTGATAGGGAGAGCCCGCGTAAGGCACAAGGAGAGCGAGGTGTTAAAACTTTGATCCTCTCAGAGAGGAAAAAGTGCGGTACGGGCTATGAAAGTATTAAACTCTGCTTTATCTGGGAACCGCCCTGATCCTTGCTTAAGGGATTTTTTTTTTCTTCTGGGTTCTGAGCATCCTTAAAAGGTTTTTGACCTTTGGTAAGTAGGTGCCAGCTAAACCATGCTGCAATGCAGTGTCATTAACACTCGGGAGTAACTGTTAGTGCAAGTAGACAAGAGGATGTGCCCTGTGGCTGGGGTGAGGAACTAGAAGTCAAGTGACTAGTTTGTTTCCACTGCCTAGTGTAGGCAATCTTTTAGTGGAAGTTGTCTGTGACTTTTTTTTTGTCCCTTTCTTTTAAGGGAGCTGCTTACTTGAATGCTACTAGTTGTTGTGTCTCCTCCACTGTTGTCTGCTCCAGGATTCCAGCTCTGCTTTGCGATGCTTGCATGTCTGAGAGTTTGAAATGACTGATGATACCCAAGTTCTTCATCTTCACAATAGGACATAAAAATGCTGCCCTTGGTCAAACAGGTGCAATGTGAGCGAGACTCTTTAGTAGCACTGCTTTAGCTGGGCGATCACCTGCCGCTCTGGAACTGCTTAGAAACTGCTGGTTGAGGAATGTGAAACAGGTCTGATGAAGACCTTCTGTAATACAGTGGCTGGAGAAGGCAAAAAAAAAAAAAAATCTCACTTCATATTCAGAAAACCAAAGTGCTTTCTCACAACTGGTTTATGGCTGCGGAAAGAACAAACCTCTGGGACTTCGTCTGAAATCCACTTGTAATCTTAGTGAAAGGACACTGATGTCAGGAGGATGCTCAAAGTTGCAACTGCCTTTCTGGTTTTGTTCAGCCATTTTTGGTAGACAAGAGTGATGGGGAGGAATAGTTCACTTCTGACTGTGAAAGGTGATGTCTTGTCTTCTAGTAGTTACATTAGTAATAGCAAGGCTACTGGAGGAGATACCTTTAGGTAATAAAAAACTGAAATGTACCACTTGTTTCTTAAGCCACAAAAGAAACCTCTTATGACTGTTATCCTATCTAGATGTCTCTTCTTGGAAATGATGTATTTCAGTAGGACTGTTATAAAGCAAAAATTCTTCTGCAAAAGATATGTGGATCACATAGTAGAAAATGAGTACAGAAGGTGGCATTATAGTTGAATAAGAAACCTCTAATTGCCTCTTAACTGTGAAGTGCCATGGCATGTCTTGCTCTCCTGTTAGGCACAGAACACATCTGCTAGATTTTTCTGATCTGATAGGGAGGGAAAAGAAAAGCTGTATTAAGTCGAGTGCTGTATTTTCCCCAGGAGTTTCTGCCCGAAGAGTTGCATGATGTAGCCAAAATGCCCCTCAACAATGTGTAACTTCAGAGATTATGACTGGTTTGGTTTGGGTACTTTCAATAAACTTTTGCTGCCTGATAAATTGGCCTACTGGAACTTTCTAACTTCTTGGCTGAGGTTAAGAGCATGTAATTCTGTGGTGGAGAAGCAGTATGCAATTCAATACCACATAAGTACACATCAATTAAAAAGTGCCTAGATATGGGCAGGGAAGCTTAGTCAAATATTCGGGGGGGGGGGGGGCGGGGAGATAAAAAAAAAAACCCCCACACTTGTATGTTGTAGATAAAGCTACTTCTTCATGACAGTCTGGAGAGCCAAAACCATTGAGAAAACTTTCTGGGATGTCAGGTTAACCTCTTTAATGAGTTGTGTTCAGAAGTCCTGTTAGATACGAGCAGCAAAGGTGCTAATGGATATCCTGAGCAGCATACTCCTGTAGTCAGACCAAAGGTATTTTCTTCATGGAATCCAGCACTTACCTTCCCTAATTTGTTTGGTGCAGAGTTGTTTCTTTGGCATCTTATGCTTGTAAACACATTTTTTTTTTTTTTGGAGTTTAGGAGATACGTCTTATGCTTTTGGGATGTGCTGATAATCAAAAATTGTTAAAAGAACTTGCTTAGCAGATACCTTGATTTAAAAACAACACACCCACTTCATTGTGATGCTATTCAGGGAAATGATTCAGTGCAGTTTCGGTGGGTTTAAACAATGGCTTAGTGGCACACCTATTTTGTAGAAAGCTGACTTTTAAATGGGATGCCTGTTTTCTGCAAGTCTATACATAGCTAACAGCTGCAAGGTGATACTTGGTAGTATACTTGTCCTGTACAGAGCCTGCTTCGCTGCATGCTGTTTTCCCATGCACTGAAGATTGCTAGGTGAATTGGAAATACTGGAATGATTTGTTGGATCCTTCAAGTTTCACTTTCAGAACTGTCTTGCAGTAAAACATAACTAGGAATGAGTTGATACACAGTATGTACAGTCAAGTCTGTTTGGTACATTTGGGGGTTTTTTGCACCCTACACACAGGTTGTAATAGCATGCCAGCTCATTTAACTCTCTTTTTCATGGCCAGTTTGAGTTGCAAATAGTAAAATACACTGCGGAGAGCTCATGGTCTTTAGCTCAACTCAGAGTCTTCAGTTCTGTGCATAAATTTGTGTTCAGAAATAGTAGAGCTGACGCTGACAGTGAGTGGCAGCCCGTAGTGATGAAGATGCGTTGTGAGCACACCTTCATGCAGAGCGCTGGCATGTCGATACAAAATCCCCAGCTGAAGTCTCAAAGACAATGTGAGTTTTGACTGCTTTATCCCTGCCCGCGTGCATCTCGGGCACATCTGAGTGACTGTGCAGTGGATGGGTACTGTACAAATGAGTCAGTTCCTGTTCCTTTGGCTGAAGCTTCGTTAGGAGTTCTCAAAAAAGTATTTCAGAATGTGGATGTGGTCAACATAGTCATTTTCCAGGCATCTTAAAGGAAACCCACATAAACTGTGAAAGTGAACTTTGAACTACTCTGTCCTGCCACTAACAGAACTTGAGCGGTGCTGGATGGGAATACTTGTTTGCTCTGGTCTACGTCTTCCCTCACAGTTTGCACTTCTTGCCCTCGAGATTAAGCACTCGGTTATTTTTCGGGAGAATTTCCAATGATGTGTATGTGTACGGCTGATTCACTACTCCCCTGGTGGTATGTCAGCTAGATACGTAGTTACATACAGCTTCTGACAAATCTTAGGCCACATTTAATTGTTCAGCATGCTTAAGTAATACTGAAAGCAGTTAAACCCACTAGAACCTGTAGCGTTATTTCCCAGTTATTATGGTAAGATGCGGTACAAAACATTTCACTTGTACTGCACCCCCTAGGATTTAATATATAGCTTTAGCTGAGTAAGCTCTCTTGAAGGCATCAATTATTTAAAGGGGGTCTCCTTTTTTGAGGTGTCAGATGGATTAATTTCACTGAAAATGTTTGTCTTGTACTCTGAACCTTTGCCTGTTTAGAATGGCTTATTCTTAAACAACTTTACTATGGTTTTCCTGACTTAAGCAGTGGATTTTTTTAGTGCATGTACTACTTGTGATTATGTACACGTTATGCAAGCTATGAATATACCAGGATCTAGACTCTGAATGGTATTATCTCCAAAATGACTGTTTTAATACACTTCCTCTAGTTTATTGATATGTGCAACTCTGCCATCTAATTGTTATCTTGTGCTGATGTTTGTATTCGTATAGTGCACTGGATTTCCCCATCGGTTAGCCAGTAATGCTGCATGAGGCATTCTGCCAACAAAAGGGAGATGTTTCCCCTGGGAGCCTTTAGAAGGCTACTGCAGTGGGATGGTGCAGCAAGCCTCCAAATGGCAACATACCCTTCATTTAGAAGAAAATGCTACTACGCAGATGATGGGAAAATGTTTTGAATGTGTGTTGGAAAATATAACTCTTGAGTCTCTTACCTGGAAACCTGTGTGTTACATACAGTGCTGACTGTGCTGCATAGGTAGAAAACAATTAGAGTGGAAAAGCTGTGTTATGGATAACTAAAGGTTGTAAATAAGTGACTCTTCTTTATTAGTAAGGCGTACAGCCTTTCTTATGGTTTTTGACAGGAAAAAGGAATTTTTTTCGTGCCTTACTTTGCGTATTCACAGCAGTAGTTGTGAATCCCTTATGGGCAGAGAGATAAAAAGAAGTAAGACTTAGTCTGAAGCTGATCGTGCCATTAGCAGACATGGAATGGAAAGTCAACAGTGCCTGTCGTCCTTGCCGCCTATCAGAAGCGTTCATGTGTGTGTTTTTGTTTGGGCTTCCCCCCTCACCTTTAGAAAAGTGAGGATTAATGAGACTGGCTATTTGATAGTGGTTCCTGTGTTGCTGCTGTGCATTACAAAATATCAGGTGTATCTAGACTTTACCAAGTGGTTTATCAGGACAAATCCATTAAAGCATATTTTAAAAACAGTAGGTAATAGTTGGGAGTTTAAACTGCTATTATACTACAAAGACATCTTTCCTTTTTCTTTTCTTCATCTGATGTTAAGAATGAAAGTATACAATGTGAGATCTGAATTTAACATGGCCATGTTTAAGTTTCCTTAATGTCATCTTGACCTGTAATAGGAATCTGGTTCTCAAGGTTTTGCTTCAAAGATTAAATTTAAATTGCAGTAGTGGATCTGATATGTTCCTGACTCTTGTGCAGTTTAGTTTGCAGTGAATACATCTTCCCTTCTTCAGGTAACCTTGCTTTTAGCTAAACTACTGTGTATGAATATAGAGTGCTCTGCCACTTGCCTTCTGTGCTTATTACAGAGATTGTTAATGATTATTTTTTTAAAAAACAAGTGTGCTGACATACTTATGCCAGTATGTCTTGCAGCTGTAGAGAGATGGAGACCACTCATTAAACCATCTCTGTTCTGAAGTGTGATCTTCATTCACAATACTGACACGAATACACATGTGAAATGGTTGATCTGTATCCTACGCTTGCTAATTCATACTTACTCTTAAGTTGGTTTTGAGTTTTGTGCTTTTGAAATGTTTTTAGTATTCAGATATACCATACGTGTGTTCGGTTTGGTTGGTCATGCTCACTGTCCTGCTTGGATGCTTGGTCTTTAAAACTCAACCTTTAGAGTATACTCTGCCATCATTTCTTTATGATGTATCTTTGGTAAAGGAAAAAAAAAAACCTTTTAGGTAGGAAGTTACTGAGTTACAGTAGGCCTGATTTGTACTGTGGATAATGCACTACTTGAATACCTTCAAAATACTTGGAATAAAAAAAAAAGCAAACAATCCCACAGAACTCAAAACTTCCCAGAGGAATACCTAGGACTCACTCATGCTCTGCAATGGTATTCTTAGAAGTAGGAGTAGATAATACTTGTGTTTAAGATAAGATGTCCTATGAAGCAGCTGAATTTAATGATGACTAATGAGTGGGCATTGCAGCAAATCAAACTGGATGAAATAGGTCAGGCACAGCCTATGTTTCTATAACATAGCCTGTAGTCACAGCGTGTTTGGAGTTTTGTTGTTTGTTTTGGTTGGTTTTTTTTAAGTATGTGTTAGGAACCAGGAATAATGAATGGCTTCTCAGCAGAGTTCTCCACCTGGAGACTGAAATCCTTTCTGTGTATATCATGGGCACTTCACGCACCCTTGAAGTAGTGCTTATTTAGACCAGGTCCGGAGTCCTCGTGAGAAGCTCCGGTTAAGATCTGCTGTTGTGATGCAGCATTCATAACTCTCCAAGATGACCTTTCCAAATTGCAGAATGAGTTTAATGACTGTCCACCACTACATACTGTAGTAGTAAAGTGTTAATCTCAAAGTTTTGGTAGCAGATACTGCTTAATATACGGTTCAAAAACTGAGACCACCTTGTGGTTGGTGTAGTCTGCTGTTCTGTCATAACATGAACCTATTGACAACCCATACAAGACTAATTACTGATATTTTGTACTATTCAGGATTTCCCTTCAAGACTTATTTTTCAAACTGACTGGTATGCTAGTCCTTGTTCTCTTCTGATTATTGGGGATTCCTGTCATCATAAGTCCCTGCCCTGTATAAATTTGCTGCCTTCATTCTAAGATCACCTTAGCTCAGGACAATATTGCTTCCTGTCTGTCTGTCGTGGATATATTTTTTTGAATCTCTGAATATTCCTGAGATTTCTGAGGCATCTTGTCCCAATGAATTGGATACTTAAGTGAGCTACTTTTTGGTTCTTTCCAGTTACATTTTACACACAACAGTCTTTGGCTAATTTGTCTTTTTCTCGGAGGTGGTCTAAACACAGTTCATGTTATGGAAAAAACTAGAAGATAATCTCAGCAAGATTCTGAGTGGGTAAAACAGCCTGGAGGATATTGTATCTACCGTGGGAGAAGATGCTTCTCCAGCTGGTGCCTCCTCTATTCTTTTTCATGGTAGTTATAGCACTTGCACAAAATATTTCCACAAGCTCAATCTTCTCTTCCAGGTTCCAAATTTCCCTTTTTGGGAAAGGGATAAAATAAAAGTTAAATCCTCATTCTACAATGTGGTCAAATATACTTTTTGACCTATTAAGTTTGTGGCTTCATGGTTTTTCTTCAGTGTCCCATTTATCTCCCCCTTCTGGTATTAGGTTGCTAAACTATGCCGAAGTCATCTTTGTATGTTACAAGTAGCCTTTAATTTATCAGTAGTAGTATTGTCAGCATCTCTTGCGTCCTTGAGACTTACCCCAGACTTTTGTGCCTTTTTACCTTAGCTATGGTGACATTTTCTAAAAACTTACCGATTAGTGGTCAGTACATACAGAGCACTCTTGCACTGATGAAGGCAGTCACTCGTTTTGCCTACTTCTTAATCATCTGTATGATGTCATGCATGAGAGTGGTCTGACTTTGACTTGCATGTGTCACTCCAATGTTAACAGCCTTATTAAACTACTTATGTTGTCCCATGTAGTACAGTCCCAGATCCAAATAGGTCTTTCTGCTTAAATGTTTAAAGAAGGTAAAGTGGTACTGACAGCTCGCTCTCTCCTGCCAATGCACTTGTTTGTCCATGTTTACCTAATCCTATCACTCCAGTGCAAGTGCGTCTCTATGTTTGTATATGGGGATGGGGCAGGGAACCTTCATTTAAACGGTTGTTTCAGTAAGACAGAATCTTCTTGTTTCCCTGTGGACCCTCTGTCTTCTGTGTATTTTAAAACTCCTCTGCTGGTTAACTTGTAAAGCTAGATCTGTGTGACTTCTTCCACAATATGCCTGGGATTTGGTATCTTTAAAAGCATTTATCAGCATTGATGCCACTGTGTCCCTTAAAGCATCACTATTTCTGCTTTCTCTGAAGTTAAATATAGAATATTGCCTATCTAGAGCTGTGTGAATTGGTGTTTGTAACCTGCGTGTGACTGGTGTCTATTTCACGCAGCTTTAATATCAGTAAATATTAGCGCTGGTTCTGTAGAATAGATGTCTATTTTGGGAAGCTTCTCAGTATGTTGTACCTGTTGCTCTTCTGGGCATATTTCTCTTCATTATTTATGGTCTAAAGGAAGCAAAGTCATGTGAGCTGTGGGATAAACACATGCATTTAGGTCTCTGTGGCATAGTAGCATGCTGTTGTCATGTGATAATCTTCAGGCCAGATGAAATGTGTCCCTGGCTTTCAGATTTATCTTGTAAAGATTTCCTGACACTTAAAGAATTATGATCCTTATTTTTTTTTGTTCTGAGGTGCTTCATCTTCTAAATAATTTGGAGAATGTGTATCTAGAGTACCAATTCTGGTTTAGTTTCAGATTTTTCTGAAGACCTCAACTGCATCTGTACTGTTATCTGGGAGTTATGTTCAGATTCCCAGGCTTCTGAGGGCCTTAATGTTACCTAATGATTTTTTTTTAGATGTCCACCTTAACACTACTTAAGACATACATTTTTGTTGAAGTTGTAGACTCTGCGTTTTCTTAACTTATATGTGGGTAATGTAACACTTAGACCTTTCTAACATGTGTAACTTGCTCTGTGTGTTTCCGGAGTAAAGCTTGCTGCTGGATAAGATAACAGATGTGACACCTTGGGTGGACTTGTTCTCCTTTTTGTTGGGATGGTTCTTGCATTTATCAGGGGAAGGAAGGTGTTTGTCATCATGCTGTATGTCTCAGAGGGAGAAAGTAAGTCCCTCTGAGTCATAAGGCAAAACAATGCCCAAACCATGCCTGTAGTCTAGGTTCCCATCCTACAGGCTTACAACTAATAGGTTTAAAACTCATATCTAGGTAGTCGTCGTATCTTCTTTTCTCAGCTTACCCAGGTCTGTGTGGGGAGCAGAGTTATCTTCCCTATAGAATAGAAAGATGATCAGAAACAGTTTAAGTTCACAGCATAAATCTAGTAAGCTTCATATTGCATTTGGTTGAAATTGGGGTATGTGGCGGGGGGTTACTTCCCCCAGTTGAGATCACAGGAAAGCAATTAGGAGGAGAGGGTAGGGAACAAGACAGTAAATGAATTTATATTCACCACCTTCCTATTGCATATTAGGGTGTGATACAGGACCAGGTGTCTTTGTAGCATCATCTCCATAATTGAATAATCAAGTGCCTTATATTGCAAAGTTCAAGTAACACATGAATGCTGTTCTCCTCTGAAGTAAGTACTAACTGCACTTGGAAGAGTAATTATCTTTAGAGTAGGTACTTGAGGAGGGTACAGAAGGATCACACTGTCAGCGCTGGGAATTAGTCTTAGGAATTGTTGCCACTCGGCTTGTTATCTAACTTCTGGATCAAACTTGTCTCATCCCTGGCATGCTTTCACTTATTCACTAGATTGCCATTTCATGTTGATGTTTTCTTTCCCTGATAATTCTCTGCACGTAGGTATTCAGCACGAATAAATGACAGCGTTACTAAAGATGAGGGCCCCTCTTTTTCCACACAGACTGGGTACTATGCAAGCTTGAACTGCATGGTAGTTTGAATTGAATTGCATAGTAAGGACATAGTAGGGCTTTCAGAGCCCAGCCATCAAAGATTATGTGCTATAGGGGTATTGAGAAAGGCTTGTCTGAGCAACTTCAGCCAGCATCAGAATTTAGTAGTATTTAGTCTTAATCTCAGCTGAATCATATCTACACTAAAAAAGATGATATTTTGTTCTTAACCTATTTAGGTTCTACTCATGCTTCAGTTGAATTGCTAGCAAATTGTTAATATTTGGCATACTGGGGGTGTGGTGTTGCAAGCTGCTTGTATGCTGTTTAGAAAAAAGAAAATTAAGCTAGTTAAAGATCTGATAAAATAATTCTTTGACACTTGTTGAATGTTGCTTAGCATCTCTACTACAACAATGTTGATATGCTGTGAGCACCAACTGTTTGCCTCTTAAATGGCTGGGTGGGCCTCTTCCATATCTGCACTATAGCCTGATGTATGCCCATCATACCTGTGCACAGGAAATCTGGCAAACCTGCCACGCAGGCACGGGGCTGCCGACAGTCTGGGACTCTCGCCCTGCGTTGGCCTGGGTTAGAGAGAGGAACTCAGGGGCACACAGGTCGAGGGGTGGTGGTTGTTTTTTGGGTGTGTGTTTTCACTTTCCTTTCCCACCTCTTTGCTGCTTTGGTGTTCTCCTGCACTGTAACCCTGCCTTATGCTTAGAAATACTGGTTTTTGGCCCACGCAAGCAGATCTAGCTGTAGGTGTTTCTGTAATACCTTTAGTGTGCGGAAAACTACCCTCCATGTGTCTAGTAAAGAGCTGAGCTGGAATCCTCTGGCAAGGTGTTTGTTTAACACTGGACTTAACAGAAACTTTGCTGGCACTGTTTGCTGTCTTTATATACAATTACCTTCTGCTCGTGCAACTGTGATTTGGTGAATAAGTTAATTCAGTTTCTCACACTATATTACCATCCAGTGGACAGTTACAGTGCACTGGGGTATGAGCGCTTACTAGCAATAGGTGACAACTGAACGCTAATCGCTTGCAGAACAGTGTGGTCCTGATGCAGGCATTACAGAAAGGAAGTTCGTTACTTCTTAGCGTGCAGAAACCTCTAGCTTAGGAACCTGAACTCATGCTCATACCCTTCCATGGAAGCTTTGTGCCACTCTGCAAAGTTGTAGACTCAGTTATTCGTTATTCTATAAATTTCAGTGAACAGTTTGCTTAACTCCATATCAAAGGTATTTTATTTATGTTTATAGAACTCACTTTAAGTTGATCCGTAGGGTTTTTTTGCATGCTAGAATAAATATTTACGGCATCCTTTACAACTAAGTCAGCTGCTTATCAATTTGTATCAAATCATTCAAAGACTTACATCTGTGAAGTCAACTCAAAAATATGTCCTGGTTAAAGGTAGCTGTGTTTGCGTTTATCAGCAATTAAGTTTTAAAAACAAGCTAGTTAGTTGGCCTCTGAGAATGCGAGTGGTTTTGCCTTTAGAAAGTTGTTTTAGAAGGCTGTGCCAACTCTATACCTCCCCGGGCTTGCTCATACTAGAGTTCTCTGGCAAAGCAATTTAAAAAATGTCTTGGGCAGGATTTTAATAAATCTATTCAGCCCAATCAGAAGCTTCACTTAATGGAGCAATGTATAAATAGTGCGGAGAGTCAAGTGACCATCAGCTGGTCTGAATGGGTTTGACCACTACAGTCACAGGGTCTGAGGTATGCGGGAGCTGGGATCACTGAAAACATGCTTTGCTGCAGAGATATCCTGGCTCTGGCGTAATTATGTAACTGCAGAGGAATTCATGTGTGTAAGAATGTGTTTTAATTAGACACCTGTATTTAATGTTGGTTTCACCTTCTGTATCATTACTGTGGGTTTTAGGGGGAAAAAAAGGTTACTGCCTTGGTTAACTTGCCTATTTCATTAAGTAGTGTGTATTGCACAGCATAGTTGAACTCCACAATTATGTGTTTCCTTTATAAAGTGTATGCCTACTCGGTTGAAACAATGCACTGATCTGTTTTACTGAATTCAGAACTTAAGACATAATGGCTCTTTGCCTAAGTTCATATTAGGTAATTAGAAGTTCTTGGCGTGCTTGCTAAATACTGAAATTCCATTGTATTGTGCATTAAGCACGGAGAAATATTTCTTCAACTGCGGTGCCAGTGCACTGAAATATAACCATTTTGGCTGTCCTCGGTGATGGCTTTATTAAGTCTTGGTGAAACTGTCAGCTCTGAACTTGCAAAGATGCTGGCTTGCTTTCTGTTTGGGATGTTACTGATGCCAACATCCAGGTAATGACTTCTTTATTGAAAGCATCCCCCTGCTTCACTTATAAACATCACAATATGGATTCTAAGCAAACTAGTAAAATGGCACTTATTTCTGTGTTTAGTTCACTCGACACCTGTGGCAGCGCTGTCCAGAACAAAAAAATTTACTAAATTCTGTAACTTCATGGGAAGAACTATTGTTCAAACCCAAGTAAATTGGTATTTCCCTTCTTCCTTCCCTGCCGCCTTTGGTCTTTATACTGAATAGCTTTTCCCCTTTTCGTTAGATTTTAATGCTTGTCAGGGCCATCCCTATCCTTATAGCATATTAGCCCATGATGGTATTCCCACAGCAAAGCTGGTGGATGAGGAGGACCTGTTCGTTCTTTCCTGTCAATTCAACAGCTAGGCTTCTTGGTTTAAAAATTGAGTTATTGGCTTTATTCAAATGGAAAAAGTGTGGTGGTGTACGTATCAGTTAACTTTCTTGCCTTAATTGATCCACTTAAAGATCATTCAATCATATTACAGGTATCTTGATTCAGCAAGTTAATGTAGGAGTCTGTTAGGAGGTGATTCACAAGCATTCTAGTCGCCTGCCCTTTGTATTTGATGTACAACATACATCCAGTAGGTATTTCCTAATTTTTACTTGATCTGGTGATGGGCTCCTACATTTTTGGCAATAAACCTTCATCTTCATACAGTTCACCAGTGTCAAAAGCTTCACCTGTCGGTTTTATAGATGGCAGATGGTGGGTTTTTTCTCAGTAACTTGTTATTTCTTGCTTTCGTGAAGCAGTAGGGCTCCTGTCTGCACAAATATCAAACCCAGGCGCTGCTCAGCTGGATCTGAGGATCCATGCCCCGGCTTATGGTACAGCTTGAGACTGTACATCACGTACACACGAGGAGCTCCTGCATCTCTGAGGGGTTCGCAAACCACTCTCCTTTCCTGCAAGAGCTTTGAACTCAAAGTGGCGAACCCTTTGTCTTCTGGGGGGGAGGCTGACCTCCTCCTGCAGCAGGTGCGCCCCGCCAATTCGGCAGTCTGGGGGTAGTGAAGGAATGCCAGCTGCCCCTCAGCGTGGCCTGCCCTGGGGGTGCTGCTCCTCCCCTTGCCTCACTTGGTCCCCTTATCGTTGTAAGGGGCCTGGCTAAACTCACAAATGACTGGATAGTTGATAATGTAATAAATAAAAAGTGTTTTCATTAAAATAAAAATTTCTAATTTAAAAATATTTGTAACACCATGGGTCATGTAAATCTGCTTGTATGAGCCTCTTGGGCTCCCCTTGCAGACACGAGTGACCATGTTTTCTCTGGCTTATTCCAGAGCCTCCCGTGATTGAGGATCAGAGGGGAGATATTCCCTCTGACTTCCCTGAGTGGCCACAGGCCAGAAGTGCCTGTAGCAGAAAACCTCTGTCCTGTACGGGATAGGGTGGGATAACCCTGGCCTCCTGCACCCTGTTAGGCTCTAACTTGGAGAGAAGCTGGGAGTGTTGCTTGCCCCGAGATTGGGGATGGCTAACCCCAGGCTGGAGCATGGTGGCAATACATTAGAGGGTTATGTTGACTCGTCTTGAGGACAGTTGAAGCCAGGGAAGTGTAAAAGTGTTGCCTACAAAAGGAGGGAGAAGTGGACAGGTTGCAGTAAATGAATTGTGCAAATCACTGAGGTGAGGTCTCCAGCAGAGAAATGCCATGTTTGTTTCCCAGCTTCAGTGCTGCTGCACTCGTGCTTCGGCATCGCCTCCTTATTCATGGCAAACTTTTCAGTTGTGCAAGCTCCAGAGGTTAGCATAGGTACTGTATAGGGATTAAATAATGTTGATTCATGCTTAATAAATGCTGTTTGTGAAACTTTATTGTGGAAAGGTTCAGCAGGGCATGCATGCAATTCTTGTGCTTCTCTTACGATGGGGGTGTAACAGTAGCCACTCTTTTCCAGTATTTGATAGCAAGCTGTTTCAGTTATTTCCTTTCCAATAGACCAGTCTTTAATCACTGATATTATTGCTATAATCTAGTCAAACATTAGTGGTAAAACTGCTCTAAAAAATTCTTAAAAATATGTAAAAATGCTCTAACAGTCAGTTATGGTTCTGTGTTTAAAAAAAACATGTCAGGCCAGTGACAGTGTTAAAATACTCTGTCACTAAAGTTGAAAGCCTTGCCAGTTCCCAAATAAATGCTTTTATGTAAACAAATACTTGCAATACTTAATGAGTAATTCTAACTCGATGGCTATTTTTGGTTTGTCTTCACCAATACTGACTTATTTCTTGCAATGTAAGAAATAACACCTTAACTCCTTGAAGTCTGTAGGTGAGCATTACCTAGAGTATGTTTCAGTCACTGTCGGAAGGCCAAGCTAGGCACGTATCTGCTGGGATTTTTCTCAGCTGTGCAGCACTATGTTATAGCACTTCCTGAGCTGGTAGAGAGGAGCTGGGATTCCTCCATTTGACGCCAGGGATGAAAGGATTTCAAATCACCACAAATGGGAGTTTTTGTGCAAAGACTCAAAATGCTGCACTGATTTCTAGTTCAAGTTAACTCTAAGCAGCTCTGCTCCTATGTAATTTAGCAGAGAGAAGGAATTGCACTTTTTCTCGCTGCAGTGTGGGATGCGTTTCCCCATTTCAGGATTACCTCTGTGCCTCTAAATTTACTTTTATTTACTGAATGCCCCTTCTGACAGGGTAAGAACAGCCTGATTTTGAATAATTCACAGCTTCTTGTACTATATTTTTTGAGGATTAAGGAGAAACTTAAGGTGACTTTGGTTCTGCTACTATTCTACTTCTTTTTTTGTGAACATTTCTTATCTGCTTTTGGGAGCAGGTCTTTAGTAATACATGGGGATGAAACAGGTTATTTGAGAATAAAGATATAGGAACACTGAGTACTTAATAATAAAAGCTAATGACTGCATACCTGAGGTGACTCTGTTCTGGCAACACACTCTTCTGTTTACTGTCTACAAGAAAACTGTGTAATACCAACTGTAGAAAATTCTTTCTTTAAGAAGGCTTATCCACAGAACTGTTTCATATACTGATTTCTTGTTTTCTAATTGTTTTTGCAGGTCATGTCGGATTAACGCTGTGGATCGGTCAACCCAGAACCTGTAGTTGCCCATCAATCGCTCAGTAGTCAGTGTAGATTCTGTTTTTACAATCAGCAGCTACATCTGGCTACTGGGTCTCTGATGACATCTCATATCTTCTATCTAGACTTTTTGTTGGATTTTTATCTTCTCTCCTGGGTGCAGAGCAAGTTCACAGTGCGAACAAATTAACGTCTGAGGTGTGGCCCCAAGTAAAGGATTGGATATCTGTTGGATCAACTTCACAGTGGGAATCAGATTAAATACCTGGATGTTGTGTATTGGAAGGCAACAGTCTTTTCTGTAGCCTAGTCTTGGGGCTTGTAGTAGTCAAAACTGATGAGAATATTTGCAAATTTGAGCTAAGAAGATAGCTGGACTTCACTCTCTTCAATGAAGACTCTTTAACCTCTCCTGCAAAGGATAGGTATTGAAACAGGCACCTTGGCTGATTGCATGTGACGACTACGCCTTAGGGGAGGAAACACACTCTGAAGTGCGATGTGCACGGCTGACTTTTTTTTCGGCTGTGTGGGAAGACTGTCCAGGTTTGGGGCATGAACCTGGCATACAATGTAGATTTCTGTGTTTGTTAAGCAACAGCTACATTGTCTGCTGGGTTTCCAGCTGCCTGGAAATACAAAGTGGAGGGTTATCTACAGTTTTTTGGTCAAGTTACCACCTTTATATCTCTGAGGAAGACAATGCAATTAATATCCAGTTGCTGCCTCCCCCCTCTCTTCTCACACAAGGGATCCAGCTGGTGTCAGCAGAAGCTCGGAGCCAGGGTAGATCTGATACTAGTTAAGAAAAAAAAAGTTCAAGGGATTGAAGTGTTCAGACACCTGAGCATGAGTAGCTGTCAGGCAGAAGCTAATGCTTGCTGCCTGTGTAGCCATTAGTTTGACTTGGTAATGGTGCTTTACTTTTTTTTTTTTTCTCCTTTAGATGAAGAGCTATATATGTGTGTGCTGTACAGTTAGGGAACTCTTTTTGGAGAAGAGAGTAGTGGGGAGCTATTTATAGGTCTGACTTGTTTAAACATGTGCTGCACCTAGCATGACTTAGGCGCAGAAAGTGCCTAGAAATAATTGAGGAGGAATAAGATAATGTCTTGAGTGCTGATACCAGCTGTATCTCTTGTTTCTTGAGCAGCACCAGAACTACTGTGCTTCGCTTGTGCACTGTATCCAGCCCTGCAGTGATAAAACAGGCAGTTTCAATTTGAGAAGATTAGGCCTGGAATAGCAGGGGACTGTTGTCCTTTCAGACCTGGACTACAGTCAGAGTAGTAAATGGGGAAGCTCGTACAGCATATGTCTGTACTGCTCGCTCTTCGCTGGCAAGCTCTGTGCCGTCTGCACTCTCACCGTGGAAATTGGGAGAGTTGCAATAGCTACTCAGAGTGAAGGAATATGCGATTTGGCTAAGCTTGTCTGCCTGGACCCATGGGTGGCTTTAGATCAGCAGGCATTCAGAACCCTTCCTATTGAAGGGCAATACTTTGGGAGGCAGAAGGGTTCCTAAGTGAATGCTGCTGTTAAAAACTGTGCTTTTGTTAAAACAAATAAAACTTTTTGTGCAAAGAACTGTGTGTCTTTTCCTGTTTACTGTATCAAACTAGCTTTGCACCACTTTCCTAGGACCTAGGGAATATAAAGCTGTTCGTTACAATGTCTAGTGCAGACAGCCCCTCAATGCTTGCATCAGCTTGACAGTGCTCAAGAAGCACACATTCACTTACGTGTTTCTACACTTAAGTAAAAATGTACAGACAATTGCCTACAGCCAATAGTTGGTGCAAATAATCACTCTCCATTGAAATAACTGAATTGTCCGCATCGCTTTGAAAGCTGCTTGTTAAGGTTGAAATGTGTCCTTTGCTTTCCATGTTGCTTTCTTCAACGCTGGTCTGTTGGTATCTAGGTCTCTAACTTTGCAAAATTGGTAAAGACTTAGATATAGCTGAGTCTTTTTCTTAAATTAACTAGCACTTTGTCAGTGCTATTACTGATGTTTCATTCCATATAGCCTCCTGACTCTTGACCAGCATATGCACAATAGTCATAAAAATGGCAATATATTACTCTGCAATGTTTCTGTGGCTCATTTAGCTTCAACAGTATTAAGATATCAGCCAGTTTTACAGCATTGCTGTGTTCCAGTGTTTATAGCTGTTCAACTCAGCTTTTAAGGATTCATGTCAGAATAAGGTATGTCTAGCCCAACTGTTTATATGGCAAGCTCCATAAAGCAATTCAAAAGCAGATCAACCTAATGTTTAGCATCAAGTCCCTTTCCTATTCAGTTTCACTTCCCCACTGTGTTTCAGTTAAACTTACAATGTTGAAATCCCCTTTGTGGGCAGGTACTTCTGGTTCCTCTTATTTTTCTGTCATGCTACTTGCTTTTGTATACAGGCACCTTTAAAAAAAAAAAAAAAACACACCCTCCTGTTACCTTATTCTGAGGTTCTTGCTGAATTTTCAATGTCTAGTGTAGCTAATGGAAGCATGTAAAAGTGGTGGTTACTCTTCCTACTGTGATATTTATTTAGTTCTTTGTTTCTTCTAGATGGTTTTCAGTGAAACTGGCATAAATAAATGCCTATCCTTTCCTCTCTCCTGCTGAGGGTACCGTTATGACTCCTGATTAAACTGCTGCTAACAGCAGCCTGAAGTCCTCCTTCAAAGTCCTCATTCAGCTTCAGTGGAAGAAACTGGATCCTGTGACATAACATTTTCCCTGTGTTCAGCCTTCATGGGGTTCTCAGAGTTTCCTTTTTCTTTGAGCTTTCACTCCCAGCAGTAACCTTGACTATATTTTTATGGTGCTTCTGTGCTGTGACGCTCATAAGTGCAAGGACTGACTGGGGCATGCGCTGTTTCTCAGAAGGGAAAGTGAGACCAAGGCTCTTGCCTGACCAGCGCTGTCCCTCTCATCACAGCATCTCTGAAGCCAGGTCACGGCAGTAAATGGTGAGAACACAACTGCTAAATTTCTCGGCTATATCGCTTCCCCAAAAGACAGAGCTTGGAGTTTGGCATTCAGACTTGAATTTTTTTTTTGTTCCTGCACAATTCACTAAGCCAATAATAGGAACTAAGACAACAGTGGTAGATGGATCTGTTCAGACTAGTAGATTGGAAAAGATCACAGCACTTTCATAACTTTGTGTATTCTGTTATGTCCTGGTTCATGTAATACCTTCCCCTGCTAATTTCTTCCAGTCCTCTCTTTTAGAATTGACTTGAATATCTATTTAAATCTTAATACCAGGAAGAACAATATTTTTACTTTCTGAGTCTAGATAATGACTAGGAAAGCCTTGCTGCTTACTGTTTCTCTATTCTGTGATGAATACCTCTGTTGACTAAGCTGTATTTTCTTGGCTATGTTTATTCTTTCTATGCAAATCAAGATTCAAAGAACTGAAAGGATCCATCTAGTCTGACCTGGATGCACTTATAGCATGTGCTGCCATATCAGTACGTGGTAGTGACAAATACATTCTGTGAGTCTCTTAATGACTCCACATTTGTGTGTTCAAGTTTCTAAAACAGCAATAACAAATTTAAAACCTGAGGCGGGGGAGACGGACACCAAAAGACAAACCTGTGCTTTAAATAGAACAGAATAGTGAATGGGTTGCTTTAATTGCCAAAAAGTGTGAACTGTCATTCCTAATGAGGGCACTACATCCATTGGGCAGGTGGCTTGTAATTAAACTATGGAAACCTTCTGTAATTTGGACCTCTGTTGCTGTCCTGAATAACTGAGCAGATTCTGTCTCTTGTGCACAACTGCTTTCTGGGGCTGTTTGGTTGATGGGGGTGCTGACTGGGCTGTGGCTGTCTTCCCAGCTCTGCTCAGCACAAAGGAATTCCCTGAGGAGCTGCTGGTGGAAGGTCAGGGCAGAAGGAAGGTGTTGAAGGTTTTGGAGCTGTCATTTGGAAACTTTCTAGCAGGCACCTTTTCTTTCCCTCAGTATGAGCAAGCAGTCTTCCAAAGGCATAAACACACCCAGGACTTCTCACCAGAAGTACCCTCTTAACAATGTACGTTGGTGTCTGACTTGAATGATGTTGGTGTGCTTGTGCATTTTTACTCTGTAAATACCCCTCTGAGATAACAGTAAAAATTGATCTTCTGAAGTGGTGTTTCAGGCAAGATGAACAACCCAGGGACCTCTATATTGTATCTCTCTGGGCCTTTCACGTAGGGTCATAGTGCAAGTCCTGTAGCATAGAGGTGCTTATACGCGGGGCTACAGCGTTTCTAGAGCCTGGGGTTGTTTGCACTGTGACCGGTTGGTTTTTGCAGTAAACTGGAAAACTAGACCTTGGTTGTGGGTGTATGCAAAACAAAATTCCACTGAAGAGGTGTTGAGCTTAAGTGGTCCTCAGCACCAGAGAGCCCCACAACTTCTGAATCTATCCTGTCTGTGGCTAGCTGGCTACTCGTAAAAGCACTTAACCAAAATTGTAAAAAGCCTTGAGATCCAGTTTAATATTGATGTTTTTCTCTTGTCATGTGGCTTACCGCTTCAAAGGTTAGGTCAAAGATGATGCTGAATTGTTTTAGGAGATGAGAGGACTGCTCTTAATTTTAAGTGGCACGCCATTGCTTGGCTAATATGATAGTTGCTGTCTAGGTATACAGCAGTGAGTTTAGTTTGAAGGCTTTGAAGACCAGTTGCTGCTCCTACACATTAACAAACTTTATCCTTTTAAGTTGGTAATTTTTCTAGCTGCTCTTAAAGTTTTGTTCTGTAGGTTGCTAAGTAACACCCGCACATACTCGATCTTCCATGTGCTCCGAATGCCAGTCTTCCATGCAAAACACCTTTCCAAAATTAGCGTCTGTCAAGCTCCTGAAAGGTAGTGGTGCTGTGATTCAAGTCAATCATGTTGCCTGCTGTAGGTGTTAATTCTCCCATCTAAAGACACTTGCAGGATTGCTAATATGGTGAATAGCCAATTCTTTTTAGCTACAAAAAACCACTATCTTCTGAAACATGCACTAATTCCAGAAAGAGAAGTAAATTGCAGGGGGCACACTTACAATATCAGTTTGTCCATTATGGTGATAATGTACCTCTTTAAAGCTTAGTTTTAAAAAGTGCAGAGCTCTGAAGGGACTTGGGCTGAATCGTTAAGTAGGTAGTTTTCCTGTGCCCCCAAGGCTGGCCAACCAGTACCTGGTGAAGGGGTAGGTGCTGAGGATTTTAGGGAGAGGCAAGCATTGGAAAGATGTGAGGGGAAGGATTGATGAAGAATATAGGAACCTTTTCCTTTCTTTTAATCTGTTTTATCTCGTGGAAGGAAGGATCTATACCTTCCCTTCCACCACCTCTGGAAGTTCAGTATACTGTTCCACTAGGCACGTGTGCTATACCAGACACTGTGAGTATTTTTCTTCCTCTGTTTGCCTGTGCTTGTTCCCTGTTGCTTGCGTAGTGTAGGCAGGTGAGGTGCCTGTTTTGAGAACAGTATGGGCAGCTGCTGACCAGGGCGTTATGTGTATACTGAGACCAGGAGCTGCCGTTACTTTCCTTGAATGTATCTTCTCCGTTTCATGACATTCACTTGGGCGTTACACACACAGAAGAGTCTGTCTTGTAGACTTACACGGAGCACCGGGATAACTCTGCATAATTGTAGTCTTTGTAAAACATCCATATAAAAAACATTAAAATCACAGCAGCACAGCCAAGAATACCTCAACTTTGTAGCTGCAGCCTTTCCAATAAGCAAAAAAAAAAAAAAAATGAATGAACGTAAAAGTAAACAAACCTGCTGCTGCCTTTTGTCTGCTGCTGTAAGCCTAGGCAACTGCTGCAGAGCATGGTGGCGGTGTTTGTCATGGTTACTACAGAACTGACTCATGAGCTGTAGGATTAGGAATTGCGACAACCCTTCGTAATGTCTCCCTCTATTTACTTATAAGTAGATCAGCTAGATGGATAAAGCTGTGAAAGTTGTACCTGTTGCTGAATGACCTGTGTGCTTTGCAGAAGGTTCTCGATGCTTTCTGCCACGCGGCTAGTCCTGGCTCTGACAGCTTCCCAAGGGGTGTGACTTTGCTGAAGGATATTTAGCTGCTATCAGTACAGCTTATGCCAGTGCGCTGCGTCACGCGTTTTGGGTGCTCTTTTGTGCAGAGTTTGCTCGCTTGCTAAATGGAGCTATCAGCTTTTACGTTAGCACGTTAAGTTGTTAAACTAAACTAGCGTAGGCACTTAATCACACTTGGTTAACAGCCTGTGGCTTACCTGACGCAATGAGAGAGAGATAACTGAAGTCCTGGGATGGTTGCTGTATGTGGCAGCAACGTGGAAGTTACTGGAGCTTCTCAAGCAATAAAGGATGTTAATCACGCAGCTCATATCCCATTGGACTTATTATCAGCCCCCTGAAACTTTTATGCCATCTTCAAAAGCTAGTGGTACCCCATTTTTTTTTCTTCACCTGTGGTGGATAATGAAGAAAAAAGGATTTGAGGTACAGGTTAGAAAGTACTTCAGAAGCCAAATTTTCATAGAGGATTTTCACCTCAAATGAACTTTCTGGTAATTTAGAAAGACATGGATTTACATGGTGGAATAGGCTGCCAAGCTTCTGGGTTTCTTTGTGTTTAATAGTGTTATGAAAAACAAAAACCTTCCAGTGGCCAAACTCCCTTCAGTTCTCGCCTGACAACAAGGACAGTGTGATTTAATGTGCTCTCTTGGATCCAAACTTCTGCTGTGTTGTGGGACCACAAAAGAAAGTTGCTGTCCAGAATACATGTTCTAAGTGTGTGGGATCTTCATCTGCCCTGTAATATCTGCATTTTGTGGATGGGGAGTTGAGGCATAGTGAAATTAAGGGCCAGCCTTTCCTCTATCCCCTCTCCCCAGTTGAAAATCAGGTTTGAATGGAAGTGTCCGAAATGCCGCGTCTCTTGAGCGGCTTCTCAGCACTGAAGGCAGGCAGGCACTTCTACAAAACCTGCAGAGAACTGAAAGGGAGTTTGTTGTCTAAATTTAATAGAAGTTGGAAGGCATAAGGTGAGGATCTGAGTCTTGGAAGGCTTTGGATGGCGATCGGAAGAGAGAGTTACTGCCTTCACTGCCACAGCCTATATAACTTGGAATATAACCCAAGGAAGTGGGACACTCAAATTTATTACCTGTGGATTGCTCTGACCCCTAAGTTTTAGACTGCTTGGCAGCAGAGATACATTCCTTTAATAAAGTAACATTGCTCTGCTGCAAAGAAATTGAAGTTCATACATCCAAAGAGTAGAAACACAACTGTGATTTGGTGGTCAAAGCATACTTGACTGAAATAGAGCATGGCTTGAGGCAGAAAACCTGCTCCCCACGACTGCTAGGCATGTTGCATTAAAGAGCTGTTGGATGCAGCAGGCCTAGGAGCAGGATTGTTGCAATGGTGTTTTGCTTCTCAAGGACCTCCTCCTAACAGTACGTATTGTTTTCACCTCTGTTGAAGGACAAGTTGAGGTCGGTCCCAGTGTTTGTAATCAGAGAGGGCACAGGACTGGAATCTTTCTTTCCTTCTGGTCCTCTGAACTTTGCTGCTTCCTGGCCCAGAACAACCAAAATGCAAGTATGACACCCCCCTTAAAAAAAAATAAATTTGGGACGTACAAGAGATTGAACCTAAAGATTAATAAGGTTTTTAGTTAAAAAACCTAAGTGAACAAGAATATTAACTTTGTCAGTTTCTTATGCACCACAGAGTCTTGAGAAAATGTAATACAAAGTTTGGAATTCGGCAGATAATGCTGCAGGATGTTCTCAGACACAGCTGATGCTTTGGCTGTCCATAACCGGGACCCCCAGGAGCTCTTATTGGAGTTTAACAGGGTGTGTTGTACATGAATACCTACATAGGTATTCATGATGTGTAGTGCTACCAGAAGAAGAACATAAACTCCCTCAGAAAGGGATTTAACTGCAGATAGAGACTTCCTTGAATGCTGTGTTGACATTCATTGTTTATCTGCTCAGACTAGTCATATTTGGAAACACTGTTCTATTCTGACATATGACTTTTCCCAGGAGCAGCAAGGCTCACAAGGAAGATTTCACAATAAAGAAAATTCTGTTCCTCTTTGTGGGAATGTTATAGTAAAGCCATGACAACTCATTTGGCACAAGATTGTTTTGTTTTCAGTAAGGATTCCCCCTCCCCCCAATCCCTACACATTTTTGATGTGTTTCCATGTGTTGGAGTTTTGTTTTTATTTTTTTATGCTTTTTTGTTTGTTTGTTTTCAGGAGGGTGGGGGTGGATCATTTTACATTTAGCCTCCTGGCCATCTGCTTAGAAACCATGCAATAGGTATGAAGAACCCAAGTCCAGGCTTGTGTGTTTCGGTGTCACCACCAGCAGCGGAGTTGCTCCTAATTTATGACCACATGAATGAGTTCAGCATCAAGCCCTTAGGATCTGCTCAGCTGGTACTGTGCTGAAGTTACGCATCCCTCTCCAGGCGAAGGGGAAAGGGGGGGTCATGATGCAAAATGTTGAGAGGTGACACAAACACATAGGCAATAGCTTTAAATACAAGGTAGCGATTCCAAACCTGCGTGACTGGAAAGGTTGGCGTATCTGCAGTGACTAGAGAGGCCAGTAAGGATCAGTGAAGGGTATCGTTCCCTGGCTCGGTGCTGGTGGCATGTTAGTGCAGGGTGTATTTAGAAGTCAGTGGTACTTCTGGAGGTTGCAGTTCATATGTCTAATCTTTTTGGACTTTTTTTTTTAACCGCAGTGCGTAGTTTTGAAGTGGAAATTATTCTTACCCTTATTACACCAGATCTTTTGCCCAAAACCCAAGCTAATTAACCAGATCACAGTAAGTTACACTAGGGACGGCAGGCTAACAGCTGAAAAGTCATTAGGCTTTTTTTGCAACCTTCCCTGGAGTTAAAGTGGATATTTTGAGCAGAATAACTCATGTGGTGAAACCTGGTCTTTGTGGTAGTTCTTGGAAATTCTCTCCATGATCACAGTTTGCACCCACCTAAAATTCCTAAATTATAAAGAGGCAGGCATTTTCCTGCTTCAGTGTTTACTGCCCCATCCAAATACTCTCCCTATGCACTTTGGAGCTGGAGAAGCACAGGGTTCTACTTTCAAAGGAGAAAGACAGGAGGTTTTCAAAGATGTGACTTTGTGTGGATAGAAAATAAAATGACGGTGGCATTGCCAACACCTCCGAAGCTTTTCTGAAAACGCTGGTAGGCCAGCCTCAGCCTGAATGTGTTTGCCGCATGTTGCTGAAACTATAGTTCAGGTTATGTTGCTGTTACTATTATAAACCCTAGGAAGTGGGTGTTTATAAGTGCAGTCAACATTCCCTCTGAGCAAAAAACTGGCCTTAAAAGGGAGTTGTCCCAATAGCAAGAATGATTATTTAAAGAAAAAGAAAATGCTAAATTTTTGCTGTTTGGGGGGGGAGGGGTGAAAAAAAGAAAGCAAAACCGGGGATGTAATATTAAAGCATTGCCCACACAGATACATTTTTTTTCTTTCTTTTCTTTTGTGGCTTTTATCCAAAAGATATTCAGTACAGCCAGTGATCATTTGTGATGGCAAATGAGTGAATTGCCTTTTCTGCATATTTAATTAACTGGTTTTGTTTAATTAGGAAAAATTACAGTAGTGCATCAGCAGAAATGCATTGTTGTCAGTAGCATTATAGTATTCTACCACTCATTGTCACTAAAGTCAAGGACAGGCTCTTAATATTTCATTTGCACTTCTGTTTTGTTCAGTAGCTTCCTAATGTTTTCTATTGCCCCTGAGAGAGATGCTAGGGAGTACCCTCAGGTGATACCCACCCAACGTTCCGCTCTGGCCTGTGGCCGGGGTGGAAGGCAGGAAGGAGGTTGGCATGAACAGTCCTAGAACTGTAGGACCCTACCAGACAGCTGCCTCCAAAAATAGGTAACCACCAAGCAAGGTTTACTAAGTCACAGTTTTAACATTGGCATGGACTACAACACAATCCGTAACATGACAGGGACTTGTAGTCTACCTAAACCTTGCTTCAGACCTGGCTTTAATTAACATCATTAATAGATCACATGCTTTCTAGATGTCTCTAGTTTCCATGACATCTATTTCTCTACTTTCCGGTCTGACACTTTCTGCCCTTTCTAATCTTTCTGTTGTGCCTTCCCTGCACAGGGATACTCCTAAGGCACTTATTGTCGTCAGACAGAAAGTGAAGCTGCTGCTGGGATCTCTCATTCATGAGTGGAATTTCTCTTTCCCTCCCCAGCTGCTGTTTATAGCAAGATGCTGGCACTTTCTGTCTGCTGCTCCTGGCTTCTTTGACAAATTGGGTGCTTTCAGAAAAATCAAGTGCAGAGCTCCAAATGCGTGGGTGTGGGTGTGCACATATCTATCCATCCAGCTATCACTAATACACGTGTGCTGTGTGACAGGATGAAGCTGAGGAACATCTGCCCAACACGGCTAGCACTCAAGTCCTGTGTAGTACATGCCTTAAAATCCCGGCACCTGTGGTACTCTTAACATAAGATCTTCTCTCAAGTGAAACTTTGAAAGAAAAACATACTTTGAGCCCTTGGGACTGTAAAGCACAAACAAGCCTTTTTTCCTTCTGATACATGAAACAAAAAACCCCCTTCAAATTATAACAACTTATTTAAAAATGTATTGAGAAGCACGCGGAGGCAAAGAAATGAGACAAGATTTTTTGCAAAGATCGCTGCACTGTTGAAGGGCTGCAGTCAGGCCGTTTGTACCGTGCAGTATGAAATGCACACAGGGCTCCTTGTGGCTGCGGTTGCGAATCAGTCCCTCATACCCTACCTCCTGCCGTTTCAAATTGTGTTTGCATCCAAATTGCTTAGGTTGTGTTTGCTAGTGAAACTTTTTTCCCCCAAAAAGAGGAGACCAGTGACAGTCTGTCCTCACCAAGCAGGGTAGAGCATTCTGCAGGGCCAGCTCTAGCACCACGCCAAAGCTACGGCAGGCTCTCGCATCTGAGCCTTGCTGTGACTGCAGTTCATCGTGCAGGGTAGTTCTAGCAGACAGGACAAAACCAAAATGAAATGCACCCAGGGTTACATAGCTGACCTAGGTAAACTGTTGCACTTAAAGCTAATGTGATGCGGCATTTCACCGTGCCATCTTTGTATCACAGTGCTGCCTGGCTACAAAGTGATGCTGTAGTTGGTGCTTTTGGGTCAAGCCTGAAGGAGCAAGAAACAGCCTTTGTGCCTGTGCATCGACGTTTCTGTCTAGAAAGAGTTTTATAAACTCTTTTTTTTTTTTTTTGTGCTAGTCTGCCCATCACAAAAGATCATCACGTTTGTTGTTCTCCCAAAACTGTGAGAATAAGTTCTGGGAAGCCAAGGGATATCATTGAATGGAGAAAAAGTCACAGGCAAGAAATGCAGAGAAATGTAGAGCTCTGAGAATATTTTCTCCATTGAATATTCAAAGTGAGGACATTTAGGTGGAGAGTTTGGGGGAGGACTGCAAATTTCCTGTAGTAACTCACAAGGGGTGAGGCTGGAACTGCTACATCGTTTTTACTCTTTTATGATCAATTGTGATGTAAATGCTGATGGCTGCGTAACAGGCAAAACAAAGTAGGGGAATCATGAGTCATATGTACTCATAGCTTGTCTGAACAAGTAACCTGCAAGTCAAGTTTCATTTCAGTGCGGCAGAACCGTCCCTCAAGGATGGTGTTCACAAGGCAGGGCAGCGGGAGGCTAACGAGGGCTTTGGATCGGCCTCTGCAGACTCCTCAAGCAGACAGTTTTCATGATACCGAGGCTGTCCAGGTTCAGCACGGATTGTCCTAGAGATACTGAAATTCACATGACAGAAGCCTTCACTGGAGTATGTTGTGAAACCTGGGTGGAATTTTTCCTATTGCTCTTTAAGGGCATGATCATATTCTCCTGATGTGGGAGAATATATCCTTCCTATGGAGAGAAAGCACCTACATCTCTCCGGCAGTTGGGAAGAACTGGCTGGCTGCCCTTCCCATCCGAGAGGTTTAAAGAAGACTGAGTCTCCCTGCCCTCGCACCGAGATACCTCAGGAGACTTTGCATTTCAGATGGCAAAAGCACCCTTAACATTTGCATTTCAAAGCATCATCTAAATTATTTCCTCTATTGATTATCTTACGTGCTATTGCAACATTTTTTTTGTTTATTTCCTTTAGTAAAAGGAATTTTCTTCAGCAGCAGAATACTTTCATTCTCCGCAAAAGGAGGGATATCTGTACTGGCAATTAAAGACGCAGCATTCATTAGGAAGTTGGTAGCACAACAGTGACTTCAGCACACCCAGGAATGAAGCCCAAAGTGCACGCAAATCACTGCAGGTATCTGTAGTGCAGTAGCATGAACCTAAACTGTAACATCCGTGGCAAGCGTACCCATCTGTAGCTCAGAAATATTGTCCTTTCCCCGGCAGCTGTTCCGAAGGCTGATGTGAAGCCCGGTCCAAGCTGCCTGCTGTCAGCTGCAGGGATGTTATTGAAATAGGTGTATGGGAAACAAGTCATGGCTGTTCAAACCAGCCAGAAACTGGGGGAAACCAATTACAGAAACCAAGGTCCTGTGTGTGTATATAGCAAAGACACAATCCTTTGAAACCGTGCAGTGAAAAGCATACAGTTAGGAACATACTGCAAAGGGAACAAGAACATAGTTTTGCAGTTTTGGAAACCTCTGTTTGAATAAGTAATCCAGTTCCCAGTTCAGAACTAAAATAGTCTTCCTGTTAGTGCAGTGCTGCAGTCTGTCACAGTTGGCAGCGAGAGTTTTCCCTTTCGGTTGACTCTAGGTTTAAGTAAGAATAAGAATGTGCCTGAAGTGCAGCTTCTCTTCACAAAAGGCCTTCTTCTGGACATGATTTATTAAAGGGCCGCCCCATCATTTCAACATCATACAGTTGCATGTTTTTGTAAATGTCACCTAATATGAGGTGCCATTTGAAACACAAGTGCATTTTCTACCTCAGTTTTGGTAAATGTATCATGGGCATCTGGTCTCACTCCCAGAAAGTCATGTTGTACTTAATCACCTGGCTCATAAAGATTAAACGTCTGATTCAGATCTTTCTTTCAACTGGTGACATAAATCAGTAGGAGCATTACTGACTGCAGGCTTTTATTTACTTCTGATTATATTACTAATGAAAACTTTAATATTACTTCATGAAAGCAGATGCCAGGTAAAGCAGTGGGAAATGTCCTATTATTCAGTTAATAGGGTGAGTCAGTCAAAGGCCGTCGCTCCTGGAACAGTTTAGAAGAAGTTGATTGAGGAACCCGGGGAGGTTTGGATGGACACGGTGTCGCTGAGCAAGCACCTACAGTCAACCAGTATCGGCCAGCAAAATGCCGGGGCACACGAGTGGCAGGGAGGAGCTCTGACCCACATCTGGCGATTTCTGCGAGCAGGCATTTCGTGGGCAGAACTGCAGTGTCGACTGAGGTGCAAGAGACGGGGTTTGAAAGGAGCAGGAATAATCAAAAGTGCAGCTGATCCCAAGGTCAAGCAGGAGCAGTGCAGCAAGGAGTCTCAGCCGTCGGCGTTCACGTGTCTGAAATAGAAAAGTTCTCAGGAAAAACTGCAGAGATCAATGTCCAAGCAATCCTGTGCCTGATGTACGAGTTGCTTATGAAGGAAACCAATTCTTTTGCTGAATTCAGCCAGATGTGTGAAACCATCTCTCAGATTTGGAATGAGCTGTTGGATTGATTAAACATAAATTAATTAGCTCTTTCTCTTTTGCTTGATGCTTATCATTTAAAATGACAAGGAAGCAGGAGAGAGCTCTGCTGAAAAACTACTGTGTTACACTTGCGGAAAACGCATGGTGGTTCTGTTTATAGGCTGCTCCGTAGCTGTGATCTTGAGCAACCAATAAGGAACTTTACCATCAGCAAAGCTAAATAAGAACAACCTAGTCATTGTGTCTTAGCAGTTTGCTTATTGCTGTAAAAACACAAAGTGCTCATATTTATTTATAAAGGATCTAGAGTGCACTACGGGCTCCTGTGACTAAAGGAGCTGTCCTCTAGTGTAATTTAAACTTCCTTGCTCATTCGTAACCACAACCACAAGGTTAAACTGACCTTCTCTGTTCTTCTGAGTTTCATCCCTGAAAAATGCACTGAACTCCCACTCCTGCCAGAACTAAGGATGTTCCCTTCACATCAGTTTTAAGGCCAATACAGAACCCTGTCCCAGGTATGTGACTCAGTCTTAGTCATGTAAACAGAAGTTTTTAATCTTGAATAAGCCAGTATGTGTCCTTCCTTCTCTCACCATACGACAGATTTCTCTCTTGAAAACTATATCCTAACGGCATGAAAATGAACATATCAACCTCAATCCTTCTGCACAGCACTGCGAACACCCAAACCGAAGGAACGAAAAGCTTGAAGGAGACACATTGTTCTCAGACCACTACAACAGAGAAGCAAAACATTGCATGCGATGTCAGAGCAGGCCTGCTGAAGGGAGCCAAGCGCTCCAAAGAGAAGGCTCTGTCCTCTCTGCTGCTTGAGCATCCAGGATCTTCCAGCGTGCTTTCCCTTGGGAAATACCAATTCAGGAGCATCTGACCCAGTGCAGAATCTTTGACTGTGATAGGCAGTAAAGAAAGGTGTTTAGAGAAGCTCAGAAAATGAGATTTAAAATTTGGGATTTGGCAAACGCTGCTCTGATTTCTTACTCTCGAAACGCTGTGCTGTGGGACTAGCATCAGAGGTTCACTAATAGATCAGTCCAGTGGCATCTGAGTCCCAAATAACAGGACTGAACTGCAACCGAAAGTTAGGTACTGATGGAGACTAAGCCCTGAATAGAAGTTAGATATATGCATACACACATGCATATATATTCTTAGAGAAGCAGCTACTGTACTGGCTGCACTGAGATGTCTCATCTGATGGCTGTCATACAGAAAGGGGAAACATACCCATGACAAACAGGCACATATTAGTTATTTTCAGGCCCCGTGATGTAATACTTTTTTTCAGGCACAATCGCACTAAGTTTCTCTTTCTTGAGTTTCTTTTTCCTCTAGAAGAAAAAGAAACTTAGCAAGTGCTGCAAAGCACAGTCAATCAATGCCTGGATTGTGTCCAACTTACTCAAGTACATGAGAATGCATGGGAGAAATGGGTTGATTATTAAAAAGTCAAGCCTTATAGAAAGTAAAGAAAAAATATATCAGCAGCTATTTTAGATGTTTTTCTTACTTACTCTCAGTCCTTTAACCTGATTGTTTAACGGCATGTTAAATGAAGTATGAAATGTGTTTATCAGTTCCATTACACTGCCAATTTAGTGTCAATAGGAAATTCATTGTATCAGAGACAAGATCTTCACAGGTTTACAAAAATAATCGCAGCAAAAGCATAATCCATCACCATTGAGAGCAGTGAAGAATTTTTTTTAAAAAGTGAGAAGGAAACTTGAAATGCCAAATACCTATGTTAGCGAGCTCCGGTCTGTGACTTGCAATTAAAACATCTAAATGTAAATGGTAATTAAATGGTCTTGAAATATCTCCAAACACCTCTGCGTCCTTAGAAGTTACTGTATATATGTCACTCGGTGTAGGAGAGCAAAAAAGGTGTCCACAGCACAAATCTTACCCCGTTCTGCTAGACTTGCTCTCTTAACATGAGCAATGCGATTGTTTTTCATTCCTCGCCGTTCTGGTGCCAATTTCATAGTTAAAGCAATTAAGGCTGCACTAGGTGGGACAGCAGGGACCATTTGAAAAACAGAGTCTATCTATGGGTGATGCTATAGGTCCATTTATCAGCTTCAGCCTTGGTATCAAAGGGGGCAGACAAGGCAGAAGACAAATCATGGTTCTGCATCTTCACTTCTCAGCTGTGAGCTCACAGCTGAATTTTTGTCTGCATTTAGAGAATCCAGCTCCTCTTGGCAATTTCTCATTCTCGCTCCATCCAGCACCTTACCTGCTAAGGTGTTACTGCAGTGTGCACTAGTATGGCCATCTTAGCTCAAGCTAGTTAGCCCAAGTTGCAAGAGCATCAAGATGAGGCCGTGCAGGCTTCAGCACGGGCTGCCACCAGAGTATCATGATGAGAACTTGCATTTTTATTGTGAACAGTGTGTCAAAAGCCTATGCTAGTAGTACGTCTTCACTGCTGCTGTTACCAGTGCTAGCTACTAGCATAGATGTGCTATCCCTTTGTTTTACTATGTAGATAGATTCTTTCCACATCCCCCTTCCTCCCACTGGCCCTTCCATAACGCAGTAGGATTTTGTCACATTGTAACATATTTTTCTCCCCATCCTCACGTTTTTGTTTGAAAATTCTCATCTCAGGGAGTGGCGGTGCTGAAGCTTAGTGTGACACCATCTGCTTAGCAAGCCCAGCCTGGTTTCCAATAGCCCACCTGAAATGCATGGTTACCCCCAGCCTTTCCTTCTGCTGGAGCGCTGGCTGAGCAGGCCACCTTTGCTTCTTGCTGGTGTCAGCAACCACAGCTTCCCTGAGCACATCAGTCTTGTTTCACAGCCAGCACTTGCAGAGTTTCTGTTAACTTCTACAGAGCCAAGATTTCACCCAGGGTATCCCTGCTTCCCCCACAAAGTATTGCATTAGCACACATGTAATCCCAAGGTGGGTGGTAGGACTGCTCAGTGCAGGACCCCTCTGTGGCCACACCATCCTTCTCCAGGCCCAAGACAGACTGCACACACTGCAGTGATGTAGCCAAGTCTCGTGTAGCGTGGTCTAGGCAGCAACATCAGAGTAAACTTTGCAGAGCAGCAGCTGGATGTAGCCCTCCGTTAATGGGATGGGATGGGGGGGGGGTGGATGGAAGATGAGGGCTATGCAGCTGCTATGACAACATGTGCCCCAGGAAGCATGCAATGCACAGAGCAGCGCTAACCGAGAGCGAGAGCTAGAGCTCCTCGGTTATTCAGCCCATGCGGCATAAAATAAACCCTAGGGACGTATAATATGGGAAAAAGGAAAAGAAAGGAAAGGAAAGGAAAGGAAAAGGATCAAGAACTACAAAGCCCCCATATGCTAAATATCTTCCACAGATTCCCCCCCAGCCTGGCCAAGTGCGGTGCCAGACTGACCCACTAACCACAGCCAAACAAATCTCCAAGTGCTGGGTACCAATTCATTCTGAAAAGTGACTGCTCCTTGTTTAGGACCAAATATTCTTCTTTCCCATTAATGCTCTGTTGTTGTCTCCATCTTTTGCCATCATACACCATGAAAAGCAAGCAGGAAAAAAGAATCTCAAGGAAAAGTTAATATCACAATATGCTAAATAGCAAGTGTTCCTCAGAGTGTTAGCCCCACATAATAACTGTTGACCCACTTGGGTATATTTTCAAACACTCTTTCCTTTTTGGTGTTGGCTTGTTCTGCAGCTTCAGATTAAGCAGTTGCCTTAAAGCCTTCATTTTAAAGCATGCGTTGCACTCACCCATCTGGCAACTTTATGTTGTATAATACAAGGGAGCTCACAGTATGTGGCATAAATTACAGACAAGAAGAATGCAACAGCACAGCATGTAGGGTAAATTAAAGCAAGCATTCTTCATGGCCCATAGCAGAGAAGGACAGAACAATTTTGCATCATAAATACAGGAAAAACATGTGTTTTAAAATGAGAATTTAAAAAAAATATAATAAAAAAGATATGTCCTTGGAGGCAGGCAGCTTTTTCCTAGTTGGAGCAGAAACCATGCAAGACCGCATAAGGGATAAAGAAAGGGATAATGCTAGATAACAAGAGGTAACAGATTGCAGTAGGTGGACAAAGAAAGAAACCAAATGGTGAGATGGAGCAAGCCCCAGTGGACTTTTAAAAACAAGAGCGCAAATTGAAAATGAAAGGAGCAGAAAATGTACACAAGTCCAAGCATGAAAACCATTCTCATTGCTTTTTGTGGTGTGAACGTATGTAATGCACACCGTTTGTTAGTAACATAGCACTTAACATCAAAGGGTTCGTAAATGATACCTACTGACCATGGCCTGGTGAACTCAGCATAGCCCCAGAAGCCTTGAGTTTCTGCTCTGATGATCCAGAAATGCTGACCATCCTATGCCGCTCTCCAGCCTCCGTACCATCAGGTGGCCACGTACGCGTGTGTGGTGTGTGCAGGCGCACATGCGTGCCTAGGGGAGAAGGAGCAGGACAAATTGGGTTCCTGAGCAAACTCTGCTCGCTAGCACGTACCAGAGCATTTACTCTGTGCCTGACCTGTCCAGTCGTGGGTATCCTACTTGTTGTTGTAGGCAAGGGCCTGATCCTGGCTGCAAGGATCCTTCCTGGAGTGCTTTGCCCTCACCAGGCGGTTAGGACAGGTGAGGTTTGCAGCACCCCAGAGCAAGGGGCATGGAGCAGAGAGGGATGTGGTGGCATGGAGCTGTGACACTACACGCGGCTTTCTCCTACTCAGCACTGAGCTCGTAGAGATGGGACAGGTGCAGCTGCCCCACACGTGAGCTTCCACGGCAGCTTATGCCAACCCAGGGCAGGGCTGTTGCTCTTCCGCTGTCCCGCCATGGCCCTTCCCTCCTGCCAGCACTGCTGCTCGTATTGCTGCCCTAGGAGACACTTCAGGGAGCTATTTCTGCTAAACTAACCTTACCAAAAAAAAGGTGATTAGTTTCAGATTGATCCTACTCTTCTCCTTGTCGGGATGCAGTTACCCAAGCCATGAACCAGTTTAAGCCACCGAACAGGCAATCGGAGGTCTGGATGGGAGGTGTGGGACCGTGGCAACTTCAGTTTAGATGAGGTTAAGCTACCATGGAACGGTACTCTGGCTCTGTTTTCCTTTCCCACCCTGAGTTGTTTTTGTCAATTTAGAGTATGTTTTTCTCAAGGCAGGGAATGTTTCCCATTATGTGTTTGTGCATTGCCTAGCAAGTTGGAACCCTGATCTGAGGTGGAAACTTGAGGCCCCACCATAGTACAAATAATAAATGTAACACAGTGAAGAACAGATGCATTCACATATGGTGTATTATAATTCAGACAAATAAAAATTCTTATGTTGTATGTTAAAATAATTCTATATGTGCCGCAGTTAGCATAAAAACTGAAAACAAAAACAAACCCATGAAGAGTCAAGGCATCTAAGAGTACATACTCTACTTCTGCATCCACAAACAGAGACTCCTCTGTGCCCAGTCCTCATTGCCAAGGAAATCATCATGCAACAGTGTCCTGTAACTTTAGTGTTGCCCTGGTTGTCCTGTCATTTTTTTTGTAACATTAATTTCACAATTCCTTTCCAGCCTATGCAGGCGCCAACCTAGCCAGCCGCCCCCTCGACTGCACATACACGCATATATGGGGCTGTATATAAAACATCTACAATTTCTTCATTTTGCATAACTCCCGAAGAGCACACCATTTTTGTCTTTTCAAAGATGTGGTCCCTAACTGCAGTGTCATCCCAAGGCAGCCTTCGCTTCATTCCCACTGGACTGGGAGTAGGGATCACTGTGACAGAGGGTATTTTTTCCTGTGCTGTGCTGGCATTAGTAATAATAGCAGCAACAGCTATTTTCAAAGAGGAAAGTTATTTGCAGCAATCTCTGGAATATCGTATTATTTAACTCTTGGGGAAGAGGAACCTTCACATGAAAGAAAGAATGAATTTTTAGAGAGTTATAGCCACACGGTAATTCTAAGCTGAATTATATGTCAGGTTCTCATAGGCTGACAGAGGTGGAAAAAAAATCTTAAAGCATGTCTTTAATATTTTTTTAAAAATCACACTAATTCATACTTTGCTATGTCAATTTGCAAAAAATTCATTCTGTATATAACAAGTAAATGCTGTAAATTTTGGAAGGTTGCTTTATATGCTTCAAAAATAATTAAATGGTTTAATTCCTGTTTTAAGCACCAAATTCACATCAGGCTATAAAGTCACGAGCTTTGCCTTCATGATAATTAACATTCATAAATATAGACTTAGCAAGGCCGCCTTTCAAAAGGATGATGCATTTCAGGAATACAAATTTACATATACAAACTGCATACACCAAACCCAGCATTTCAGACTTCTCGATACTAAAGTTTACCAATTTGCGTCCTTGCACTAATCAATAAAGCACTAAGAAAAAAAACAGTTTGGACAGTTACCAAAAGTACATCACAAGGAAGCATAAATCAAGGCGCTAGTCCCCTATGCCAAGCATTCATTAGTAACTAACGTTAAATTGAAGTGAACCTTTTTACAAGCAAGAAAAATAGGCAATCCTGGAAATTGTTTTACTAGCAGCTCTTTATCCCACTTTTCCTTTCCTTGGCAACTAGAGGAAACACAGTCTAAGCAACACGTTTGGCACCAAAGTTCTTATATAGTTTCCACTTTATTAATGGTTTTGAAAAATGTGCAGAAAATAATATACGTAGATAAGATATATAGTGCCGAGCAAAAGTCATCACTCCCCACCAGCTGTTGCCCAGAAGCAGTAGGTTTATTTAATAGGTATTTGTGATTGGCTTCTTTAGACACAAAAATTAACACTTCTACATCAGTCTCAGCTATCTGCTTGAGAAATCCATTCTAGCACTTAGATGTCAAACACTGATTGTACAGAGAACCTCAAGTAGTGCTTGGACTTAAGTGTTGGTGCTAGCAACTTGACAGTAAGATAGAGCTGAAAAACATCTAGTACTTCTTCATTCAAGCTAAACTGGTTCTTGCCAATACAGTGAAAATCTGTGGGATTAAGTAGCTGAAGAATAGGGCCAGACACTCTCTAGCCAGTGTATGAACTCAAAAGTTTATTTGGGTTGGTGGAGCAGTGCCAGTTTACAACAGCTAAGGATGTGATCCCCACAATCTTTTTCCTTTTAAACCAGCCAGAATTAACCAAGATAAACTCTTCAGTCTAAGTTATTGGTTGCCTGAGGAAATATTTTGAAAGGATTCTTGCCCAAAATGTGAACATCTCAAAAACTAACTTCTGGGCACATATTTGATGTATTATTAGAATTGCTGAACATCCTGTATAATATGAATGTGTCCTGCATCCTATGTGAAAAACCACGTAGCCTGCAACTTTCTGGCACTTTTGCAACAACTGGTCACTTTTCCAGTAAAGCAGTTAGCATGCACTATTGGAAGTGCTAGCGTGCTATGCTAGATTTATTTTTCCTGGATTCTAGCATGTAAAACCTGGCAACTTTATCTCAGCAAAGGACTGCAGGTTCACCAAAGTCTGCAGTCTATCTGAGCCTTAGCTCTGCCTAATGTGGGGAACACCCTGGTCAGCACCTTGGGCCTCTGTGGTCTCCACCAGCACCATGTCAGTCCGAATGACCGTGAGCAGTTCACTGCAGGCCAGCAGAAATCAACCTCCTTGCTTCAGAGGCATTCCTTACGGAGAGCAAACTTGACCAGGCCTGCCCAATGTTAGCAAGAGGCCAGAGTGGAAAAAAAGCAGATCATAGCCTGCTCTGTAAATCACTGGCCCAGCTACTCTTCCCATGGCATAGAACAGGGTAAAACAGTTGATGTACAGCCAAGGGGAACACCAAAACAGATGTACTTCTGAGACACAGCTCCTGACTTAGGTCCCTGCTTTCTTCTCCAGCAACACATACTCAATAGCATGGTGGGTGCTGGTGGTACCCTCTTATGCCGCTTAGTTCCTCCAGAACCATACATCAGCTCTTACCTCTCTGCACAACTCCATTCTCTTCATGTCTCTCTGCACTGCTGTTTGGACATCCTTACTCTTGCAGTGAAGTCTGTCACCACCCACTTGTCACTCCCTTCTCTGATTTTCTCTCAACCATCTTTCTACATAGGTGAGAAGAACATGGTGTCTTATGGGCTCCAGCTCCCACCCAGCTGGCTTTATCCTTTTTTAATTCAATTTCTCTAATGTTCTTATCTTCCCCCCTCTAATCCTGGAGCCCTTTTTTGGACTCAGCATTAATCACCGTGAAAAAAAGCAACAACAGAACTTTCCCCACCCCTTTTCTTCCATTTGCACACGTTCGGCAGAGTTTCTCAGTGCTTGGGATCTGGTTCATTTGGTGAAACTGCTAGTGAGTCACCAGGAGCACATGCCGCAACCCTCTGAAGGCATCTTAGCCACGTGCTGACCTGCTCCAGCCCTGCGTAGCTGGCGGGGTCTCACGGGACTTCAGCCGATGAGTCCATAGTCAAGGAGTCAGCAGCACAACGACAGTTAGAAGGAGCTGTGTTTTGGGGGGACCTTCTTCCCTGAGGCTCCTTGGGTGGCAGCAGCTGGCTGGGCACTGAGCAGCCCCGCTGGCCCTGGGGTTGCATGTCATTTTACATCCCTCTGTGTGCAAGGGCAGAGTCAGTCTGTCTGTGAGCAGAAGAGCAAAGAGCCTGAAAGCATGCATGTGGGGAGGGCAGGAGGAGAAGGGCGTGTGTATGGGGAGGAGTTGTTTGAAAAACGAGCTCATAACCAATGGTTATGTGTTCGTACACGTGTGGATCTGTAGGAGAAGAGACAGACCAGCTTGTTCACTAGAAGTGACAGAAAAGTTTTGCGATTTTGATTTCAGCATGTTTTCTGAAGATAGCTCACTGCTTCTTGAGCAGTTCGCAGAGTAGCTGAATTATTTCTTTTCCAGGGTAGCATTTTGAGAAAAGCCTTTCTGTGAATTTTTATGGTATTTTTCTGCTCGCTCTGGTATTCACAGATGTTAAGGGAGGTGGGAGCGAACAGGCCCTCTAAATCCATAATCACTGTATGCAGTTACATTAATGAATGTCACCATTGATAAGTACTGTATGTTATATAACCAACCAAACATTACCCAAACACAGAGCATTTTTATATGACCCATCAGAGCTATAAGGAGGCATTTTGGTGCCGGGAGTATGTCCTCCACTCCCTACTCCAGCCAGCACTTTCCCAGCTCCAAATCTCCTTCTGGCCACCACTGCTGCCTGCAGGTCCTCATCTTGGGTTGCAACCACAGCGACAAGAGCTGCTACTGCTCTGTTGCTTTTTCCCCAGTTCAAAGTGCCCCTTTCACCCTGCTGTGCCTCTCCTGTCCATGCAAGCCTTGCACCCTCCTGTAAACTGAGTCTTCCCTCTCCTGGGAACGAGCCCTTGGTCTTGTGTTGCAGCCTATCTGACTCGAACAAGTTCTTTTTGCATGTGCTTATTGTGTGACAGAGGACATCTGAAGTATCTTCCAAAGATGAACAATCAGCCTCTTCCACTGCAGTCAAGGGGAGATTTGCCAACAGCTGTACAAAAACTGGGCTCAAACCCTCGTCTGAAAGACAGATGAATAAAAAAATGCAACAGACATTGCTGCTGAAAATAGATAATTTCTAATTCCCACAGCTCTCTCTTTGTGGTTTAAAATAAGCCTTTCTGCATTAAGACTACAGTTTTCAAATCAACAAAATTAAAAAACCAAATGTTCTTTCTGAGTGTTGTTTCAATTATGTTTCCATGAGTGTACATACTTTTGATGTGTGAATTTTCCCATTAGATTCAGATTACTTTGGTTTGGACACCATCGATGAGGCATACCCTGTACAGTGGCAGTGGGATTAGACCTCTCCTTTTTACATCCGAGGGACCAAAGGAAATGAGTAAGCAAATTGGCAAGGTCCCGTCTGATTGCAAAAGTGCTGAGCGTTATCAGTCCTTGGGATTCAATACCTATCCCCATGCCTTGCAGCTCCAGTTCAGTCTGCTAAACGTTCATGGTTTCAGGGTCAGGAATAAGCAGGTAACTTTTATTGTGTGTGCTACCCCTGCACAGGGCTTTTTGCATGGCCCATAGATGCATTTTAAGGACTGACTGTTAGTCATTACTAAGAATATTTATTACTCCTGTGATCAAATCAGCTGCTGCCCAGAAGCATTAAATTTATGTAATGGATTGATGTTACTAGCGGGTTTTGAGTTAAAACAGACACCACAAAGATTGTCCTGGCCACAAAGAAGCTTGTGGAGGAAATCAGAAAAAGATAACTCCAAGGAGTAAGATTTGGGATAGCCTTTCAAGAAGTAGCAAATCATCTTCTTTTCAGGGTAGAACTTGACCCACTTATGAAAAGGACTCTATGTTTGTGCTGCTTGTGGCTGGACTCGATGGTTCAGAGTTTTCTTCCACTTCTGTGTTCCCTGACTTCCACCTCAGGTGTGCTTTAAGTCTACTTTGTGCAGCAGGAAACCCAAAATGGGCTGAGATGGACTAAGCATTTATTTTCTTTCTTTTCTTCATGCTCGCCTCTAACATCCTTCATCTGCTATGTGTGAACCATGTGGAAAAAATGAAACATCAATATAGAAATAATACCATTTCTCAGGTACAATGTAAAGAGCTGGAATACAAACTGAAGTCTCAACAGCAATAAGTGTTCCTAAATTAGTCTTGAAAAAGTGCATTTCATCTAGATAAAATGCATGAAAAGTTACAGATTTTAGTATTACTTACTCCTCTCCCCTGTCAAGTACATACTGCTTTGCTGGCTGTGAAATACGGCTAGGTAAGGAAGGTAAGTTTGCTCTAAGGAAGTCACAGTAGTTGCCCCTATATTTCCATTCAGTCACTCTCCAGTTTTTGACGTCCAACCCCTCCTGTTATATTATGGCTAAATGAGGTTGAAAAATCTATTCCTACGGGATTTTGCAACTGATTTGGGTCGGAACAGGATTTCATCCCAGGAATGCCCACAGCCTGGCAGCTAAGAATGATGACACAGCCTGTGCATCTGGGGCTTTCACCTACCCCGGCTCTGAAGGAGTTAAAAATTTGTATACAAAGAAACAAAAAGAGCTGCTTAAAATTTGATTTCCAGTGCAAGTCATCATTTACCATATGGTAAGGTATTTATCCCAACTACATGTTGTTCAGTAAATCATAGGGGTTTGCAGGGGGCGGGGGGGGCGGGAAGGAAGGGGGTTGTTGTTTTGATTTTAAAGTTCTGTGCGGCAAACTGTCTCTGTAAATTGCTGTCATCGCGATGGCTGTGAACCAGTCTGCTGTGTAAGTCTGATTGGAACAAGCCACCAGAAGCACTGCCCTTTTTCCTCCCCCTCCCCACACCCTTGCTGTGCAGATGGCAAATGCGATCGTCCTTCGAAGCTGGGCTGGACGCTGGGACCTTTCATGCACAGCATCACCTTACCTGATTTGCGAGCAGACAAGAAGTGTCAAACCAGGCACAGGAAAGAAACGCACACAGCTAATACTAGTATTTTCAACTTTGTTACTACTTTCAGTGGTGAAAAGCAAGTTCGCCTTGCAATAGTTAGGCAACTCAAATTGCCAGAAAGGCAAATATCCAATATACACCCACTGGCCACCTCTATGGGGCTTTATGTTGTTGTTTGTCATTTATTTCTGTGGCTGGTACTAATTTTCAGTTTGTCATCCTTTGACTCATAGAAATTCTTCCTCTTCAAAAAGGATGCATCTCCCTGCCGACCACGGAAAAAATGTGGCATGCAATTCAATCCTTTCCTGATAGCACCGGAGACGAGGAGAGGGCAAGTTAGAACACCATGATGAGGAAGTTCTGTCATTTCCAGAAGGAAGCATGATTCATCGTGCAGAGCATTTTTGGGAGCCTGAATCAGAGCTCTCGAGGAAGTCAGTTCTTGGACAGTTTAATGTTTAGTTTAACTATGTCTTCACCGGTGCAATGTGTGCCTCTCCCCACAGCCAGTCGGTACGGCAAGGTCAGATTACATGCCACCGAGGAGCAAGCAAGAAGATTGCCAAGGAAGAGGCTTTCCAATGTTTCGGATAAAATGGGAAGTGCCCCAGAAAATCTGTCCTTAAATGTCATTGCAAAGCAGAGCCCTCCTAAAGCAGATTTAAGGGAGAAATATTTTCTCACACTTTTCCTGAGTACAGCGCAGGCAGTGGGAGGGACCCGCAGGGTGGCCATAAGGAGCCTGCAAGGGGAGGGCCATGCAGCGAGCTGCAGCCGGGCTCCTTCCCAAAAGGTCTGGAATTAGCGCGCTAGCAGAGAGATGGCTTCATTAGTCATGGCACAGACCCGCTAAGTAAAGCTATCCGCAGAAAGAATGAGTTATGTGTTAGCTGCCAACAGGCTGCAGGATAAATTCAAGTTGTTTTTAATCGCCTGTTGTACCCTAAAAGGATCACGATTTGATTAATGTAGTGTTCCCCCTCTCCGTCCCCCGCACACACACCCTCATACACACACGCCTTATTGCAGGGAACAAGATTAAACCCGAGTGTCTTCCCTGGCTTTTTTGCCTCCCCACCTTCCTTTCTCCCCCACAGGAAAGACAAAGACTTATTGGTGAAGCGCTATACATCTGGGAAGGGTCCTCTGTCCAGGAACTCGGCATGTTCTTGGTCTGCCACAGGTCTGAAGTGCTGTCCATTTTGGAGCAGGTGGCCAACGATGCCTTTTCTCCCCAGGCGTAGTTTAATAAAGTGGGGCAAAAGAAGAAAATCTGTGCTATTATATGCGATGATTAGCAGACTCTTGATTTGTTTGTGTCTCCAGGGGCAGGTGTATATCACTGGGGTCGAGCAGAGGGAACGGGCTGTTAAGATATTTACTGTACAGAAGTATGCACAAGCACCCCAAGCATAGCGCTGGAGGGTGGTGCTTATGGCCTGTACGTTTAAACAAATAGAAACCATCCTTCGTACTCGCTCTTTGCACTCTGCTGCACAGGGATTTACATTTCTGGCCTCATGGATAAGGAAAGACTGAGTATCAGGGAGAGGCAGAGTTCCTATAGGATGTGAGAGGAGAATGGGATACACGGAGAATGCCTACGCATCCCTTGAAGACGTCACTGTATCTGGGAGCCAAAAGGTAAGGGAGTGGGTTTGCTGACTATGACACACGGTGGGAGGAGATCTGAGACACAAAGGAGTCATGGGTGTGAACCAGGAAACAAGCCTGTGCCCACCCAGCTTTTCTGTTTGCTTGAGGAGGATGTAAAATATGCTTACACCAGTTGTGCTCCAGCTCCAGCGCTAATTGTTAACAATAAAAGGTCACCAGAAAACAATTGCTGGGAACCAGAATTACACAAGGGGCCCGGGTAATGTGATCACTCCTTCACAGGAGAATGCCATCCCGCCGGGGAGTGGGGTACGGGGCGCTCCGCGGGAGTGACTCGGCAGGTCAGATGAGGAAGGGAGGTGCGCGCTTGTGTCAGTCAAACATCCCCCCTCCAGCTCCCCGCTCTCACATGGACACGCACGCACCAGGCAGTCTCTTTCAAACTTATTTAGCCCTTATTTTAGGGGGTTGAAATGTAGGGTGAAGTGCTCTTCTTCTCCCTGTTATCCTGGGAGGAAAATATTGTCTTTGACGGCAGAGTTGGGGCTTTGAGGGGGAGTGCTGGTAGGTTTGCACGGCAGGAACGAGAACTGCCATCTGGGGGAGCACTGGGGTGAGCTGGAAGGCTCCTAACATAGCCCAAGGGAAAAAGAGGGAGGTACCTCTCAAAGTATCTTACTCTCTCCCAAAATACATCTATACTTCATGGGTGTGAGTACTGCTCAGGAAGAAATTTCTAAGCTAGCATTAAATTCATCTGCGTGAGCATCAGTAACACCAGAAAGGGCTGAAAAATCCTGCCAGCATGTTGGGTAAGCTCTTTGGCAACCCATCCCATGCCAGCTCTGTGCTGTTATGGCTCTCTGGTCCACTTGCATCTGTCTACTTGTGTGGTCTGCACACCATGGGCTGCTCTCTGGCCATCTTGCTACTTTAACCTTCAGGACTGAGCAAAATTAAAGGATGTCTGAATGAATGAGAGATGCTTTTAGGCCATGTCCATGCTGAGGAACAGCCTGTCAGACAGAGGCTGAATCCAGGCCATTCAGCAGTCAGTAGCGGGTTATTTACATTTTCCTATACATTCCCCTCTGAGAAGTTGTATGTGTATCTAGCCCACCCTCACCCGAAGTCCTGGACCCTGAGCCTTCTATAGCTGCATCCATCCAGAACAGCACAATTTACTCTGCTGCTCCCACAAACACTCCCTCAGCCATCACAAACCCCCTCTAGCCCTTCATATGCAACTCCTGCAACCAGATTTTATAGCCACAGAGAGAGAACACTGATTGTAGGACAGATATGTGCTAAAAGCAGTCATTAGAGGACAGTGCACAACTGTTTTCCCTTCCTCTAGTGGCTGCACATGCCTGATCTCCCCCATGCAATTTTGAAGCTGTTCTCTTTGGTGAGGGGGCTCAAGTCTGTTAAAAAAAGCCACTGCCAAAACCCAGTTTCCCAAAAACTCCATCAAGTCTAGAGACTGTGGTACAGATGCAATGCTTTGCAAAGAAAGGAACAGATGACCAAGTAGCCACTCCATAGATGTTCAGTACAGATAAGTTTCTCAAGAAAGCCACAGGATTAGCATGCAGTATAGTAAGAGGTGGGTAATAAGCTCTTAAGCAGCTGAAGGACACTGTGAGAGAGGTTAGGTGATTTATGTGAGGAGAACTTGCTGAATTCTCAGTCCTTTCCACATGCAGTTCCCTCATGTGAAGGATTTTACTCTCTGCAGACAAGGAGAGCTCAATGAGTGCCAGGGCGCATCATCTTGTCCTGTGTGGCTGTGAGGTCTGGGAGCAAAAAAGGGGAAGCAAAATTAGTTTGGGGCCAGGTTCTCACTGAAACACTGTCATTATAAAAAGTGGAGGCAAGGGGCCTATATTTTCCTTTGAAGGGGTGCCTTGTATGTACTACATGCTGCTAGAGCATGTCTGGGGTCATGCAGATGCTATATCCAGGTCATACAGTCTGGGGGCTGTGGTGTGCCCAGTACCAGCACTAGAAAAGAAATTCAAGAGTCAGAAGACTCTAGGTGACACTGATATTTTGACTGTGTATGAATCTGGCCCTATTGGGTTCAGTTTGGTCACAGCACATAAGAAAGACGCAGATAATCTGGGGAGGGTCCAGAGCATTGTAGCAATTACCACAGCTACAACATTGCCTGTGGAGGGAAGACTGTACGAACTTTATGTGCTTACTGTAAAGAAAAGGAGATGGGAGAGCATACTGAGAATGTCTTTAAATAGCTAAAGGGTTACTGTAAATAGCAGAAGAATACGTCTGTGTTAGCCTGTGGTGAGCTGCAGAGGTAGGGAGAGGCTTAAGCTGGAATAGGGAAGAGTCTTATTAGATACCCAAGGAAAAAAACCCAACCTTTGTGATAGTAAGATTATGAAGCCTTGTAATGGATTGCCTGGAGAAATTCTGGAGTCTCCAACAGTGGATGCCTTTAAGAGTTGGAAAACTGCAGCCAGGAAGGACAAGGATGTAGCTGATGCTACCACAGATAACCTCCTGAGTTCCTTCCAGGTAGTAGGCAAGTACTACGGTGAAGAAGAAGAAAAAACTATTTTCCAAGTTGTCCCTCAGTCATTCACATTTCCGCCTGTATCACTTTTCATGCCAACTGTATTAAAAAGTGCAAAATCATTCCTCTGTTAACGTATAACTGTATAGTAAAAACCCATGAGTTAGGAAAGAGTAGGTCTTGTGAAAACAGAGGATATGAAAAATTTGTACTTTTATTATGGTGACCAAATCCTCCTTTTTCATAGAGCGTGTCTGATTTTGGTCATTTGCTCTTAGCAAGCAGAATTAATGGTTACTGTTTTCTATAAAATAGAGCTTCCATTACAGAAAAAATCATTTTACAGCACTCAGTGTTCAGCCTGTAAAGTTTAAAAGCTGTATGAGGAGTTTTACATTTTGAAACATTTACTTTTTGGTGAACTATAAAGATGAGTCTTAATGCCCAGATTTCTGAATCAATAAAAACGCTCAAATGTCTTTGTCAGCAGGGTAGTGAAACTCAAGCCAAAATGCCACTAAACAAAAGATAAAATCTTGGATGAAATGCCCTAGCCTTTACCGGCATTTGTGAGAAATGCTGCCTCCTCATACAGAGATATGAGCAAAAAGTGAGTCTTGCCACCGTGTCTTGCCAATGGGTACTCTGAGCGAAACGGCCCTAAATAGGCCAGTTAAAGTAGTGCAGTGTTTGCTGGGTGCACTGAGGCTTTTAGCACATACTTCTGATTAGAAGGTCTTTATGACAGTAAGTGTAGATGCTTATTGTTATATCTAAGGTTGAATTCCAGCTTTTGTCCTAAATCCTACCTCCTTCTCCTCTCTGCTGCATTTTTAGCTGCTCAAAACTTCTGGCAGCAATTCCTTTTGTGATTACAATTGTCACATTTGCTGTTATCTCTTCTGTGGCAAAAGAATCCATGTTAGATTGAATAACCTTTTTCATTTTTAATTATTTGGATATCCATTAGCTGTAATTTGAAATGCAGCCATGGCATAGCTCAGAACTAACAAACTAGACACCCCAGAGGGATCTAAAAGAGACCTGTGAAACAAAATCAGGCCTCAGATGACAACCGGATCTGTAAGGGTCCACTACCCACATCAGCTTTTATGGGCTCAAGGTCCACAGTTGCAATAGAGATCTCAGCGACTAATCTAAAATTGAAAGGAAAAAAACTCAACAGTTCAGGATGTTAAAAGCATTCATGTCCTAGAAAGTGCTAATGTGATTGTGGATTTGAAATCTCACGCTTTCTTGTCCCAGAGGGGCATGTGCATGTGTATGCTCTGGTGACCCTTAGGTTCGGTCCAAAGAAATGATGCCCCATTCTGATGGCGTTCATAGATCCTGCAGTCTCAGATACCTTCACGTCAGGGGATTCAAGGGACAAGTTATTTGAAGCATGATGATTAAACATGGCTTGAAATCATGATGGGGGAAGGTACACCTGTCCAGATTTGGGTTTTCATTTGTTTGGGGTTTTTTCCTACTACGAGTAGGTAGTGTAGTCTATGCTCACCAAAAGCAGCCCTAGCCTTCAAGCACTGTGACTGAAGAAAAGCCCTTTCAGTACTTGTAGCACTGGACTTTCAGCAAAGGGCAGGTGTCCCCCACACGACAGAGGCATCAGAGACCTCACAGCCAGGTCCATGCAGAACCAGGGCCCATTTAGAAAAAATCATTCCTAGAATGTGAAGTTTTCTGGTGTCATATATAGTCTTATTTTCCATGGGACAGGATTTCAGGAGCCTGAAGGAAAATAAATTGCTAGATTGATAGCAATCGTGGTCTACATTGTAAGCAGTTATTGTAAGATTAGTGTCTTTGCTAGGAAGGGGGGGCAGGTAGGGATTGCAATATTTGTCTAACATATAAATGTGTGCAGGCATCTATATCTCAGTGTTACCTGTAAGTGGAAAGCAGCCTAACCAAATTCCCTTCCTCAGGGCATAGCTTGCCAAGTGTACTGCCTGTCCCATCAAGTGTGCAAATCTTCATCGTCAAACAAGAACTTTCTCTGGCTGGAAAGCAGTAACTTGTAATGCAAAGCATGCCAGCGTATGTCAGCAGTATTACTCCCTTGGCACTGCTCCTCCCTGTTAATTGTAGAGTAGAAAATGTTCATCTTCAGGCTTTTCCTCTAACTACCCCAGTGTGAGAGCCAGAAACCGTGGACATTTGTGTGGAGGGAATTTGGCAGCTGAAACACATGGAAGCCTGGCTCTGGCACGAGCATTTCCAAGAGCAGCATCTGGACCCCTGGTTAACTTCCTGACTGATCTCCTGCCTGAGACAGGAGGCTAACCACGATAAGTGCACCAAACATAAGGGGGAGGGCTGGGCAGAGGCTTGGACATTTCTTATAGTTTTAAAAATAGCAGAGCAAATCCAAAGCACATTGGCAGGCTGCATGTAACTTCAAAACTCAACTGGAAAGTGCCTCCTCCTGACAATTGCCTTGCAGATTATTGCCGGGGTTGATTTTCTGCCTGTCCCAGCAGCAAAGCCACAGCTGCAACCTCACTTACACAAATGGGTGAACTCGGAGCTCAAACACGAGAGCATTTCTGGTGCATAGGGAACAGCTTCTTGGTTCGATTTACAGGGGCATCTGTGTCAAAACTACCGTGATGCTTGCAAAGTCCGCCAGCGGTCTGGTTGTGTGGGGAGAGACAGTAGTTTCATATGTGCCATTTTCCTTGTTCCTTCATTCAAAGAAACTTCATACTGGCTTTCCAAAACAAAACAAAAGGAGAAAAGGTCCTGTTTAGGTTACCTCTTAGCTGTGCATATGAATGTGTGCACATGTGTGGGGGTGTGTGTGCACATACATGTGTATAGGAAAGACTTTCCATCAGTGGTGAATGGGCGTTTAGTCTGTGCTGACTCATAGGCTCCAGATGACTGCAAAGTTATTAGGTTCTTCTTTCACCCAAACAAATCCAGCTTCCTGACTGTTTGACTCATTCATCGGTAGGTGTTTAGACTAAAACATAGTTTGATGTTGCTACCTGTCTATCGACCTACCTAGGGATCACTCTGTGTAGAAGGAGAAGCCAGAACACTAAAGCAAAGGGTCTAAAGCAGGTGGCAGTACGTTACCCCAGTACCCCATTCCTGCATAGGGCTTCTACATCCCAACCCATGCCGGCTTTCACCACCACGGTGTCTGAGCATTCAGGCATGAAATCTGACAAGACTTCTGCAACTTCTCTGTGACCAGGGTCAATCACTTTTCCTACACACCAACACCCTATATGTACACAGATGAAAACATGCAAGTGCTTGCAAACTGTATAAACACCATGCAGCACACCCTTTATACAAAAATCACCCGCTTCTTTGTTGATTCACCATTCCTCTTTTCACCACAGCAAAGACTAACACTTTCTGAATAATAAATACAAAGTATTTTGCAAGTGGGAAATAAATGGCTTCAGATAAAATCTCTTGGTTGAACAACTGATTTCTCTTGTCCTTCTGCTGCTCTTTCTTTCCATTACCATTTTTACCCTTTCATTATAGTCTAAAGGTGAGGAGAAGAAGAGAATAATAACAAAAACTAAATGCTCTTATCCAAGATGCACATTGCATCCTGAGACTCCTCAGCACAAGTACAAATGAAGTTGATTTCCTGCCATGACAAGGTAGCAAGGAGGTGTACCAAATGAGGAAAATGATCTTTTTACAGAGACAACCTTGTCAAAAACAACTTTATTACCAGACACAAATGCAGGGATTTAAAAAACTTTTAAAAAAATGGTCAGGTGCATGGTAGAAGGATGAAGTCAGGACTTAAAAGCATTCCTCCAAAATGTGGCAAATAGATTCTGAGTTCTGATCCTGTCTGCAGCGTCAGCAGGTGACTAATTCATCTGCAGCATGGAAAGAAGACTTTTTAACACTGTCCATACATAGGACATACCACTGCCTACAGGAAACACTGGCGTACTTCAGTCACTCGGCAATTCTCATCAGGCCATGAAGGTGTGTTGGTCATGCTCTTATTAACAAAGTTTTCGCTACTTCTGCTTTGCAGTAAGCGACAAAACCTTTGTGTCTCAGAGAGAAACTCCCCCTATAGATGCCGTGCAAAGAGTGAGACTGTAATATCTTAACTTTTATTCCAGGTTTGTCTGATAAGTGGGCAGCAATAGTTAGAGGCCAATTTGTGCTTTTCCATCATACTGTCTAGACATATTTGCAAGCACTGCTTTGCCTTAAAGAGGAAAGGGTATATCATATATTACACAATAATGGGTTATTTTTACTTGTAATGCATTAAGAGGCTGTTTTCAATCAGAAAACATTTGATATGAGGGTATGTTCTGGACAATAAATGGAAAAAGTGGAGCATATCCTTTTTTTTCTTTTTTCACACAGCAGACAATACCCATACTTTCCATATAGACAGGAAATGGCTTAGGTTTATATGTAGAAATACAGTATATTTTATATGCATACATAATGTATTGATTTATTTAAAAACTATCACTGTATAATTGGTTGAAGCTGCAAAATTGATATACACCTATGTAAATACTTTAGTACAGCCCAGAAAAGACAAATCTGGAAACTTTAAGAGAGATTCCTTCCTATCAGACTCTGAAGACGTGACATGCATGGTATGAGGGTCATGTGCTGTTCAGCAGTCGCTCAGAGCCGCCAAATCTGCTCTGTTCAGCATCTGTGTGTCATAACTGATGGTCCCACTTGGCTCCCAGAGTATCTTCTCAAAGGTGTATCTTCTTGTCTCCTCTTCATCCCACCACTCCTAATGGGATACCAGTTCTTTGTTCTCACTGGCACTGCAACCAGCAGGGCTGGGTCCGCAGTCCGGTTTGTCTTAGGGCTGTGGGGGACCCCTGGTCCCATTCCCCCTGGTTACCTGGCACCTCTTTTGGCTGGGGCTATCCACTGTCCTCTTCTGTCCTAGGATCTAGAGAAGGTGCCCTGCACTTCTTAGGAGTCGGGCATCTCCATAGCAGAGCAGTCTTCTGCAGGGCCACGTACTGTCCATGGCCACCCTTTCCCCAGTGGAGGGACACATAAAATCACTTTCATGGGAGGGAGCAGTTCCCAGGCTGCAGCTCATTTTTGGGGGGGGGAGGGGCTTCTATCTTTCTCCCTCTGCACCTGCAGTTTCCTGAGGACGTGGACATTGGCACAGTGGTGATCTGCTCCCAGCTTGCTGGAGTCCAGGCCATGTAAGCAGTTAAAGAACCTCTGCTTTACCAGAACTGTTCTGCAGTTTAACAGAGCTAAGTCGCTTTCTGACTCTAGCTTCTTGCACAAGATATTTGGATTATTTTAAGACGATTTGCCACTAGGCTGAGAGACCAGGGTTTAGGTAAGCTAGAAGTTACATGTTTAAACCTATGTTCATTTCAACTTGGATGAATTCCTGCTCACCAGACTATGATCCACAGACAGGCATTATGGTCGGATTATTTAATACATTAGCAAAAGTGAATTTGATGGACACAGTCACCAGCTGGACTGTGATCTGATAAGGCTGTCTCAGAGAAGACGCAGTAATAGGCCAGAACAAATATATTTGTTTCTTTCAGGCACTGTAAACAGATCTGTGTTTACTTTATTCCAAAGGGCTTTTTATTTCCTGTGCTACCAACATGTAATCTCTCACTTGACTTAATATGTGTTGGATTTTGTTTGTTTGCTTCTTTTTACATATGCTAAAACCCTTAATGGGATTATTCAGTCTTGTAATTCATTTCGTACAGATAACAAACTTCTCCAGTGTTTCTTTTTAGATTTCTCAAGCCCCACATGGCCTTCTTGCTCTTTTTAATACATTTTTTCCCAACTGCTTTTTAATGAAGGAAGGAAGAAGTACAGTGAGAATACCAGCCTACTTCCAGTTGCAACCATTAATGGTCATGTAAGGCAAAGATTCACAAATTCTGTTACAGATAAGAAAATAAATCTCTGTGGCATAAGGACTGAAATATTCTCCAAGCCATAAAAGTTGAACTTGGAGTGAGGAGAACTCCAGCCGTCACCTTGCATATTTCATTTGTTACAGGCCATCTGTGTGCATCATCAGGGATCTCAGGAAAATATTACTCAGCTGTCTTTTATCTCTGTCTAGTCTAGCTGGAGCGTGGGTAGCAGAACACAAAGAAACAGGTTCCTAAATTCAATCTGATAATAAAAGATGCTGGTAACCTAATAGAAGCAAATGTTTTATATTGATTAATAATACAGGGCTATAACATGCGGAATCTGCTGCGCATGGAGTACAGTTTAGAAAACAAATAATGAGTTCCTTCCTTTCTAATAAGCTCTTTATTACTTGCTGAAGTGGAATGTGAGAGTAGAAAGTAAAGCTCAGGTATCAAAAAGAAGTGGTGATGACGGGTTGAGGGGGGTCACTTGTGAAAACAGTGGAAATCAAATCAATTAGGCCTGTCAGCTTGAAAACATCATGGGAAATTAACGCTTTGTCTGGATTCCTGCAGCCTGAGCAAAAGTGCACAAAAATGTATTCAGGTAACAAAGAAAGTGCTGTATGAAAATCACGGTTTAACTAAAAGGAAAAAAAAAGTGTTGTGTAAGACTTACCTCCACTGACAAATGAAATAAGTAAATAGGATAAAACTTTAAAACCAGCAATATGCTTTTAACCTTCAGAAGCAAATATATCTGCTCAGCAACAATGGACAGAGGTGAATGTACCAGCTCTGTAAACTTTAGGGCTAATAAAGAGTAGACCCTGGCAGGGCACTGCTGAAAGTGGTGAGATTTTGCCTGGTTGCTGTGAAACTGGAATTACAGCTGGTGGCATAAATTGAAAAGGCATGCAAAAAATCCAGGGAATATTTGTATCACGGGGCTACAAAGGAGGGAAACCTTGGGGGCAGAGGCATTCAGGAGTCTTTGGATCTCAACCTCGTTTCTGGTTTATTTTGTTTTCTCTCACTTCAAGGTTGAACTATACTGAAAGGCCCTTCCCTCTACTGCAAGAGTAATTTTTTTTCATATCACACTCCAGGAGAGCAAAGATGGTGCCAGGGCAGCTACAACCACAGCTTCTACTGGATCAGTGCCTGACTGAGGAAAGCAGGAATTCAGGACTACAGTCTCCAAGGTCTCTGACTAAACTCATTAAAACTTGGACACAAATATTAAGTGGTGAGATGCATTGGCACCGATCCCCTCTCCTCCCCTAACTCTGGCAGGCACCAGGGAGCACCCCCAGGCCCTGGCCCTGGGGCTGCCGGAGGGGCGACCGCCCCGGGAACAGGGCAGGGATGCTCTCCTGCATCAACCTGGACTACGCAGAGCACAGACCGGGTTACCAAAGCCAGGGGCTTGAGGTTACCTGCACACAAATTCAAGCCCCAGGCTGCCAGATAGGCTGATTTCATGGGTGCTTTTTATCACTTGGTTATCTCTTGGTTCATTCATGCAGGTTCTACTGAAAGACCCCAAACAGCCAAGAAATATTGTAGGAATAAGCAATAGGACCAAAACGTTACAACAACTTTCACTTACACTAAAATAGATGGGGCTAGTGAATTACATCTTTATCTTTTAAATTTGTATGTATCATTACCGATTTTTAAGTGCTGTTTTTCAATGCGAAGTGGCTGAGGTAGCACATGAAGTCTGACTGGATTCCAGACTAACAAAAGCAATTGTTCTTGCCCTGTTCTTGTGTTTTATATACTGACTACACATACACGTTCTTGGCACACACCACGGTTTTTACAGTGCACAATTTTTAATGCAATTAGAAAAAGAAACAATTTCAAATGACAGGAATAAATTAAAGGAATGGCTTGAAGGTACAATCACAAATGGCTTAGTACTTTTCATTCAGAGGGAAGTACCTCAGGAAAAATATTTCTTCTGACTGTCTATCAGCTTTTGAATCACTCTGTCCAGTGTTTCAAGTGTCTTGGCCATCTCTAGCTGTAGTTTGAATTATTTTATTTGTATAACTGTGTATAAAACTTTTTTTTTTCTCCCCTCTATACTTGGGTGAAATAATAGAAGAGATAAGTGTTATTTAACTTTTTCTTTGTTATTCCAGGCATCAGAAAACCCTGGTCTTCCCTGCTTTCACGTATTTTATTTTACAGTAAAATTGGGATATTAAGTCAACCAACTTACCCATTTCAATACAAGCAAAGTATAACAAAGCAAGGACTAACTTGTGGCCCTTTACAGATCAGAGGTAAGGAAGGTGTGGAAAGCTATTTGGAGCTCCCCTGCTCACCCCTGTTAACACATGCATGTTTCCTTAAGGAAGTGGTGATTACACCTTGTTGTTGGCAGTGCAAAGCTTAGTAAATCTTTACATTTTTCACTATGGAAGAAGGGAATTTCCTCTTACTTCTGTGGGCAGCCAGCCAGTGAAAGGTGATGGGAAATACATGACATCCTGTTCTGCGTACCTTTCATCTTTCCTGTTCACAGACACATTTGGGCCTGACATGCAGGTGTAATTAAAAACAGGTTGATGCCATGCACAGCTCAGCAGATGCACACAAAATTAGTACCTGCTGTGAATTCAAGTACATTGGCTTTTATGAAACAGCCAAGCATTTGCAAATTGTCTCTTGTAACTGCAGTAATATCAACATAAGAACAAAATGGATCGTGTGGCTTTATCGGCTCAATGGCTAACGCTTTTCTCAGTAGCACTCAAAGTAATGTAATGCTAACTATTCATGCCGATGTTTTTCAGAGAAGTTAATTGCAGTGGTGCATTTCACACTTTATAAAAACCCCTATTTTCCTACATTCCCTGGGCATGCTGCTCACGTAGGCAGCAACGCAGCATCTGCATCCTCCGGCTGGCCACTGCTGTGCACCAGGGCTGGGGCTGGAAAGGGCTGGTGTGCTGGTTGTCCTCCTTTGCCATGGTCTTTAAAAGTTGTCTCTGAGGAGGATTCAGCTCCCCAGCCTACCCACTGGAGACCCCTCTTCCCTAAGAGGGCCAAAACAGCAGAGGGAGATGCAGGCAGGAGGTGCTTGCTCTGCCAGCTACCTTGCCCTGCCCTGCTGTGAGCCATGAGAGGCTCTTGCCAGGAGGGGATTCCGGGTGGGGACACACGCCAGCAGTGGCAGGGAGCAGAGGCCGGGGCCATAAAATTTGATGGCAGCAGAGCTTTCGACTGCGGTATACTTCACATACATGACATGCTGGCTCCTCCCTGGCAACTGGCACCAAGAAAAACACAGTTAAAAAAAGATCCATCTCTTGTCGTCTGCCTCACCAGCAGTTCAGGCAGGTTTTGTTGCTTTCAACACGGGGCAATGTTGGCTACTGAAATTCTCTCCGCTTTAGTGTAGTGATCCCAGACCATGAGTAGGAGCAGTCATTCACCTCAGATGAGCGTAGCATCATAAATCTGTTCAGCTGCACATTTTAGCTCTGTGGTGTCAGACAGGCATAATTAGAGCTCCAGAGTCCAAGTGCCACCACACTAGTCTTACAGCAGTGCAATTGCCCACGCTTTACGTGAGTCATCTGGTGGGAGAGGAGAATTAGGCCCAACATGTCTGGGCTGAAGCAATGATTTAATCAAACTGCTCCTTCCAGCTCTGACAAGTGTCTTTTTATGCTTCACGGTGTTTAGTTTGAAGTTGCCAGTTGGAATTTTTCACACCTGTGGTTTATTTAAGCCCTTATTCTGCTGTAGCTCTCACATTTAAGACAATAAATGTGTCCTGTAGAGCTGTGAAGTATTAGGTGAGGGAGACGTTTATGTGCAGGTGACGAGAATAAATGAATGATACACGCAATGCTACATTTGCTATTACTTTCCAAATACAGACAACTGCTGCCCACAACCTCCCAACTCAGAAAACTGCAGTTAAACGCAGTGAGGAGCGCCTGGCTGAGTCCTCAAAGTATTCAGAGTGTGTGCTCTGGCTATTCATGCAAGTAAAATTTTCATACCATATATAAATATTCCCAAGAATGATCACATGGGCCAGTTGTGTTCATCAGGAGCATTTAATGAGAGAAGAGGAATGATTTCCATTTAATGTCATCATACCTGACATCAAAATCTGTTTCACTGAGAGTAAATTGGAAAATATTTACAGAACCAAAAATCCAAAAATAAATAAGAAACCCCCACTGGAAACAAAAAAACAAAAACAGGCAACGCAAGCAGATCAGACTGTAGGAGGACACTGCCACACTCGAGAGTGGAGTTACAAAGTAACCCAAAATCATTTCAGATAGTAGAGAAGGTACAGTGAGTTTATCAAGATTTTAATCTACAGGTAAGCATAAAAGGAATTTTTTTAAGCATTAGAAATTATTGGAGCTTTGTTAATCATTCATTTTAAAAAATCCTGACTTCCTCCAGAAGTTTAACATTAACCAAAGAACGAGCAATTGTATCTATTTGAATTACCTTGCTTCAGACATGGTAGAGCTTCCGCTGTCAGGGCCAGCAAGAGCCTAACATTTCCAAATTCCGTTTTCAGCTGTAACAATTCAAAGTGATTATTCAAAAAAAAAAAAAAAAGAAAGCAACATAGTACATATTATCTTGATATAGCATCTTCTTTTAAGGCATTTCATTCAGAACAGCTGTGGTCCCTGCCACTTTCCATCAGTGCCCTGCTCATCTCACTTGCACTATCAAGATAAATGCTTTTTAGATGCACATGGTCGGATCTTGCATTTAAACAGGCTGTAATCTCCATAGCCAGAGATACCATGAATAATTGAAATATCAGAGAATAAATAGTTTCACTAACCATGTTTTGCCTTAAATAATCAGAGCATCTGGTAGATCCACATACATTTAATTAATTTGCTGTTTGTTTGCTCCATTGCATAATTAACTATTTAATTTCATTGCCCTCTGGATTTGCTCACTAATTAATTATCCCTTGCTAATTCATCGATCAGCTGCTTGAGCCTCGTCTTGCTTTTCTAGCCATGATATTTACCTTCTACTCAGTTGTATCAGCCCTCTTCCCTTTTCTGCATCTTCCCAAATTCAATTCCTCTTTCTTTCCTTTCTCTACTGTTATACACTTGCCCACCCCAGCCGCGGGCCAGCCCAGCCTCCATCAAGCCACCGCAGCCACCCCCAGACACAGGGGACACGGCCAGGTGCTGCATTTGGGTGCTGGAGAGAGCAGGGACCTCGCTGATAGGGCAAAAGCTATTTGAAGCACAACGATTCCAGGAGACGGTACTGTCCTGGTTACAAATAGTTCATTTCCAGGTATTAAGGCAAACATTGCTGGACTGGGGAGACATGATTTAGGACAAACGCAGCTTGCAGTTGTTTGAAATGGGAAGGATTTAATGACTTAGGGACTTGCTGTCCCTAAGACAGAAATCGCTGGCTGGCTGATGTCTTAAACCTACTGTTAACGTTTCGTGGCATCCTGCAGATTGCCGAAAACAATGCTATATGCACAATATAAACAAAAATTTCTAGGAAATTAGATCCTATAGGTATATCCAAATCTTTACGGCCTTAAATAAATACCTAATGCCTAGAATACAGATTTTTTCCTCTCCACTAAGAACTGGTGTGCTCCTTGTCTAATGTGGGCTCACTTAATTCTCCCCAAAGTCTTCAAAGCTACTTCCGCTAAGCATTTTGGATATTTTTTTTCTCACAAGCTGCTTTTGTGAAACTTGCGTTGCCTGCTGCAACCCATTCAGTCAGTGAGGTTTAGAAGTGCAATGGTGACTCTGAATTCGATCTTCTAATGTTAGACTCTTGTTATCTAAGTATAGCCAATATATTTTAATTCTGCGAAAGCTTGTTTGGATTTCCGTCTGCTCCACTCTCTTCTGGTTTAGATTTCTCGTCTGAATGCTGTTCAGAATCCGGTGCTTACACTACCATTCACCATATCGCATTTTGCTAATTGCTCCCATATTTGGGGAGTCATGTGTGCCAAATTGCTGAATTGTGACTGCACTTTCAGGCAGCTACTAGCACCTCCCCAAAGAGTCAATTAGAACTCCAAACAGTGCAGGGGCAGGAAAATTGCCTGTGAGAAACTCTGGGGGTCATCCTGCATTCCTTCAAAAATGTATTATTTGTGCGTTTGACCTTTCTAAAAGAGGAAATATTTTTACTGCTAAATTTTTGTCTTTTTTTTGGCTGTTTCAGATGATCATTACTTGAGATGATCAGGCAATGTTTGCTTTGACTGATGGCATGAAGAGCGGCAGTTTTGCCCTGACATTGATTCGGTGAAGGACTTTATTTCATGCACATGAGGAATGCCACTTAACTTCAGCAGGACCGCATATGCCTTTGGAGATATGTAACTGCATGTCTTGATGAATTAAGTGATTTTCCTTGAGATTGCTCCTACAGGTTGACATCACTTTTGGAAAGGAGGCTTAGGCAACTAGATCACAGAGGCTCTGAAACACAGAGCAAAGCAGGGCCTAGTTACCCCTAAAACCTAGTCCTAATTATGGACCTGCTTTCACAAAACATTGACAGAATAGAGCTTTTTGTTCCTATTACCACATAAAAGGAATAAAATCCCTTAATTCATTATTCTAGGTAACAACAGGTGAACGTAGCAGGACTGAGGCAGATGACATTTCTGGAAACAGAAAGAACCTCCTGTGACTGAAGGAGCATCATTAAAAGTAGTAAGAATGGTGTTTTCCAAATAAGTTCAAACCATACAGGAGTTCATTTGGCTTATATATAACAGAGGAACTGGTGGGAAGAAAGAGGAAAAAAAAAAGCTTTCTGCCCTGTGCTGATGAGAATCACAGAATAACTCCATGTTTAGTCCCACATATCCTCAGTAGTCTGGGGAAAGTGTTTCTGAGCCCCAGAGCACCCAGGCCGGGTCGTGTTCCCCTTCACCCTCCAGAGGAACCTCCTCTGGTTATGGAAGGAGCCTAGACACCAAAAAGTTAAGATGTTCATCTGCATTAAATGTCCACTGAAGGCATCTCCATACGAAGGTTCACTCACATTACAGCTGGACACGTTTTTGGACATGTGTCTTCCATTTGAAAACCAGAAGGCTGAAAAATGCTTCTGGGTCTTTGGAGGGGGGAAGGGGAGGGAAGGGATGGAGGATGCAGTGTTTTCAGCGTCAGGATCCTTGAACCAGTCCTGCAGTGGGGTCAAGTATCTCCTTCTGAAGAGCTCATTTTTATGCTGTGTTATATTTACCCAGACACCTTCCTAGACACAGGGAGCAGCTCAGGCCTGGCAGCAGCCACATCTAAGACAAATTGTTCAGTTCTGGGTAAGGAGCATGATAAAAGCCCAGCATCTGTTGGTACTCTCTAGTTTACACCTTGGCAAAATAAGTGTATCCATTTACCACAGAAGTGGGACTGGTAATAGAAAATCTTTCCATAAAGATGAAGAAAACCTTCAGGAAAAAGGGGAAAGGCCATTTCTCAGCCAAAATATTCCACTTCTTTATTTCGAAAGCTGGTATGAGGCAGGACAACGTGAGCACCCAGCGACTGACAGGAAAGGCGAAGCACGTCAGAGGTCAGGTCATCCTATGGCAGCAGCAATGCCTTGCTTGCCAGGCATCAGCCGGCAGGTGCGGGCCATCTCAAGGCATCCCCCCTCCATGGGCTGCTGAAATGCCCAAAGAAGAGGCCAAGCTGGAGAAGCTGAAGTGAAGAAGTGTGGGTGTGCGGTCACCCTGCCAAGGCCGGCCTGCCCCAGACTGTCCACGGCGCCATCACCTGAGCGCAGCACCGGGGCAGGTCGCACATCACTCTCACAGGGCTAGAAATAACATCTTTTGCAGATTCAGCTCAAGTTTGCCAAATACTCGAGATGCTGCTTTGCCTCCAGGACCGGTTCGCTGGTGACAGGATCAAGAGGATCAGGAGTGTTCGCGCAGCCCCGCTCTGAAACGGGGGCTCCATGGTGCATCCTCCGGGAACCGCCGCGGCCGATCCCTTTCGCCTCCGCTGGCCCCGCGGAGGAAATGTCGAGGAGTGAGGAACAAGTGCGGATTTGTCTGGTTCAGTGGCTTTGAGACAGCACCTGGCAACGTAGCGTGGAGACAGACGCGAGCCTTCAAAAAAAGTTGGCTCTGACCCACGGCGAGCGCCGAGCCCTACCGGGCAGAGGGGATCAGGTGGTGGGTAGTTTCCTGAACGGACGTTTCTGGCGTAAGGGGAACTTGGCTGAAAATGGTTCTGTTTTAAATTGCTTAAAGATATATTTGCTGGGGGAAATAATTCCAGAGAGGGTTGTCACCAGCCCCTTTTGGGGGGAGGCCTGTCACGCAGGCAGAGGGTGATGCTGTGCGTCGTTCCTCCCTGGTTTCTGACAGATTTCTTCCCCGCCTCTTTGTCCCGGCTCTTGCCTGTCCCCCAGCCATCGGTCCTGTGTCTGGCTCGCTTTTCCCTGCCTCTCCTTGCCAATTTCTTCCTCTTCTGCTACTTTGTACCAGCAAATCAAGGCAGGTGAATTTCTGAACTTTTTGGGAGAAAACGGCCACTGGCACCACGCCAGGGACCTCCCTCACCTCTGGCTGCACTCAATCCCCGTCGAGTCTCTGGTGATGGTAGTGGAGGGGAGCAGCCAAGTGAAATGCTTCAAGCTGTGAGACATTTTCTGTTTACGTTGCAGGCCAAACCTCTCGGATTTGGACCAGAATGGCCACTTTTGTGGAGGCAGATATATCTGTGGAGAGAAGGAAAGTAGCACGTATCCTGCTCACGCTGTTTTCCCAGGAAAACAATAATGCGAAGTAATGCTCTTTCGGCTGCAGACTGTGCGCTGTCCTGCTCGACTGGAGCAATAGCTGGGTAAGCTGACATTGTCCTCTAAATAGGGAGCAGCTCTTGGGTGCAAAAAGTCACCTCTGTGCAAATGCCACGCTGCTTCAGATTTTCCTTTTGGGGGGCAGATTACTCAGAAGGAAGTAGAAAGGCAAGCCCGGTGTCATGTGGAATAGCTGAAATTCCTCAAGTTCCTTTTTGCCAGGATTTCAAGCTGTGAAAGACACATGATCTCCACTGCTCAAGCCTATAACTGAGGATTTTCCCCAACAAAGATGAATAGGTAGCTGTACAATTTTATTTTAATTTTTTTTTTCTACATCTGCCAAAAGCCATAGTAGATTCTGAGTTCAGTCGTTATTAGGGCCTGCATTTGGAAGCAGTAACCTCAGATGGAGTTTATCAAAAGGAATAGATTACTGCTTACCCTCAGGAACTGATCTGGTCTACGATCACTTTTAGAGAAAAATATAATTAACTCAAATTCTGGCTCCTTTTCTGCCATTCACATTGTCACAGCACCCCTTGAAACTAGGGGCTGAGGTCCAGTCGCCTCAAACCCCTTATTGCTGTATTTGGTCTCAGCCAGGGGCCAGTAACAAGCCGCATCTATAAATCTCTGTGGCAGGAGCTGCTGTCCTTTTTCGTGTTGATAGGTAATGAAGTTTAAATGCTGAACAGCTTCACACTAAAATTTGCTGATTCATCAGAAGTACATGAGATGGGGAAAGGAGAAGCTTTATTCCTTGCTACATCAGTGATTTGCTAATTGTGTGGCCCAGGCTGTCAGAGGGCACCTAGTTAACTGAAGAGATATTGCCACTTTGGGAGAGAAGAGATCTGCCAGCACACTATGGAAAGGGGTGTTGAAACTGCCTCTTAAATAAAGTTAGAGATAAACAGCTTTTGGGGAGGGGGTAAGAAGATTTCAAATTGAAAAAACTGTAGGAGGCACCAAAGGAACACGGTGTAAATAAAGGTTAGCACGTTCTGTCAAGAAGGCACTATGATCTCCTTGAAAGAAAATTAACTGCAATTTGCTTTCATTTGTCTGTCTCCCATAGCTTTATAAACCTTTGCAATTCTTGTTATTTATTCCTGATTAAAAAAAAAAAATCTTTACTGAACTTAAGATCAGAGTTAATCTACAAATAATTTCCAGATAATTAGCTAACAAAGGCATTTCACATAGAAATCCTTCTCACTGTGTGCCTGGACCACCCATACAAAGAGCTCCTCTGCAAGTTTCTCTGCAGTACCCAAGGTCCCTACTTTGCCTCTGCTTCCCAGGCGAGCTTGAGAGCTGATAGTGCAGGAACAAGAGGAGAAGTATTTCCTGGTGACCCCTTGGCTAACGCAGAAAGACTGCAGGGCAGTAAGGACTATGTCTGTATCTACAGAAAGTTTGCCACAGATTTGACTCAGGGCCAGGATTTTACCCACGGTCTGTCAAGTTCTTGTCTGGCTTGTGGACTGGGTGCTTTTGGAGCACGTTAGCCCAGCATGAATGATCAAGTCAGCAATATGCTGCTGCCAGCTGAGCCATGGCGGCTGCCTGGGAACACAGACTGAACTGCTTGCCCTTGTAAAAATAGGACAAGCAAAAGCAAAAGGTACGAGGATGCTAATGCAACTTATTTCACTTTTACCTGTAGCTTTGAATGCAGCCAATTACTGCTAGTGAAAAGTAACTTTATCACCTCCATTTGACTTTTTTTTTCTTCTAACGCAGATATCTACAGCTTTGTGTTTTTGCCTTAATTTTGGAGATGAGAAAGGAGAACAGAGAAGGAATGTCACTTGTCCCTGATGATACAGCCATTGTCAGACCCATGAGGGGGGCTCTGAAATGCCTTGCTCTTAGTCTTGTTCTCATTCCTCTGGGTTACAGACATGACAGATACAGTAGATGTTCTGTTCTTACACTCTGCATAGCAAAATCAGACAATTAGGAAGACTCTTTGAACATGAAAACTGAAGACTGAATAATCCAGACGTGTACTTTCTGCTGTTTTCTTTATTTTTTAATTAAAAAAGTGTTTATTTAAACTCTGAGATAAATCCTGTCTATCTACCACCAGGTTAAATCTGATTTGATTTCCTCAATTCTTCTCTGTAAAGGCTTTTTTTCCTCAGCTTGTATTACACTGGATAACAGTAGAATTACTGTCACATAATGTTAGTCTAAAAATACATGTACCATTATTATTATCAAATAGAAATAAGTGTGTGTTGCCAAGTAAAAAGAAAGCTATGAAATATAATGCCGTGTACAAGTATTTTTTTCATGATCTTCCAGAACATGAAGGATAGACATGGGCTGCCAGATATTCAGTTCTGATGGATAAATGCAACTGTGGTTTCCATAGCTATGCAAGGTTTTCTATAGTACCCATCACCATGGTATCTAAGCATCTGATGCTGCTGCTGCACACTTTGGTCTATAGTATGCTGAAGAGAATAAACTGAAATAAATAAATAGAAGATCTTTGAGCCTGGGTACCCATAGTGCAGAGTGACTTGGGCCAGGTTCACTTTTCAAAAGACATTGTTTGTTAGTTTGTCTTTTCACAAGCCCCCAGTTACTAAGCTTCTTGTTTTGGTGATACCTTATGGTAAGAGCATCTCTTGTGCTGTGATTCAGTGGCTCAGCTTGTGCCTCCTCCACAGGCCTGGGCGCACAGCTGTTCAGAACATGACCACCAGGCATGATGGAGACCACAAACAAGATTCTCAGCTATGCACCAAGCCAGGGTGCTCCATTCGATCTCACTGAATTCTTCAGGATCCAAGGATCCCAATATCCTGCCCACTTCTTTTGCTATATGCTGGACAAGGTTTCTGGCAGAGAGTGGTCACGAGAAGACACTTCTTCCTCTGAGAGGATGATCATTCTGCTTAAAGGGAGGCAAACCTCACTATCTTTGGATGTGTTGAAGCAATGCAATGCCAATGAAGTATTTGTAAAGTGATAAAAGAAAGTATCAAAGCTCAGACACATCGTGCAAAGCCACTGGAAATGCACACATACAATTTTGTGTCTGGTATCACTTTTAGAGGCTTTTATTTCCTGGTCTTTCTAGCTGAAGATGTCTTATGCAATTGTCAGGCTTTCATCCTCTGCACTACAGGAAGTCTAGGTCTTGGAAACTCTATTTTCCCTATGCAGTTGAGATCCTCTTTGGAGATTCATTCAGATTTCTTTTCTTTTGTCCAGAAGATTTCCTTTATCTTTAATCAGGGAGGTTTAGGTCTTCCTTTTATCAGACCATTGTTTGTCTTCTCCTTTTTAACAACACAAATATTTCTTGGGGATGGTCTGATGCAGTTTTTATTGGCTCAAATATTAAATAATTGGTGTGCTATCTCACCCTTGGCTATACTCCGTGATGATGCAGATGCTCTCTGCACTTGGAAAGCAGTATCTGAACTTGAAGCAAAGTCTTCCTTTAATGCAATCCGCACGTTCTATAAGAAAATGTACATTGACAGCCCTACTTTATGCATCTGTATAAAGAGAATCATGGATGTAAGCTTATAACTCAGCTTTGCCTGAGACCAGATACAGGAGTAACATAATTTTGAGGCAGTAACAGGGCTGAAGTAACCTGGCCTACAGGCCTTTCTCTGAGAGAGATTTAGTACACCTCTGCATGAAGATGCCAGGATCAGGTCCTGGAAGGCCTACAGCCATGTCTGTACATCACTGTCCTTGTACAGCGTTGGGACAGAGGTAAGAAGCCCTTCCTCAGGTCACAATTTCATAGATGCTTTCAGACTACATAGACCAGCACTACCACTAAGGAAGGAGTCCCACTGTCCCCCAGCACCTCTTCCTTCCCCCTCGCTCTCCTTTTGCTTCAGCTGGCACAAACCTTCGCACCAAAGAGGTTCAAGGAAGTGACAAAGCCAAAAGTTACTCATGCAGACACTTCATTTTAAACCTTCCCAGTGCCCTGCTCCACTTCACGGCACAAACGCTTGTGCTTAAGGAAGGAGACGGCATTAGGCAAAAAACTCACAGCTGGGACTGAAAGCATCACTTCTGATGGGAGCCCTGGCTAATTCCTGGTTTAAGGGAGTTGTGAAAATGTGGCATTAAGGAAGGGTTGACTAGCTTGTGAATGCTGAAACAGGTAGGGTACTGACCCTACTAATTTCTGACACAGCTCAGCTGTTTCCTCGTTAAACTGTTGTGTGAATCCATCTTACTGTGGACTTGTCACATAACCTGTCCTGAGTCCCAGTGCTCCAGTCTTTTCACCCATGGCTCGCAAATTAGCTGCAGGACTTCAGGGGACGGTTCCTGAACCAGCCTTTTCGGAAGGATGACCATTTTAGTGGGGGGAAATTACAGCAGCATTTGTAGTACCAGGTTTTTTAGCTGACCTATTTCCTCTAGTTTTCTCAGCACATTGTCACTGGTTAAATAAAGCCTCATTAACAGAGCTGGCCCCTCTTTCCAATTGCAGTGTTCAATTTTGTATTCATGGGTTCCCTTACTGTTTTCTGCAGTTCCTAAAAAAATGTGGCTGAATTTGGGGCAGGGAAGAGAAATCTGAAATCCTCCCTTTTAGTCCACACTAGCAAATATTGTAAAAATCAGATTCTAAAACTTCCTATAAACTCAGATATTTTGAGAAAAGCCTGGAGCCTCTGCTCACAGTCAAGTGGGTGGATGTCCTGCAAGAGCAGCAATTACGGTACAATAAACCAGTCAACATGTCTTGTGTAATTAGCATGAGTCTTTATTATAGGAATATCTACAGTGCTGACAGATCAGGCCAAGAAAGCCACCCTTCTCCACACACACGCACACGCACATGTGAGCAGACATGAGGGCTAAGAGGATGCACCGAAATAGCACCCCTAAGCTCCAGCTGAAAGCACACTCCCTTTGCTTTCACTGAGCACCCACCACAAGGCTGGAGATGGCTGGTTTTGTGAGACAAATAGAAAAGGGACCCAAGAAACACATTCTCGTCCCCATCCTCTGTCTGTCTCACTTAAGGCAAGAGACTGAATGGCTGCACCAGCCATGGGCTGTGAGCTGGGGGGGGCTGCCACCCATGTCCGAGCTCCCCCCACGCTGCTTCAGCACTTACACAAAGAGCTGTCGATAGCAGCAACGTCCTCTCCGGGCACATACATAGTCCTCACATCCCCTGGCTTGCTAATGGGAGGGGGCAGACTCCCTATCCGCCACTTGAAATCTCTCTTGAAATTTGAAAAGAAAATGAGTGTGAGAGAGAGACAGTATTACAAATTGGCATTTAAATTTGTCAATTAAATCTGCAAAGATTCACTAGTTCGGATTTTTGCTGTATCACTCCCTAGTTATATTCTTTCAATGCCTCTGTCCTGCTTCCTTCTGCAGGTTTTGCAACAGCCTCCCATACGCATGCTGCCTTGCAGAGCACCACAGATAATTTTCTGGTTTTTATTAGCTTTCCAAAAACACATGGAGCTGGGTTCCTTCACTTCAGCCCCCTTAAAGTTTAATAGGGTGTCTATTGTAAAGCTAACTTTTTCATTCATTTGCTCATACAGGGAATATTTCCTTTGAACAGCAGGCATGTTCTGCTAGAAAAATCCCTTTGGGAAAATATGAAGCTTTGAGAAATGTTCTGTCCTCCCTCAAAGAGGTCCCTTCTGAACACAGACAACTTCTACTGCTATTTAACTATCAATAAAACCCCCCTGCTGTACCAGTATCTGCTGAAGTACTAAGCTCTGCAGCAATCCATAACTTCTAGTGAAATGTAAGCAATTAACCTGATTTTAATGTTACGCAGGTATGTTACCAGCAGTCATCTGTAATTCTTTAACATTCTTCTCAGTGTAAATCACCTCAGAGGCAGGGCAGCCCCTTTTCTAAGGAATTTCAACAAATGCTGAGTTAAAAGCCAAAGAGCAGAGAAATAACTTTTAAAAGGAAAATATACCTCAAGATTTATCACTAAAAAAAAAGAGAGAGTGAAAATAACAAGGCAAAAGCCTTTATTTTAATTTAATTCAGTGTAAAAAAGCTTGGTAATATGGTTGCCCAAGAGAAATACTCCAAAGAAAATATTTATGGGATATATTTAAACTAACCAAATTGCTTAAGACTGCACATGATTAACTAAATATTTCTGCAGATTTGAAGTTTGAAACACATTTTTACATTTGAACCCAAATGTTTCAGTTGCTCAGAGACCACATAGGTGCATGGGATGCAAGTGGGTGCTAGGTGAGAGGGGAAGACAAAAGCTTCTCTTTCATTTACTTTCCAAATCCAAAATTCAGGCTTCTGCATTTAGGATCAAAACCCGAAAAGCATTCTCCTACATGTTTGGGCTCTCCCATGTACGACGCCACTGATGCAGGTGTTTGCAACAGCAGCACATTAATTCCCACGGCATGCACCATTCCTCTCCCATTGAAGCTATCCCCGAGGACATCTCTTGCAATGGGAACGGAGTAGGCCAAGCTCTATTTTCAGTGTCACCCTGGCAACCACTTTCCCCTCCATCTGGATGTCACATCAAAGAGACGTTCCTGCCACCTCTCAGGTTTAACACCAGCCTTACAACTGCTGGGGAGGTCTCACAGCCCCGGCCCTGGAGATGGAAGAATATCTTTCCCCACACCTCCCTGTTGAAACTGTTGAGTATTTAGTTTTCACACAAAGAAAACCAAGAAAGTATGTCCTAGTTACACTTTAAAAAGTCAGAAATCAATAGGATTAATTTATTTTTTGGTGATTCTGAGTTTATCTATGGATACTGGGATGCCTGAGGTTAGCAGTACTGCCCACAATTTAGCTCAGAAATTCCGATTTGTATTTCTGCAGCTGATATATGGAAATAGACTTTCCATATATTTTGTTGGAGCACCTATAAGGAAGCTGCATTGTCTAGCCAGCACAAATTTCCAGGATAGTGGGATGGGATTTTAACCTCCCTTTCCCTCCCCTCCCCATGGGAGGCTGGGGAGGTTGCCCAGAGCAGTGCTAGCTTGCCCCCCTTGCCCCAGCCATCCCCAATCACTTCTGCTCCTCCAGCTTTAGGCAGCTTACCCACACCATGCCCCAGCACTGAGCATCCTCAGCCCTCACTTCTCATGCACACGTGGCAGCAGCAGCAATAACATCTCTGCAGGTGGGTGAGAAGAGAGGGATTTCCACTTGCATTTTATTTTATATTTATTTTATTCCACTTTATTTTTGTGTTACTGATGCTTCTGAAGTCTCAATCTCAGAGTATCCCTTGCTTATAGAGTCAATCAAACTAGAACTTCACATAAGGTCATTCAAAATACCAGGAGTAATCCCGAGTCAATCAAAATCAGAAACAAGATCTTCACTTGTAATGTTTTTTCCAAGGCCAGAGCTGCACAGCGTGGAGACAGAGAGGACAACATATGGCCTCTTCCTCCGGCAAATATAACATCTGTCCGTTGTGCATGCCTTAAAGCACTTTCCACCCAAGTTCCTTACAGTGTTTTGACCTGGTTAAGTATTATAATGCCCATTGTAAAAACAAGGAACCTGTGGCCCATGGGGCTTCCTACAATCACACAAATTGTCTAAGATACACTCAAGACTGCAAGAAAATACCATATGCTTTCAGGTTTGGCTTTTCCTTCCATTGGCTGTTCTTTATTGCATACCAGAAAGAAAAAATAGAAAAAAAGAGAAAAAAAAAAAAAAAGAAAAAAAGATGAAAAATGGGACCATAATTTAGGGGAAGCAGTTATTCTCCCAAAACATCAATTAGATGCTCCCACAGTTCATCACTGGGTCCACAGCTTCCCATCCGCCACTACTGGCAGAGGAAACCGGTAACTATTAGAAACTTGAAGAAACTAAGCAACACCAGAGTGAAAAAGCAGCGTGTGTGTCTCTTGCTGCCTGTTCAGGATAGTGACAGTAGAGAAAAGTTCTTCTCTCTTGATCCACTGTGATCTTTGCCCAAGTTGCCAGTGCCTGGGAAAGAAAAACTGACACCCAGCTTCCACACGTCCACCAGCGTTACTCCAGATCTCTGGCGCTGCTTTCGCCTGTACTAAGAGACAGGCAGAAGTGGGCCAAAAGCGAGGCGGGTGGAAGGAGGACGTCTCAGATCCCTGAACGCAACTGGGAGGTGCCCAGCCGGTGGTGACTGGTGCTAATGGTGAGCGAGTGAGGGAGCCTGTGCTGTGAAGTCCTACTTCTGTGTTCCTTGTCAGGGGCAGTGTTTTAGGCCACCGAAATACGTAAGCCTTGTTACAGGTGGACCCAGAGGCCTGACCTACATCCAAGCTTTCCATCACCGTGGAGGAGACTCATCTCCCACTCAGTCATGGAGTTTGAATGCGAGTGGTCACAGGATCAGCTACAAGTGCCATTCTGGACCAAAACTTCACCTCTGTCTCACTTCTGGCAAAAAGAAAAAAAAGGACAAAATTAGCTTTTAGAGAATTTATTCACAGACAGATTATTACAATCCATGAGTGAAGCCAATAGAATTGGAGTGGAAGAGGGGATAAAAAGGCAGCATTCTCTTAAAATCATTAAAAAGTCCTAAATACACAAAGAAATTGTCCATTTTAAATGACATTTAAGATGCATGGCCAAAAAAACCCCAAATCAACCTTCACTGTAAGCTCATCAATACAGTTGCTCCAGATTAACGCTGATATAACTGAAATCTGCATCCCACCCACATAAGAAATCTCTAATTAGCAGGTGGGAGATCACACACAGTTCTGTGGAAAATGCATATATATTTAAAAAAAAAAAAAACCAAAACCAAACAGACCAGCAATGGAAAAGAGCTAGTTGATTTCCCATTCTGGGTTTGTTCTCAATGGTGCTTTGGCAAAGTCGTGGGGTTTTTCCTCCTTTTGGTTGTGTGAAAGAGCAGAACTTCCCCTGGAGTGCAGTGCAAAACAGCAGCAGCTGCCCGCCGCAAGCTGCTGGTCTGGAGGTCGCTGCTCCTCCCCGAGCACTGCAGCAGTGGGGGCAAGAGCGAGCAGCATCCACAGTAAGATGTGCCACCCCTTCACATGGCTTTAGTGCTGGAGGTGGACAATGTGTGGAGGGACCGAGGAAGCCCATTTTCTTTTGAGCAAAGGCAGCTGGAAGCAGGCACTGAACGGAGAGGATGTTTTCGAAGTGCTGTGGTCCCACAAAACCCACTGAATGTATCACAGTACCAGGATTACACAGAATGTAAAGAGGAAAATTAGAAGTGGAAAAACAGAGTGACTAAAAGGTCTATCAGATCTGACACTCTACAAATGTGGGAGACAACTGGGAGAAATGTAAACCATACTTCACTCCGTGTCTGTTAGCAATAAGTGCTAGTGAAAAGGGACACAGATCTTGCTTCTGACAGTAACTGGGCTTGATACCTTTGATGTGTTTAACAGTTTCCAGTTTTCTCAGGCAGAGGAGGGTAGCAGAAATTTAGCAATCCCATACTGCCATCGCAGTGAAACATTTAACGCATTTGTAACATGAAGGTACAAAACTGAAGGAGAAGAGGTTACTGGTCTAATGACTAATCCTGTAACGTGGGCTGGAGAGGGGATTGTGATTTAAACACGCGGAAAACCCCCCGAATTTGGTGATGACTGGGAGAGCCAACGTCACCTTCAGGAGAAGGTGTCTAGCAGCGGAGCTGTCGGGGACCGCAGATGGGAAGGGACAGTGCTCTGCTGACAGCTCCGTGCCGGAGGAGCTGCAACACCACCGTGGCTGCGTGGCTCAAAGGCACTCACAGCTCGGCGTCAGATGGTCCTCAACACAGCACAGGCTGTTAGTAGGTGTAGTGACTGGGCTGGCCATAAGGGTCTCTAGCTGCCTGTATTAAAACTATATATGTGGTTTGTTATGCATTCAGCTTTAGCTAGGGAATAAAAATGAACAGTTGGGATTTTTTTCCAGTGAGGGACTTGATTTCAGGGACAGGGAGCCTGAACGGGGTTGCAGAAGCCAGCCAAGCACCACTCACTTCTTGCATCTCTTGTTCTCTCTGTGGGCTCGGCTCCCCCTTCCTCCTTGGGAGGGGGTGCACCTTGCAGTTTGGGAAACATTGCTGTAGGATGGAAACTGGAAGGTAGGCGAGGAGCTGGAGGCTGTTACAGGGAGTGTTTTAGTTTGACAGGATAGGAAAAAATGGAGCAATCTGCACTAATGGCAAGGGAAGGCTTTGTTTGGTTTGGTTTTGTTTTGCTTTTTACTCTGTGCAACTCTTTTGCTGTTTCACTCAATTCCCAACCTCTCCCTCTCCAGTATTGCTCCATCCCTTCTCAGCCGTCCCCTTATGCCTCCCACTCACACGTTTGTTAAGGATTAATTGTTTCCTTTACACTCCTCCTTGCCAACCCTGGCCTTCCCCTCGTGCTCAGAGCTTTCCCAGGCTCCTTCACCTCTGCACAACCCAGCTTCTGCTCACTTAGAAATCCCCCATTTGAGAGCAAACAAACCTCTACCCAACCAGCTGGGACCATTTTTTCTTCTCCTCCCCCAGGGTAAACCACCAACCCACCTTGGATCCAGACCTTCCCTTGTCCTTGACACCGAGCGTGTACTGCCACATCACCCAGAAAGCCTCACATCCCCGCCATCTGTTGCACCTGGGCTCAAACCCCCTTTTATTTCTTGTGCTGGCCCTGGAAAATTGAAGGAAACAGCAGGAAACCCTACAACCAGCCTTTATCAGGTCAGTCTGATCTATCCCAAAGCCGATGCACTCTGTGCTTGGGCAGCCCAAGGGCTCACGGGGATGCCCTTACCTAGGGGAATGCAGCCAAGCAGTGTGGCCCCCCCGTGCTGGTTGTCCTCCAGCGCTGAGCACACGACAGCTTGCAGGATAGTGCCCCTCAACCCAGCCCACCCCAACGCTGCAGTTCTGGTTAAATTGCTGAAGCTTAGTCCATCCCCTGTAATGAACAAACTGCAGTGCAGCTACATAAAATACAGCTTGTGTGTAGAGGAAGGCTGGAGGCAGGAGAGGGGAAGGCACAAATCATCCAGGCACAGAGAGGAAGAGATAATGAGGGAAGTAGGTATTTATAATTTTTTTCCCCTGCAAGAACACCTACACCTTACCCACAACAGGAGTGCCAAGCACTCCTACCAGCTAGAACTTGGGGTTTTGGGGAGGTGGCATTTTTGTCTGGTTTTTTTCCCTTTCAAAGAAAGTGTTACTCCATCTCACTAGCTGAAACTTAAGGAGCCTCCTGAGGAAGGGGTAGCCCCTCTGCTGCCACCCAGTATGAGTACATTCATTTAAAGACAAAACAAATGTGTTTGTCTTTGAAACAACTATGACGCTGATAGCTGGAAGAGCTGTTCGCATTTAAAACGGTATGACTGCATGAAGTGTGAAAGATGTATATACAACGCAGACTAGCGAAGCAGACTCTTTTCTCCTTATTAGGAGGATTTTTTTTTTTTTTTTGCCGTTCAGAGCCACGCGTCACCGGGAAAGTAGGTACTGATAGCGTTCTTCCTTTGCGTCCCTAAACGCAGGAGGGTGTTTGCCTAAACATGCAAGCACAGAAGCAGAACTTGTGTATTTTGTATAGGAAGCTGCTTTTGTTTGCTGCCAGTAGGATACACAATGTGCTCTCTACAGGGGATCAAGATGTAGGGCTGTACAAACACCGAGCAGCAATACCTTACATAACTGGCCCTGGGGGAGAGTTACGTGTCATGAGGAGAAACAGTTTTGCCAGGAAAGGTAAAACACAAGAGGCGATGTAGAATTCATGGAAGAAAACAAGAGGCCGGTGGAAAAAAACCCAAACTCTCTGTGCAGATTATCACCAGGCAGACCGCTCCGAGGAAAACAGCCGCGGAGCTATGACTGCAGATTGACAGTCAATTCACTGCTTGTGGCAGCGACTGCATCTGTAACTCTTCCCTCGTGGGGGATTTGTCCTGTCTGCCGGCACGGGGCAGGTGGGACAGCTTGTCTGACGCTTGCCGCATCGCTTGGGTTCCTCAGGAGACACCAGCCCCTGCCAAATGGGGTTAAAGAAAAGGGATGGAGTGGGGACTAGCTCTGGGGTGGGAGTAAAGGTCCATCGCCTGCGTGACTTGGGGAGAGGGGATTCCCGTGAGGCTGGTGGGTGATGCGGGGGTGGCTGATGTCCCCTGGGTCAAGCGCTGGGCCAGGAAGGACCGGGGATAGTTGGGGACCTGCTAATGCACCCCTGCTCCTCCCCAGGGGACTGTCTGGATGGGAGGTGAAGACAAAGCACAGCGGGCTGCCCCCGGAGGGCTGGTCAGGACCTCTTGCGCTTCTCTGAAAGCCTCTGTGGACCCACACGTACAAAGCATCCCTGTAATGGCACGACAAGGTCTAAGTTTTTGCACATGGATACATAGATGGGTCCCCCACAGAAGACTTGGCATGGGAAAGGGAAATTCTCTGGAAAGAGAGAGGGACTGGACAAAAGAGTGAAATGGGCTTATAATTTATTGACAACCTGAAACTCTCTTTGCGAGGTCACTCACTGCTGGGCCTGATGAGAAATTTGGCCAATTGTAACCAGCAGCAGCTTTTCTAAACCTGAATGAAGAGATGACAGTGACAGTGTCACCAACTGTCCCAGGGAGTCCCCTGAAATTGCAGATGCTCTGGTCCTCCCTGATGCACCAACACCAGCTTCTTCCTTTTTAAGCCACCTCGCTAATACTTATTTCTGTCTAGGACAGTCGAGGATTTCAAGTGACCTCTCAGAAGCCTTGCAGACCACATGGAGAGTAGGTACACGAAAGCAGCCTCACTGGCACTGTCCATCCAAAATGAAGAAATTAAGGCTTCCTAGGAAATGAAAACCAGCTCTTCCCTTCTCCTTCTTCCTGTTAGCATCACCTTCACGGATGATGCCCCTCTTTACAGACATCTGGGCAATGCAGGACATTGTTAGGAGCTGAAGGTCTTAACCAAGACATCAGTAAACATCCAAGCCCAACAAACTCAACATGCTCTTTGATGAAGTACGTTATTCCTGCCACTTCAGTGAGGGTCCTTCACCTTCACTGACAGCAAACGTTTGCCGACAATCACAGCAGAGAGAGTTTCAACAAAAAGATGGAAAACATAATGTAAGCTGGAAGCAGCAGTGAGCTTCCGTACTGTGTCTGATGTTAAGTGGGGAAATGGGTTTGATTTTTATAGATGTCTTTTGCACTTCAGAAAAGTACTGTAATTGCAGATACCAAACTGAGTAAGAAATAGCAGTTCTGCTTCCATTGCAGACGAAACACTCCCCAAAGCCTGTTATTAATAGAAAGGCAGTGGCATTGCCAGCAAGATAAAAAGGTCAGGAATAACTTTTAGCCATTTTCCAATTAAAAAGAAAAAAAAAAAAAAGAAAAAGAAAGTCATTGGAGTCGTATTCCGAGGTGAAGCAGAAGTGCGATTAGACTAATACTGTATTTGCACCAGGCTGAGAATGCAAATGCGTGACCATTAAATATCTACAGAGTGACGAAGTTTAAGGCAGACGGCTGCGTGGGGCTGCGGGCAAGCCGGGCTCCCTGGCTGGCTCTGCAGCCCCGCTCCCAGCCCCGGCCCTGCCGATGGGAAACGGGGATTGCCACTGCCTTGGGTAAGGGGTCTGAGAGCTGGGCTGAAGGCGCTGTAACGAGCAGGGGATTTTTAGTATTGTTGTTGCTGAACGCAGTAGAGCTTCGCTGAGGGTTCAAGAACAGGTTAGGAAATACTCCAGATCTGCCCGTATGCTTTCTCTGTCTGTGAAAAATGCCTGTAAGACCCAAAGCCTCAGAACTAAGACCCAAAGCCTCAGAACTGTCAGAAACTTAAAAAAAAAAAAAAAATCTAAAAATTAAACCCAAAAAACCCCAAACCAAAAATCTGAAGAAGATCTGGGGAATAAAAGATCTTCCTCAAAAGATGCATAACAAATTGTATTTTTTTTTTTAAAAAAATCAAAACCACAGAAAAAGACCATACAACGAACCCTGTGGCGAACAGATGCCTAAACAGGATTTATAGAAGAATTTCCATTAGAAGATGGATTTGTAAGAAGTGATTTTGCCCACTGCTTTGCAGTATTTTTTCTTATGTACAGCCTTGTTAAAAAATGAAAATGAGGAATTGACATACCCTCCATCTTTCTCCTAAGACTGTTTTTTTAATAGCACTAATTGAACCAAAATAACTACCTGAAACCCTAATTTTAGTCAACTCTATAGAATCTGAATTCAATATGCAATCACGAAAGAATGAAATATTTGCTCCTGGATTTTGCACTCTCACATTTATGCTTGCAGGTCAGACACAACCATTAATTCTTTTTCAGAAGTATTTAAAGCCCTGAGTCTGAAATTATTTGCAGTACTGGTTTAAGTGTTTGCAGAATTGGAACTTAATATACTTCTGTAAAAGGATGAATTGGTAACCTGTAAGGAAAAGATATTTGAACTACAACTGCAGAACAGTTTTCAAGCGTGCTGTTCTTTGTAGCACCTAACACTTTCTTCTGGCCACAAGAGAAAATACTGCAAACGTTAAAGTTATTTTTAGAATTTTACCTGAAAATCTCGATATTACAGTATTTTTGTCAGAACCTAGATAAAACAGAAGTTCAGTTTCCTTACCACATGATTTTAAATATTTTAGAATGTAACCTCCAGAAATTATGACTTCAGATATATTCCTTTATTCCTTAGTAGCTTGTAAAACTCTGTAAAAGCCATACGAATATGACAATGAAATACTGAGAAAACATCAAAATGTAAAATATTCTTTAACCTACCAATAAAAATATAGAATTATTCCTTCATCTTTTTAAAGCACTGCAAATACATTAATAACTTGTTGGAATTATAGCTTTATTTCTATCTCCTTCAAGGCAGTAAGTTATGACTGATAGGGAGGTAGAAGTGTTTCCTACATTGATAGGAAAGCTTTGCTCTTAACATCATTACATGATAAAATGGAAAGATAATTTATGTTGTTCTATGGTTTAGTCAAATCATTTATCTCTTCCAAGATATATATAATATTTTAAGAGGCTTTATTCCAGTCTAAGCATTTTTCGATACAATTTAACCGGTTACATAAGATGCCAACACATCTTTAAGGGTCAGCTTTCCTTTTGACATAAATCACCACAATTCTATCATGTAGATTATTCAGTATGAAGAATAAAAAATATTTGTGTAGCTCTTTGAAAAAAAAAGAGTGTTTAATTAGCACATTTTTATCTCTCACTGTGCAACTGAGAAAGTATAAACACAATTATTTTAAAAAGAAGTAAAATGTCAGATGCTCAGTATATGCACTATAATTTATCATAATGTACTTTATCATATATGTTATCGTAGCATAGCATTTCATTATGGAATAGTTTTCCCAAAATGTATTTGATATTCAAATTCAAAACAATTCAATAATGCAAAGTGAAATTTAAAATCCTACTTTTTGGGGAAAAAATTAAATTCTGTAACATTAAGTGTGGTTTTTTTTCATACTTTGCAAAATTAATACTATATAAATTATATAAATATAAATATGCTATAAAATTAATACTGTATTTGTTTATTTTTTTCTTACTCCTCCTCTTCATGCTCAGTAACACTGCCCTTTTTTTATTCATAGAATCATAGAATAATTTGAGTTGGAAGGGACCTTTAAAGGTCATCTAGTTCAATTCCCCTGCCATAGGCATGGGCATCTTCAACTAGATCAGGTTGCTCAGAGCCCCATCCAACTTGACTTTGAATGTTTCCAGGGATGGGACACCTACCGTCTCTCTGGGCAACCTGCTCCAGTGTTTCACCACCCTCATTGTAAAAAAATGTCTTCCTTATATCTAGTCTAAATCTACCCTCTTTTAATTTAAAACCATTACCCCTTGTCCTATTGCTACAGGTCCTCCTAAAACGTCTGTCTCTATCTTTCTTATAAGCCCCCTTTAAGTACTGGAAGGCTGCTATAAGGTCTCCCCGCAGCCTTCTCTTCTCCAGGCTGAACAACCCCAACTCTCTCAGCCTGTCCTCATAGGAGAGGTGCTCCAGCCCTCGGATCAGCTTCGTGGCCCTCCTCTGGACTCGCTCCAACAGCTCCATGTCTCTCCTGTACTGGGGCCCCCAGAGCTGGATGCAGTACTCCAGGTGGGGTCTCACAAAAGCAGAGTAGAGGGGCAGGATCACCTCCCTCGACCTGCTGGTCATGCCTCTTTTGATGCAGCCCAGGACACGGTTGGCTTTCTGGGCTGCAAGCGCACATTGCCGGCTCATGTTGAGCTTCTCATCAATCAACACCCCCAAGTCCTTCTCCTCAGGGCTGCTCTCAATCCCTTCATTCCTCAGCCTATATTGATACTGGGGATTGCGCTGACCCATGTGCAGGACCTTGCACTTGGCCTTGTTGAACCTCATGAGATTCACATGGGCCCACTTCTTGAGGTTGTCCAGGTCCCTAAATCCTAACCTCCAGATAAAAACCAGCTAACATTAAGGTATGCAAATTGCCAACAATCTTAAGTGGTTTTCAGTGTTAGCAGTCCTGAATTATAAACACCCTTAAAACCCAGAAATTCCTGTATCAGGAAGTATTCCACACAGGCTGGAAAGAAGGGGCATGTAAGGGAAATGTAAGTCTTTTTTCCCTAGAGTGAACGGACATCCATTTTCAGATCTGTGTCTCGTGTTCTTTGATCTGCTCTTTCCTTTATACTTTAAATAGAAAAGACACTGAATATAATCTTAAATTGGTTCAAATCAAAACAGGTCATCTATGCAAAGCTGCTTGTACTTTGACGAGGTCCTCCCCCCCGTCTCAGCTATTTGGGAGCAGTTCCCAGCCTCTCATGCAAGTTGGGGCATTTCCGCACTCCCTATGCCAAACTAATACTGCACGAAGCACAACTTGGTGAGAACTGACGGATGTTTCAACAGCTACAGCAAATCACGTACTTTCAGTACACCAGACTAAGCAAAAGCATTACCCGCTTCCACGCGTGATGTTAGTGCGTGGAAGCTGAGGACATGATACTGTGTCAGCCTTGGGCTGCAAGACTGCTAGCACACACAGGGAAGGATTAATGGAAAGGATTTCCTTTACACGTATTGGACACCAAAAAAAGGCAGCAGCTAGTAATCTGATTTTGGACTGCAATTAAAGAAAAAAGTTAAACAAGGGATGGGGAATTAACAGGTTTCATATCTTCATATCAGTCCTGACATTAATTTTGAGTTCCATGTCTATACTATAATAGAGGATGAAATCTGCAGTTCAGGTAACCAAGCATCTTTATGTACTAGAAAAAAGTCTGTTTCTGTTAAATGAGGAGCACAGAGAAGTTCCTCACAGTGTATGCTCCTTGAGGCAGTATTAATTCATACTAATGACTGTTATGGAATGACTATAGTGAAAAAAAAATATGACTAATAATTAATTAATTAACTTAAGCATCTTATTTTGCATGGATGCCAGCCTTGTGCCAGGTACTGTACAACACATAGCAATCAGGAAAATATCTGCTATCCTACTGTAACCTACTTAGCACTGTATCAATCTTTATTATGCTCAAGGAAGTGGCCGACATGAATGTTTTACTACAGCAGCTAATACCATGAGCTATTCCTTTGTTTCAAGTGGAAGGTGCTCATCTTTTAGCCCTGAAGCTATTGATTTCAAATCCCACTAATTTTGGGTAGGAAATACTATATCATACACCAACACTGTCTGCATAGATTTTGTTAGAATGTCCAGTTAAAATACATGAAAAAGACCACTCCTGGAAATATGAAAACCTGATTTCCAAACACTCTTAAAAGATTTTAAGGAAACTGTTTGAAAATAAAAACTAAAACCTCACTTTTCTCTCTTGTCTTTTAATTTTAAATTGTGGCCAATTATCTATGATAATAGAGATGGAGAGAGGTACAAAAAAAAGTTTCCTTTTGTATCTTTACACAAATAGTATAATATTTTTATTGTGTAAAATTTCCAAGGAGCAAATACCTTTCTCCAGTAGCACTGCCAGAATATTACAGATTTTCTGGTCCCTTCCTGCCTGCACTAGTCTTCTCCACCTTCAGTGCTTGCAAGCTGCCCTTCCTCCAGTTCAGAAGGTAGCTGGTAAGATAATTGTATTGATTTCCTTCACCCCTCCACCTTCTTCCTCCACATCCAACTTACTCTCCTTACTTCCACAAGGCTTTGCTGTCCAGCTCTGGCCCCGTTACCCAGAGAGGAGCTCAGCAGCAGGGTCACTGCCCACCTCCCCTCCCACTCCTCTGCCTGATCCAACCGACTACTTGTGCGTTTTCCCTTGATGATCCCTGCATTATAATTAAAGCAAAGCTGCCTAAAGTCTGTAAACCCGTTAGCTGTTCCTCCTCCAAACGCACCCTGTTGTGGTGGTTATCACCTGAGAGTACGCCGTGCTGCTACGTGCCTTCCCCTGCGCGGGCTCTGCTCGGTTTCATCCACTTGTTTCCGACTCTGAGCGCTGCTTCTTGCAAGTTACAGCACCTTGTGCCTACGCACACCGGCACACGCACTGTCAACAAAATTAATGGCCAAATTAGGAAGCTAATATCTCAGAAATGGCTGCTCAGAAGAGCAGCAGCAAGAGCTGCCTAAAAAATATATCAGCTTGGAGACTTCCAGCTTTCTGACTTCAGTTTGTGTCTTTCCTGGCATCCTTCACAACAAAAGGGAAATGAGGAAGGAGCCATGGGCACTTTTACTTCCCATGTTAGCCAAAGCAGTTTGGGATACCCTTTTTTTCTGCTTATTATTTGTGAGTGGGCTCTCACAGTTCCTGTGAAGATTTAGAGAGTGTGACGGAAAACGAGGGTGTCCCACACACAGTGGTGCAGCCTTTCCCTTGCTACTCTCCCTGGGACTGAAGCTGCCCCTGCACACGAGACGGTGGCAGGAATGGGCTCGCTCTCTTTCTTTGCTATTGAGAAGTGGGCTTGGGTTCACACTTTCCTCTTCCTTCTTTTTTGGCATCTGGTGCTACTGCACAGAAAGCCTCAGTAGCACAGAAATCACGCAGTTTCTTACAAATTTGCATTTCTCATGAAGCTTTATTCCAATAAGATCCCTTTATTTATGCAGAAGAAGGATGCTCCTGTAGTTAGGGATGCAGTTTAGGCCTTCAGTGATGTCCGTGTACATCTGTTTTGCCCCAGGCTTCTCACGTAGCTGGGGGAGTGGAGTATGACCATACATTAGCCCCACGTGTGTAAGGGAAATGTAAGAGCCTTTTCATACTTCACCCTGGTTCTGGGAATACAAAATATCCCGACAGACTGGGAGGTGCTCTTCTGTCACGCCGAGTGCTGTAGAGGGACAGGACTGCAAGCTTGTAATGGGGATGTGACCAGCCTGGCTGAACAGGGAGCTTTGGCTGGAACGCAGGAAAAAAAAAGGAGAGTTTATGATCTTTGGAAGAAGGGGCAGGCAACTCAGGAGGACTACAAGGATGTCGTGAGGTTATGCAGGGAGAAAATTAGAAGGGCCAAAGCCCAACTAGAACTTAATCTGGCAATTGCCATAAAAAATTATTAAAAATGTTTCTATAAATACATTAGCAACAAAAGGAGGGCTAAGAAGAATCTCCATCCTTTATTGGGTGTGGGTGGAAATATAGTGACAAAGGATGAGGAAAAGGCTGAGGTACTTAGTGCCTTCTTTGCCTCCGTCTTTAATAGTAAGATCAGCTGTTCTCCAGGTACCCAGCCCCCTGAGCTGGAACACAGGGATGGGGAGCATAAAAAGCCTCCATAATCTAAGGGGAAATGGTTAGCGACCTGCTACACACCTTAGACACGCACAAGTCTATCTGGATCCAGACTGGATCCACCCAAGGGTACTGAGGGAGCTAGTGGAATTGCTCACCAAGCACTTCACTTGACTTCCATCATTTACAACAGTCATGGCTAACTGAGGAGGTCCCAGTTGACTGGAGGTTAGCCAATGCGACACCCACCTACCAGAAGGGCCAGAAGGAGGATCTGGGGAACTACAGGCCTGTCAGTCTGACCTCGGTGCCAGGGAAGGTTGTGGAGCAGATCATCTTGAGTGCCATCACGTGGCACATACAGGACAACCAGGGGATCAGGCCCAGTCAGCATGGGTTTATGAAAGGCAGGTCCTGCTTGACAAACCTGATCTCCTGCTATGACAAGGTGACCCACTGGGTGGATGAGGGAAAGGCTGTGGATGTTGTATACCTGGACTTTAGTAAAGCCTTTGACACCATTTCCCACAGCTTTCTCCTGGAGAAACTGGCTGCTCATGGCTTGGAGGAGCGTATGCTTTGCTGGGTAAAAAACTGGCTGGGTGACCAGGCCCAAAGGGTTGTGGTGAATGGAGTTAAATCCAGTTGGTAGCCACTCACAAGTGGTGCTCCTCAGGGCTCAGTACTGGGGCCAGTTCTCTTTAACATCTTCATGAACAATCTGGACAAGGAGATCAAGTGCACCCTCAGTCAGTTTGCAGACAACACCAAGTTGGGTGGGAGTGTTGATCTGCTTGAGGGTAGGAAGGCTCTACAAAGGGGTCTGGACAGGCTGGGTTGATGGGCTGAGGCCAACTGTATGAGGTTCAACAAGGCCAAGTGCCAGGTCCTGCACTTGGGTCACAACAACCCCAGGCAACGCTACAGGCTTGGGGAAGAGTGGCTGGAAAGCTGCCTGGCGGAAAAGGACCTGGGGGTGTTGGTTGACAGATGGCTGAATATGAGCCAGCAGTGTGCCCAGGTGGCCAAGAAGGCCAACAGCATCCTGGCTTGTATCAGACATGGTGTGGCCAGCAGGACTAGGGAAGAGATGGTCCCCCTGTACTTGGCACTTGGTGAGGCCGCACCTTGAGTCCTGTGTTCAGTTTTGGGCCCCTCACTACAAGAAGGACATTGAGGTGCTGGAGCATATCCAGAGAGGACCAATGAAGCTGGTGAAGAGTCTAGAGCACAAATATTATGAGTAGAGGCTGAGGGAACTGGGGGTGTTTAGCACCTGGACAAAAGGAGGCTGAGGGGAGACCTTATTGCTCTCTACAACTACCTGAAAGGAGGTTGTAGCCAGGTGGGTGTTGGTCTCTTCTCCCAAGTAACGAGTAATAGGACAAGAGGAAATGGCCTCAAGTTGTGCCAGGGGAGGTTTAGATTGGATATATTAGGGAAAAAATCTTCACCAAAAGGGTTGTCAAGCCCTGGAACAGGCTGCCCAGGAAAGTGGTTGAGTCACCATCCCTGGAGGCATTTAAAAGATGCGTAGATGTGGCACTTAGGAACATGGTTTAGTGGTGGACTTGGCAGTGCTAGGTTAAGAGTTGGACTTGATGATCTTAAAGGTGTTTTCCAACCTAAATGATTCTATGATTCTATGAAATCCTTCCATGATACAAAATTCTTTCTGGATTCACCTAACTTAGTCGTTTCCAACCGTTGCATACAAGCATTTGGGCTTGACAAGCTTTAAATATCCTGGAGAGCATGGGTTTGACCAAAACATGCCTTTTGAATAGTTCTGGAGCATAGACTACCAGGCTTTACACCCCCACACTATTTCTCTTCTGTGAGTGTCAGCAGGGATCCCATGGTCCTGGGTCTCCGGCTCCAAGGCAGCATGAATACAATAAATCTTCCAAATGTCCCATCTATGGTCATGAAGCCAGATTCTAAATCATTCGTAGATGTGAAGGAAAGCTTGCATTTCTGTAATACATACTTATATATATGTGCCTATATATATACATACACCTTTATTAACTGAGCTATGAAAAAATATTGCATCTTCCCATAAGGCTTGACAGTCAGCAGCTGCCTGGGTGCAAGAATCTTTTTTTTTAAAGTTTCAAAAGGAGAAAACAATTCAAACACATTTTAGTTTTTGGGAAATAACAATTTTTATTCTGAGCTTCAACATAGCAAAAACCTTGAGAAAGCAGAAATCTCGAGTCTCCCAAATGTCAAATATGAGACTCCAAATGGAAATGAGTCCTTCAAAAGTTTGCGGAAGGAATGCCGGACCACTGCTTTACCTCCCTGTTCCCTGTTTTCTACCCCTTTTGGATAACAGACTGACTCTCCGATTTAGGGCTGAAACTGTAAAGCTGGTCTTTCAGTATCACCAGTCTGCATGCTGAATCCTAAGCTTATATTTACTGACCTGGAAAAAAAAAATCCCCATTACTTTCTGAATCAGCAGTCATTTCAATGCTGTGCAGACTCACAGAAGTAGATGTACAATATTTAACACCAGTGCAAAGCACATGAGTAGCAATCAGAGAGATGCAGGTCTGGAACAAACAGTTTGATGAACCTGAAATCTTCGTTGGAAGAATGCCGATAATCCATTTGCAAGTAAGAAAATTGCCCAAAACTTCAGAGCTGATTTTTTGGGAGGTTTGTGTAAAGGCTTTTGTTTGTTTTGGATTTCACTACAGAAAAATAACATGTTCATTTATGTGTTTTACATTCACTTGTGCAAGAATAGGAAATGCAAAGCAGTACACAAAAAGCAGTTAAATGCAGCTTGCCGTAAGAGTTAAGTGCTTTGAGACAGTAAATATGAGACAATCTAAACATCTGATCTTTTGCATCAAGGCATTATGCAGTGCCCAGCATGTGGTCTGGAAGCACCTATATTATTCAGTGGAGAGAGAGGCACATTCCTACTCAGAAATTTTGTGCTCTGAAACTAAATGAAACTAGATGATCTCTGAGGTATAAATAAGTCTGTGCACAGAGGCAATCTATAGCAAGATCCAGACCTGTGACTCAGGCTGCAGGACACCTAAGGGTTACAAATAAATAATGTGAAAAATAAACGTAGACTTACTAATATGTAAAACCCGAATTTTTTAAACCTTGTAGACCCTAATTAGACCATTCGGTCCCTGAAGTTTCACTGAGGTTGTATCTGACTGTGGATTTCCTCTAACTTTCTATTTTGTGGACATCCTCAGGAAAAAAGGGTGAACAGCTGAACACTGTGGAAGTCCGTGAGGTACCGCATTAAAAACAGATAGGCAGAAAGATGTAATTTTGTGCTAGGCTGCTATAGCATCTAATCATCCTTGAAATGTCTCATTTCTGTCATGAGCAAGTCTACTGTATGAGTGAGTAAAAGAAGTAGGAAGGAACAAATCATTCTAAAAATTCAATGTGGTTGATGAGGCACCATAAAAAATTCCTCATGTTAACTATAAGCAAACAGACATGACATTATGCCAACAGAAGAATGATGAAATGCTCCATCAGTAGAAAAGGACATTGAAAGTCCATCTGAGGGAAAGAGATGAAGAACTGGAATCACCAAGAAATGGAGAAGTGAGACAGATGGTCCCAAAGTGGCTGGTATGGGGCAGACCCGGTTTGAATCTGGCAATCCTGTCAGCCAGATAAAATTTACAAGTCCTGACTGAATTAAAACAGGGAGGGACTGATTCAAATTTTGCATCCCATGCAAAATGGAACCCCAATTTGCAGATGAAACATAAGCAAAATTGCATATTGGGTGAAGCAATGGGAAACCAAGCCCACCTTGTCTACCTTTCCTTTAGCCTCCTCTTAGCCTTTTAAAATTAAAAGTTTGAGATATCCTTTGAGTTACCCTTGACATACTCTGCAACAGATGAATTTAAACATGGGGGGGGGAAACAATGCATGCTCTTGAAAGAACAACCCAGGTGTGCTGCAAAAGTCAGGTTTTTTCCTCCAAACCAAAAGCATGGACAGACCCTACCCATGCCTGTGAGGAACCCACAGGCTGCCCAAGCACCCTGGTGCTGTGGCCAAGCCGGGGCAGGTGAGCAGGTCCCTGTGGGACAGCTACTCCTCCACGGTGCCCCTGGGCTGGTGCATCTGGGGCTGGGTGGTGGGAGCACTGGGTGCCCTGGGGAGCTCCTGGTCCCAGCCCTGCCTCTCCATCGTGCAACATCAGCCTTATTTACACTCAGGGCTGCCGTCACGGTGTTCCCTTCTGCGTCGCTGTTGCAATGGTGTGATCAAACCGGGCTGGTGAGTCAGCTCACGTGGCCGGGGGAGCTCCATCTCCTGACGGCCCCACTCCCCCTCCCACCCACACCCACGCAGAAGTGGGTCATCCTGGGCCTCCCTGCTTCGCAGGCTGGCTTCTCGGCTTCTGAGGAATGGCTGCCTCCTCCGTACTTTAATTCTCCAACTGTTGGAAGCATCTGCCCTTTGCTAGCTCTCGACACCAGGAGCTCAGGGACGTGAACTCATTTTTGAGGACGAATGTATTCCTCCCTCTCCCCTTCCACAGCTCCCCGTTTCTCTCTTCAACCCACCTCCCCAAAACCCCCACCCCTAAACGCAATGCTCGCACCTCCTGTCTCTGAAATAACCACTATAACTCAACTGTAAAAAGGAGGGGAGGGAAAAAAAAATAGACAGAAATGGTTTCCATGGCAAATTTGCAGGATTTAATCTCGGCACAAAAAGGAGAATTTTAACATTCTTTCCCTGTTTTAGAATATGCTGGATAGCAAATGAAATTGTCTGTTGTGTGTTGGCTTCAAGGGTATTGCACTGATTTATGTCCACAGAGACTTTGTCCCATTATTTTCCTATTTTGTTCTCGTAATCAGAAAGTTGCTTATCACTGCCCTGTGAAGAAGATTAACATAATTTAAACCAAGAGCTTTGTACAAAAACTACTCAGAAGCCTGTAGAGTTTACTAGGAAATAATCAAGTTTCTAGAGGTTTCTCCCCTCTTAAACTCCCTGTCGAAGCACTGATGGCAATGATATTATTTGCTGTTTGGTTCTTCCAGGTGGTACTGGACACCCTTGTGGAAATTACCCTTTCTTATAAAGCTCCAAAGCTCTTTTCTATAGTGGCTGCAAATATCTCATTTATTGGCGTTGTGACCCAAGACATTCAGTTTATGAATGTAGCAGGACAGACTTGAGTTTCCGCTGGAACATCAACAGTGTCACACTGCTTTTGGGTTCAAACACTTATTTCTTTTCCCTCCTATATATTCAATCAAATTGATCTGGGAGGAGAGAGCCCTTCTGCCTGGCACCAAGTTTTCACACTCTCCAGTTTTTCAAACAAAGCCTGCAAATGATCAAAGATGATTAAATAAATGGATCTTTTGTCTCCTGTTTCTTTCAGCCTAGTAGGTGTTCTCAAATGTTGTTGATAAATAGCTCCTGTTCCACCTCTCGGCTCCACCTTCTTCTGTGATTCATACAACTTCAGGGGAGATACCAGGCAGTAAATCTTCTGGATACATTTCTAAAAAAGCAGCATCCATACTGTTAATAAAACCACCTCTATACTGACACTTAACATTTCATAGCATAGCACCTCTTTCCTTGAGAAACAATAAAAAAAGGAAACACTAGGAAAAAAAATCTCAGTCTGCATTTAATTTATGTAAGTGAAACAAGGTTTTTAACGTCTGTTTTTTAGTTGGATTGCTCCTGTTATCTGCAGCAAAATCGGTATTTGTTTATTTGTAGATAACTCATTGAACAAAAACCTGTATGCTGAAAAAGGTTAACAAGTACAGGTAAAATTGAGTTACATGGGACCTGATGTGTTCTTCAACTGTAAGCACCTCTTCCTTGGTGATATAAGAATATATGTGCTTCTATATAGTGCTAACTTCAAATGTTTTCCTTGAGAACTTCACCATGATTAGTAATTGTTTGGCCTCAGTACACTAAGTATGTATGTATGTCTGAAATATCAGCAAAACACATTAGGGATTTTTGAGGATCCTGACCACACTTGTCCCCACAGAATAACTGCTTACTGCAGACAAGAGAGAAAATATATTATAATATTTGTAAAAATGAATATATATGCAGATTTTTTTTGCTCTCCATTACAATATCTACACAATGTTCCAACAAGAAGTAGACCCAACACGCAAAACTGAGATCTATGTTTTTTATCCACTTTGCATTTATAACCCCCCCCCCAAACCTAAAAGGATTTGTTTGGACTTTTATTCGTCCTAAAATACACTCATGCGAGAACTAAAAGGATCTGTCTAACATTATACCGAGATCAATGTTTGCACTCTAAGGCTATTTATTATTTTTCCGGTGGCAGCTCCTAGAGGCTTTGGTGGAGGTTGGGGTGCTTTCCACCTGTGGGACTAATTCTGTTTCATTATAAGCTTATAAAGGCCTAAACATAAGGATCCTCTTGGCACCACCAGAATATAAATAGTAACAGAAATGGCAGATCCTGCTCTGAAGTGCCCATAGTTACAGTTGGCTTGTTGGTTGGTTTTGTTTTGTTTTTTTTTTTTAAAGATGAAACAATACAGTAATCCTAGATAACTAGGTATTATCCTTTTTACAGACGAAGGTAGGATCAGCTGTATCTTATGACTAGTGAATGCATGTGCTTATTTTATTGTATATACTTTTAAAATGCTTGTGTAATTATGTATACATGTACATTTAATTTATTGTATTTTTTCAAAAGTTGTCATAAAAAGTTTAATCAACAGTATCAAACGTTCAAAAGTGCATGTTAAAATATTAGATGAATGGGAAAAGTTCACCTTGAAATAAAATTTTTCAAGGAACGTTTATGACAAAGGCACCTTAATTCTGTTGGGTTGGCTCAAAAGCTGCTCAGAATCTTTTGAATAGCTTATTACAAATTGTGGTGGGTTGAGCCTGACTGGGGCTCAGGTGCCCACCAGAGCCGCTCTCTCACTCCCCTCATTCACCAAACAGGGGAGAAAAGGCATAACGAAATGCTTGCAGGTCGAGATAAGGACAGGGAGAGATCACTCACTAATTATCGGCACGAGCAAAACAGACCAAACTTAGAGAGGGAATTAATCTAATTTATTACTAGGCAAAACAGAGTAGAGGAAGGAGAAAATAAAATCAACTCTTAAAACACTTTCCCCCACCCCTCCCATCTTCCCGGGCTCAACTTCACTCCCGGCTTCAACCTTCCCCCCCCCAGCGGCACAGGGGGACGGGGAGTGGGGGTTACGGTCAGTTCATCTCACGGTGTTTCTGCCGCTTCTTCATCCTCAGGGGGAGGACTCCTCTCATCGTTCCCCTGCTCCAGCATGGAGTCCCTCTCACGGGGTGCAGACCTTCAGGAGCAAACTGCTCCAGCGTGGGGTCCCCCACGGGGTCACAAGTCCTGCCAGCAAACCTGCCCTGGCGTGGGCTCCCCTCTTCACGGGTCCACCGGTCCGGCCTGGAACTTGCTCCAGCATGGGCTTCCCACGGGCCGCAGCCTCCTTCAGGTGCCTCCACCTGCTCCGGCGTGGGGTCCTCCACGGGCTGCAGGTGGAATCTCTACACCCCCTCATCCTTCCTCCATGGGCTGCAGGGGGACAGCCTGCTTCACCATGGCCTTCACCACGGGCTGCAGGGGGATCTCTGCTCCGGCGCCTGGAGCTCCTCCTCCCCCTCCATCTGCACTGACCTTGGTGTCTGCAGAGTTTCTTACATGTTCTCACTCCTCTCTCCAGCTGCAAAAGTTCTCTCTCCCAGTGTTTTTCTACTTCTTAAATATGTTATCACAGAGGCGCTGATTGGCTTGGCCTTGGCCAGCGGCGGGCCCGTCTTGGAGCCGGCTGGCATTGGCTCTATCAGACACAGGGGGAGCTTCTAGCAGCTTCTCACAGAAGCCACCCCTGTAGCCCCCCCGCTACCAAAACCCTGCCACGCAAACCCAACACATTCCACCCCTCGCCTCTGTGAATCACATATTTAAGAATTATTAAAACATACATTCAACACAAAAACTACACACACACTAATCACATCAACAAGGAAAAAGAAAAAGAATTCCCCCCACCAGAATCAAAGCAACACTATCACAACACTAAACAAGAGTAGACAATACACACAGAATCCACCTCTCGTCCCTTCACCGCTATTTCACTCTCAATCTACGTTCAGTCAATGTTTTGCCCATTACCTCCTCCAATTACTATCCTTATCTCGATTTTCTCACGCCCCACGTTGGGCTCCAAAAAGACTGTGGTGGGTTGAGCCTGACTGGGGCCCAGGTGCCCACCAGAGCCGCTCTCTCACTCCCCTCATTCACCAAACAGGGGAGAAAAGGCATAACGAAATGCTTGCAGGTCGAGATAAGGACAGGGAGAGATCACTCACTAATTATCGGCACGAGCAAAACAGACCAAACTTAGAGAGGGAATTAATCTAATTTATTACTAGGCAAAACAGAGTAGAGGAAGGAGAAAATAAAATCAACTCTTAAAACACTTTCCCCCACCCCTCCCATCTTCCCGGGCTCAACTTCACTCCCGGCTTCAACCTTCCCCCCCCCAGCGGCACAGGGGGACGGGGAGTGGGGGTTACGGTCAGTTCATCTCACGGTGTTTCTGCCGCTTCTTCATCCTCAGGGGGAGGACTCCTCTCATCGTTCCCCTGCTCCAGCATGGAGTCCCTCTCACGGGGTGCAGACCTTCAGGAGCAAACTGCTCCAGCGTGGGGTCCCCCACGGGGTCACAAGTCCTGCCAGCAAACCTGCCCTGGCGTGGGCTCCCCTCTTCACGGGTCCACCGGTCCGGCCTGGAACTTGCTCCAGCGTGGGCTTCCCACGGGCCACAGCCTCCTTCAGGTGCCTCCACCTGCTCCGGCGTGGGGTCCTCCACGGGCTGCAGATGGAATCGCTACACCCCCTCATCCTTCCTCCATGGGCTGCAGGGGGACAGCCTGCTTCACCATGGCCTTCACCACGGGCTGCAGGGGGATCTCTGCTCCGGCGCCTGGAGCTCCTCCTCCCCCTCCATCTGCACTGACCTTGGTGTCTGCAGAGTTTCTTACATGTTCTCACTCCTCTCTCCAGCTGCAAAAGTTCTCTCTCCCAGTGTTTTTCTACTTCTTAAATATGTTATCACAGAGGCGCTGATTGGCTTGGCCTTGGCCAGCGGCGGGCCCGTCTTGGAGCCGGCTGGCATTGGCTCTATCAGACACAGGGGGAGCTTCTAGCAGCTTCTCACAGAAGCCACCCCTGTAGCCCCCCCGCTACCAAAACCCTGCCACGCAAACCCAACACACAAATCTAACAGGTTAAGCCTAAACAGAACAGATTCTGAGAAGGATCTCAAGATAAGAAAGGAAAGTGTTTACAACCCATCTTAATTGGGATATAGTGAAACTGGAATCCACCTGTAAGTCATTTGCCATTACGCTTCCACCTCTTAACTTTTTTCCTCACTAGTGGCTGGTGAAAGGAAAGAGGGAAAATCATTTGGCATCAACAAAGTATTTTGTTGCAACAGGTATTTTCTCAATACGTTCCCAATATAAAGACACTTTTCTTTGGGTATATTGCTTGCAAGTCACAGACGGTAAAGCGGAAAACGTAAAACGTCATTGGGCATTGCTTCTCTAAGGATCCCTTCACATGTTAGTTGGTACATCAACATATTATTTTTGTAGATTAATCAAATCTGCATTTGTCCTGAGCGCAATGCTAAGATTAAGCCCCGCTTACAGAGATCCTGATAGTTTCATTTATTTCAGCACACCCAAATTCACACGGTGGCTCTAGAAGGCATTTTTAACTGATGGTAATTGCGTGTCAGCCTCCTAATGAGTCAGATGAGCTCTTGCTTTCCTTCTGCATTCCAATGAATTCATCTGGGTGTGGGAGCCGGGGAAAGCTTGTTAAATATAGAGCCCTGGCACTGAGAGACAAATGCAATGCTGCAGGACCGCTGCTATTTCTTAAGAGTTTGGGCTGGGTGAAGGGTGTCCTTGTTATCATTTCATAGTCTTTCATAACTTTTTTTCTAAATGCAAGAGGGGAACTAGAGAGTGTTAAACATACATTAACATGATTTATTTGCTGCCTTCATTTTCACCTTCAGAAAAACAAACATTCTGTATTTGTGTGTGTGTCTTCCAGACAGATGCCACTACCCCTTTTATAGCCACTTGCATTAAAGAGGTTAATCTCATTAAAAAGTCTATAAAGCGCAAAACTTACAGGAAAAACTGGAAAAATGTCTACTCATTAATTACTGAACTGGGTTTGCTGAAATTTTTGCAACAGAGTGCTTCAGTACAATTGCAATTCTTTCTCTTGGTGCATTAAATACAGCTAATATTAATAGAATAAACAAAAATCAGATCTTGAAAATATTCTCGTGGAAGATCATCATCTGTCATCTTTGCCGAAAGTACAACTGCATGGTATGCATCTTCACTTTATACGTACGGCTCATCTACAAACACTGCACAGCGCACATATTTCTGGAGGTGATATACATTGATTTGAATCATGATTCTACAGATCTTCTGGCCAATCTCCACCCCCCCCCCCCCCCCCCCCACACACACACAGAGTACACTCCATGTCTCAGTGTAGCTTTGCTTAATTCATCATGAAAATGCAAGTAGGGCTGATCCAAAAAGCAGAATATTTTCATCTCCATATGAAAGCTCTGTACAAGCTCTCTAGGCAACCTGGGACCACTGTCCAAGTCTCTGGACTTCCAGTTTGACATCCACCCAGCTGGAAGGCTGCTTTTGCAAGTGCCATTTGGTGACAGCACAGCCTATTATGCAGCAGAGATTTTAGTTTGGAAATCGGTTTTTTTTGTAGGAAGAAGTTTCAAAGAGCAGAGAGCACTGCAATAGCAGAACAGCCACTTAGGAGTGAAGTCCATGTTCTGTACGTCAGAAATGTCTTTATGATAGGAAACCCATAAATTTGATGTGGAAAATATGTCAAAGTCGTGTTGTGGTCTTCAGCAGTAAAGCCTGGCCACACTATACTAGCAGTCATGACATGATGAAGAACATTTCTAGTTCATTTCAAACAACATGCTCTGGCTAAATTGTCAGGCTATAAATTAGATTTACCTAATGATTAATATATGCTATACCAGCTCAGCACAGCTTTTCAGTTGTTGCCTTTGGTAACATTTCAGACAGGTCTGCACCAAGGACCAAATCCTATAGAATTCCTTGTAACTATTAAAAGGAGGGCGCAGAAAGAAATTTAATTATATCCAACTTCAGATTATGACTGGTTAAACAGGCCAGATTCCTGGGCTTAATTTTGTTACTCAAAAAATACTGCAGAAACAAGTACAGGATGTAAATGGAAAAGGCTTCAAAAGGAAAAAGAGCTCAGGGTGTTCTTTTCCTGGGCTTTTAATTGTAATCTCATCTTCTTTTCCATGAAAAAAGCAGCAGGTGATATATAATGGCCTGCCAATGGTTTTACTGATATTTGTAGAGAGCAGAGGGTAGGACGACGTGAGTGTCCCAGGCTCGGGTGCAGGCTGTGGCGGGAGCACCTTCTTCCCACTCCCCTCAGGTTTCGCCTTCTCTGTGCTGACTTGTCCCCATCTCTTCTCGTTCTCGACGCTTTCTTCCCACACTTATTGCCTTTGCCTATTCGGTCAGTCCTAGCCTACAGTTTAGGATTTCCACCCCCAGTCTCCTCATCCAGCCCATCCTTTGTCCATTCTTTTTCCTTTTTCCATTCCCCTTCTCACGCACAACTCAAATACACACTTCACACCCATGGTCCCAGGTCCATCTCTCTGGTTCCTCATCTGACCTGCCTCTTTCCTTCCTCCATCATCTTGTCTTCCTCAACTCTTCACCTGTTCAGACGCGATGTGATTTGTACATCTCCATTGCACTGTTTCTCTCCTCTGACAGAAAATGGAAGTTGGGATTTATGCCCCATAAAATAGTTGTATTAAATATTGCACCTATGACTTGCTAGCAAGGGAAAGAGAGGCGGTGCTGCCCTCTACTACCTGTACCAAAACCACTCACATCACAAAATGCTTTAAAAAAGAAAACTCAGGGTTATTTCCCAAAGACAAATAACTAGAAATGCGCATGAGTAAGGCCATCTTTCCTTCTGCCTATGTGTAATTGTCACCTCCACATTCTCTACTTCTTCACTTAACCAGTTCCCGTGGTTGCTCCGTGGCTGGCCGCTTGCCGCTGCCCCAAAGAGCTCTTGCGATCTGCGTTGCTGGAGGGGTGCAGGGCACCTGCCTGAAAGCCCCGTTCATATAAACAGGACCGGAGTGAACACAGTGGGCACACAATGGGGTATACAGCATTTCTTGGGATCAGGCCCCGCAGTAGTAGAAGTCCTTGAACCTTGCTCTCGATTATCCACTTTTCTCCCCCCATCACTAGAAATAATGTGCCTTTCAATTCCATGTAGCTTTGCATTCCCCTGCATGCTTATTATTCGGTTGTATTTTAAGTGCTCTTCCAGTTTTCCCTCTGCATGTGACCACCCACTTCTCCACCTACAGTCTCTGTAATGTGATTTCTATCTGCTGTAGCTTATAATGGTTTAAATTATGCTAATTATATTCAGAGATTAAAGTAAAAATCAGTATGACTATTATTCTGCCCATATACTGTACCAGTGCTAGTAGTTATTCACTTCAGAAATGAACATGGCTAATAAGATAAGAAAATTACACTTGCATGCAGTTAGTCAGTTTCATATTTAATTAGTGAGAAAAAAATTATTTCCGTGTCTTCTTATTGAAGCAAAATTAACTCCTTTGCCTCTGACTATGCTTGCTGTCGAAACTCCAGTTCAAAGTGCTCTCCACGACAGCTTTAGATTTGGTTTCCTAAATCACTTAGGCTGTTTCAGTAAACATTTTTTTCTTGAAATGCCACAGGAAAACACATCTGTACGGCATCACCGTGGACCATCGAGGCTGTGCCTTAGCTGCACACACAGGGGGTAGCGCACTCCCAACAACCTCGCTCATTATAAAAGCACGGGAGTTCGTTCCACACACATTTCCTGGTCTAATTTTGTTAATGTGTCATGAACAGACTGGTCTCCAAAGTACTCTCAAATTTAAGATCAAACTTCTTAAACATTTACTGTGGCAACCAAAAAGTGCTTTCAGAATTTAAGATGGCCATGATATGCTGTCAGAAGAGGCCGACACACTCCCACACTTGCTATAAATAACGAACCAGAACACAAGTACAGGCTAGATTTAACTGAATTTCTTCAATCACTGCAAAGTACACTTTGCTACATGTTGAAGAGATAATGTGTCACAACACATTTTGCATAAAGTGAAGAATCTATCTATGAGAAACACTTCTGTTTCGGATTTCCCCCAGCCAACATCATGGCAGGGACCCTCTCACTAAGAGTGATCTAAATCTCAATCTGAAGCAAGTGGACCCCATTTCACAGAGGCAAATAGGGTCTCAATCATCCGTATACAGGTGGGGTTTGCCATGTGGAGCTTAACTCTGGTTGCAGGCGGATGGGCAGAGTGCTTTGAGAGCTCTTGTACTCGTCTGGTTTCTCTGACAGAAGTTCACAACATCTTTTTTAACCCTCTCATTAGTTTTTGATAAAGCCACAGGTGAGGGCAGAGAACCAAGCCTTCTGGAAGCAGTTTGATTTCTTTTGCACGCCACCTTTCAGAATATTCAGAGCTGAGGTTTTCAAAAAGCACTTGTCAGCACTGATGAAACCCCTTCTGCAAAACCAGCATTGTGTCCTGTGAAGAATGGTTCAGGTACAGGCTATATAATGTCAAGGCATTTCTGGACTTCATGTGTCCTAGGGCTGGGATACTTTTCAAATATTGGCTTACAAAATTCAGTTTGCCTACCTTGATTCACTAAAATCTGAATGCTCTTGATTGCACATTGCAACTTTATCCAGCTGTGACTCCAGAGCTTAATCCACCACGAGTGACTCAAACCTGCAGCAGGTTTAGCCATGACAGTGCAAAGTGCCTATTCCATTTAGCCTTTTCTTTTAGCAGCGTTTTATAGCCATCCCCACGTGACCTCTGATGTAATTGCTACCAAAGATGTAGGGCAATGGAAAATCAATCATAACTATTACAGATGCTCTGCCTCTCCTGTTATTGGACTTTCATTCTTTATTTTATTTGTGTCGTGCCTCTTTTTCTGATCTGCAAAATTTATTTCTTTATCTAACACTCAATATGTTGATATGCTCACTATACCTTGATGACCTACAGGCTACATGTCCATACTGTGTATTATCCATACTGTATATTTATCTCAAAAAAAATCTGGAGAAGTCATACTGTTCTACACTCCATTCCCCAGCAGTTTCAAAACAATATTTTTAAACATACACACACACATATGTGTCTATGATGTTATCCTCCATGTCAACAGGAAGACTTATGGGCAAAATTTGCATTTTATTAGCATTGTAAAACCTACAGTGCACTTGCCTAGAACATCAGGAATATCTAACATGCAGAAGAACCTTTTTTTGTAATAACAAAATCTGGCGCTCTGCCTGGGATGTTGAATTTCTTTCAAGCTAGCATGGTTGTGGGGATTTAAGCACCTGATTTATAGTTTTTATCATTCTTCTTAGTGCGTTGAAAGTGTTTCTGAGCATGTAACTGATGAAACCAGCAAGAATTTGGAATGGTCTGAATTTGAGATACAGATGTGTTACAGAATCATCTTATTTTTATAATAGCTGCAATTAGTTATCCTGGACCATTGCAATCATTGCAATGGACAGCACTTTTGGGAAAAATGTGTAGCTATGTTTATGTAGCACACCCCAAGATGCATAGCTAGGGTAGTCCCTGGGCACGAAATTACTCAGGTAAAGGGCCATCTGCTTCGGCACCTTCATCTGCGTAAAGCAATTATTTGTCCCTCCCTTTTCCTCTTGCAGCTTCCCGTTTCTGTGGCTTCCTGGACCTCCAGGACTGCTCTGCACCACCTTGCCTGTGACACTCTGCCACGTCTCTCTTCCCACAGGGGTCCTTTCTTCTGCCCTCCACTCCCTGGGCCATGCCAAGTCTTTGCACCTTTTCAGAGCAATACCCTCTGTCCTCCCTCCATGCTCCCAAGCCCAGCGTTAGTCTCTGCTGTTTGCATACAGGAGAGGTTGGCTCACCCTGCCGGGTGCCATGGAGAACATTAGCAGGGCAACCCATGATCTCAAATAAGACAAAAAGCCAAAAAGCTTCTGCTATGCCTGATGAGGTAGAGCTTGCGAGCACGGCCACCAAAAGAGCTTAGCAGAGCAGCACACAGCACACCAGCAACAGAGCACATCCTGGCCTGATCAGGAGTTATTACACTCAAGCATGTGCAAATATTCAACTCATTAGCAGTCCGATGCAAACTCCCGCCCCATTATAGTCAGCAGCAAAACTCTCCAAACTGCAGTGGGGAATTAGAATTTAATGGCACCATATTGGCACAAGTTACCTTGCCCAGGAACAGTAGTAAGGCAACCAAGCTTAAAAATAGTTATCTCACAACGGTGACATTATTTCTCCTTTCTGACATGATCTGTTTGATGCCACTCTTCAGAAAAAAGTTCTGTGCTCTCCTAGCTCATCAATAAGTAGCTTTGTATAAATCATTCCCATTAATGGTTATGTCTTCCTGATTTGGAAACCTTGACACAAAGTGCATGACAATTGCTCTGTTAACAGGGTAACAGGTTTTGTAGCAGTAGCATCAACCATAGCCCTAAAGGAGTGTCAGCCCAGTCATTATTGGGTAAAAGGGTGGGTGGAAACAGCTAGAAGTTGTAGGATACCAATCAAGTTTGGTCCCACTGTCACTGTGGCAGTTCTAATTTGGCTTTACCTACAAGAAGTCAGCCAGTCTCTTTAAGTCCTGGACCTGATTTTTAATTTTATTCATTTAAATTTCCTTGGATCTCTGACACTGGGTCACTCAATAAAGCATCTGTGTTGCCTTTAAGGAAAAGCATTGAGTTTAAACCCTTCCCTCTGGAGGGGAAGTCAAATTCTGTATCAGAATTAGCAGTGATAGGCTGTGGTCCAGATCAGAATAAGATTCAGTTTTACAAGAGATCAAGATTGGGGCTCTGAAAACAACAATAACAACAACAACAACAAAAAAAACCCCCAAAAAACCAAAAACAAACAAAAAACCCTGATTTGTTGCTCTGTAAAACTAAACACTTCAGTAGACCTGAAATGCTTCAATACAACAGGCCATCCCTGGGCTCCCCTCCATCCCAATAACCTCAGCTGGGCACTAGGGATGTCTTTGCACTCCTCCCACCTTCATTCGCATCTCTTACACAATGCCGCTGTAGACCCTCCATGTGCCTCCTGGGGACCCTCCATGTGCACAGAAAGGAAGAGAAGGATCAGGCTTGGCAGAAGATAGAGCTGAACAGTTTTTTTCTGCTGATGGAGCAACAAAACGTCATGGAGTGATTTGTTTTTGCCTGAAGTAATGATTGTGGTGTCACAGGAAAGCAACTGGTGCCAGAAAGTTAATCATCAGACCCTTTGCACACTTGCTTCCCACACACTGAAAATTGAGTTCAGTATGTTAGTACAAGCTCCTCATATTGCCATTGCAACCATGAAACCAAATACTCTGAAGTGACCTTCGATTTTACCATCATTTTTCCTGTGATTTTTCTTAATTGGAGTCATGGTATTGCCAGGTAAATTACATCCACACTGGTGGATCACCACTGAATTGCTCAAATTAAAATACACATCAGTATTTTATTTTATTATTGCACCAAAGTATTAATTACCAAGCTCATCTAGAGATGCTCAGATGGAAAGCAACACAGCCACTTATCACATAGACATAAAGAGATTACTTGTAAGGCTTATATAGATAATGATACAGAAATCCTGACTACCACTTAGGAAAGGTCTTTTTGGAAAGGACTGGAAAAACAAGGAATCACACAAATCTTGTGCGTTGAAAGCTCAAATCCTAATTATTCTTACTTAATGATATCTCATAGCATGACTCCAGGCAGCTGAGGAAATAAATCCCTTACCTCCTTATGAGTCCAAGAATAGCTCTTTCTGCACACAGGAATTGATGAGAGCCTTGCCCAGATTAACATGAGTGCTTTCTAGAGCACTCTGCTTGGAGAATCTCATCTTTCCAGTATTTGTTATGCTTATCTGAACTTTTGTTTAACTCCTTTGCTCTTCTGTGTTTCTCTCCGAAATATTGATTTTGATAGGAGGCCAGAAAGAAGGTGGAGTTTTCCAACACTCGAGCCACGGCAGCTGGGATTGCAAGGATTAAAGACATCAAGGAAGAAAGCGGCCGCTTCTCTAGAATCAGCACTTCACCGCCAGTGCTGGGAGATTTCATAAATGTTCACAGCTATTAGCTAATTACAGACGCTTGAATCTGCTCCTATTTCGCTTCTCTTTTGCAAGGCCTTTCTTCTCCCATTTGTCTTGTCGCATGTTGGATTTCTTGTTAGAAAACCTCAATAGTCAGAAAGTTAAGGCAGAAGTTACAAGCCCCATTGATCTGTATCACTGTGTCTTGGAGATAACTACATGAGGTTGGTCTGTGAGACAATTTGGGGAGCCCAGGGTATGTCTGTTGGGCTGCGCAGCCGGAGCCCAAGCAGCTGGGAAGCACACTCCTGGGGTTAAGGTTCAAGCACAGCCCCCATCCCTCCATCCCCCCCACCCTTCCCAGGTTTCAGGTTTATTTCAGAGCCTGTCTACCCCAAATAATACCAATTTAGAAAAAGCCTCCAGCTACATTCCTCCTATGCAGCTCTAGATGACATCCACAGCAAGACAAATATACAAATTAACAATAAAAGCATATCTTATATCCCCTGAGACCAGAAGCTTGGTTTTCTTCAGCAAAACTTCAGTTATCTTTTCCAGATACTGAGAAGAACTGGATTCAGCTGCAAGTAGCTATTTAGCAGTCGGAGTGCAGTGGTGGATGCTGAATTCATCCTCAGTGCTGGTCCCACAAACTCACGCTCCTTCCTCTCATGGGACTTCTCAGTGGCAGGGTGTCACCAGCGGCTCTCCCTTATGTGCCTTGGATGACATCCATGTTCTTATCACATTGTCTTCCCACAGAAAGTCAAATTCTTGGATTATTTGTCAGGAGAGCTCGTCTGTCTTCTGAGTCTCAGCCAGGCACGCGAATGCTGCTAGAATGGGGAGCGTGACGTGTTGAACTCATCTCCGTGCCAGGCTGGACCCAAAACATCACTTCGAACAAGTTTGAAAGAAGGAGAGTTCACACATCTGAGATGGACTCAGGACATTTGGATAGGAACAGCTCGTACCTCCCTTGGTAGGCAAAAGTAGGTCAACTAGTATCATCAGAAAAGTAAACATTTGGGCGTAGCAATCTTCTTCAGGTGTATGGTATAACTTTCAGTGTCATGACTGTATGGTATCACTTTCAGTGACATGACTGGGCAAAATTTGGAAATTTAGCAGTTCTTCCAGTCTAGGAAACATGTGGCTTCAGTCATGGCTAATCATATTAACTATGCTGTACAAACTTCTCCCTTGCTTGAGGCTAAGACAGGTCTGGAAATCAAGAAATACAATTCTGTTTCTGATAAGATTTGCCCATCTATCGCGTTTTCTTCACCTGAGATATATAAGCACTCATTAAACATGAAATAGCTGATCTTGGCAAAGTCTTTCTGAGATCAATGAATAGCACTCATATTTTTATGCTGGAAGCTGGGGCATGGGGAAACTATATGGACTGACTACTGCCATATATTAGTAGAATCAGGAGATCTGTATTTTTCATTATAGTTATCTAAGGGCAAGTTGTTCTTTAATACTTCATCCATAGGCTTATCTGGTTTCAGTGAGCAGCTTGTGTGGCTCTCACCGAGCTAGCTTTAAACTAAATACTTTAGAAGCAAGGTAGCTGTGTTGGTTTTGAAGCAGGGTTTCTTCCCTTTCTCAAATATCCAACACTGAGATGATGGGTTTTCCAGTGGTTGCTGATTTTGCAGTTTTGCAGGTATATTATTTAGTCTCACTGTGAGTGGCAGACTACATAACTCAGAGCTTCCTATTCACCCATAGAATTTCCAGTGGAGATGCAGCAGTTCTTTTTTTCAGGAATTAATCATATTTTGTATTCATTCCAGTAGACTTGAAAGGGAACTCAAAGCAACAAGAAACTTTTTCACTACAAGAGAGTTTCAAGAGGTTTCAGGAGGTGAAACCCCACAGCTGGCTGGCGAGCAATCCTTCACAGCATCTAAATTTCACAGCTGTAATTCTCTATGTCCAACAGCAACAATGAAGACACAGGTGAGAACGGCATGCCTTTACCACTTCATCCTTCTAAGTTATGATTTTACTTAAGATTTTGAGACCTGGATATTAGACACTGTAAAACCAAAAAATGTCAAGCCTGTGTGAGCTCACTATGCCACTTCTTTTCATCTACAACTTCTGTTGAATTGATTTTCCCCCTACAGATTTCATACTACTTTTCTGGGCCTCCCATGGACCTTTCCGGTGTCCCTTCTCACTTCCTTCCCTTCCACGAGCACGGGGTCACCAAATCTGGTGAAGCAACGGTGACCAGTGGCAAGCAGTGCATGTTGTCAGCAGGGGACAAGCCACCAGGCTAATGCTGACAGCAGCCAGCAGGAGGTTGTGGGACTCATTTTTTTGAAAGCCCATATCCTGCTCCTTGTCTGCATCCTTTTTACAAATCCCTGCTGTTTCACTCCTGTTGAATTCCTGCACTTCTGGTTTCTCCAAGTCCTTCACTTTTCAGCACAGTGTGTGGAGCAGGGAGGAGAGAGGCTGCATGGTCCATGGGATTTATACACAGGGTAGAGGTCCCAAAAGCTGCAAAGCTTGGAGTTGTGTTGGTGCATGGAAGCACAGAAGGAAAACAGTGTTTTCAACTCATGTCCATGCCTACAAGTGGAGTCCCTGGTGGCATCTGCATATTCAGTGTGAGGCTGAGGGGGCTCTGCCCCAGACTCCCAGGTTTTGTGGGCAAGTGAGGATGCTGCAGCAGGGGCAGAGAGGCAACTGCAGCCACCAGGTCATCCCAGTATCTCACTGTTGACATCCTGTCCCTCTTGGTCTCACAGGCATTGCACAGGGTCCAGCAGGCAAACAGGGCTCTCTGGAGAAAGCTTAGCTCAGGACTGAGCCTGTCTGCACAGGTCCATCTACATAATAAGCTGCTGAAGCCCTAAGGGAAGGGTCCTAGATGGTGAATGAGCTTGCTCAAAAGGGCAACCAGCCAGGTCTTTAGGGTTTTGATAGAGCAAAAGAAGCACATCACTGACCCGAGGCAAATGGATCTGACTGTGGAGCAAAAGCCAGGCTCAAGATGTGTCATGCATAGGTAACCTGCACCTTGCCAGAGCACCTGGGACTTAGCGCAGGGAAGCGTCCATCCCTGGGACTCTGCAGTGTCATGGAGCACGGTGGCCTGCCAGCCCTCCCCATCAGCGTGCTGGGCTGCAGGGGAGATAATGTGTCAGGATATGTATGTCACTGACAGCATCCACGGGGAATCCCAAGCCTAAAAACCCCACAAAAGTATTTTATATCCCCACCTACAGCAATATTGTAGGCTATAAATTTTGCATGTGGTCACTGTACTCTTCCAGACTGTGTAGGCAGCTGTCAGCTTCCTAATCCTGGATTTATTGGCAGCAATGAGAGGAGAGAGGAGGCTCTTGTCAGGGACCTAGAGGACAAGCCTATTCTCAGCACTTTAGAGGACTTTCCTGATGGTGGTTAGATGCACTGGAGTCCCCACAGGCTCCCATGAATGTTACCCTTCTCAAAGCTGAAGATGATACACCTCTGCAAGCAACCTTCTCATGTTTCCAGTACAACCCAGCCCTCAGTTTTCCTCCCTTTCTCATGCCCATATACTGAATGGTAAATTCAGCAGCAGCACCCTCACGGCCACTGACGAGGAGCGCAGCCAGAGCAATCAGCCCAAACTCTATCTCCTTGCAGGGAGGTGATTTCCCAGGGGCAGCATCTGACCTCTGAAGCAGACAAGGAAGACTTTGGGAGAAATGGCAGTGACGGGCTGTGGCTCTGCTCTGCCTGAGGCCAAGACACACCAGTGCCAGCAAGTCCCACCTGCCAGAGGTGGGAAGCCCAAATAAGGGCCTCCAAAGACCCCAGCTTCATTTCTTGGACTCCTCTGGTCTCCATAAGCCCTCCTTGCAAAACCATGAGCTGGAGTTGCCAGCGTTTTCCTCTGTAGCCAGTTGAAAGGTACGGGGGGATCTTGTTGGAGCACAACAGCAGACCCAGGGCGAGTCTGTGGCTCTGTTGACTTCAGAGACACACCTCTACACCTCCAAGCTCTCCCCTTCTGCAGCACAGAAACAGATCTTAGCATTCATCCATAGCACCTTCTTTCTGCTGTGGCAAGAATCTAAAGCACCGTGGGAAGCCAGCAGGTAATGATGGTGCTCACAGGTTAGTTCCAGCTCCTGGCTTTCCAAATCACAGCTACGGGTGCCAGGCTATGATTTATTATTAAATCAATGAGAGTTTCTTCATTGTCCTCCATGGATTTTAGCATTTCTTTCAGAAACAAGAGGACCATTTTTCTGTTCATACCTATGAAAAGAAAAAGTGCCTTGATCTGGAGTGGTCTTCTATGAAAGCCAGGCAAGAAAACATTTCAGAAGAAAAGGAAAAGCAAGGAAAACCAGAACTGTTTCTTTACATTATTCACATGCACTCTGCTACCTAAAGACAGTTGAGCTCAATTCAAGTGTCTCACATTGTGCAAACATGTGAGCATCTGGCAGAAGCGCATAACTTAAATGTTGCTGGTGTGAGTGAGTGGAACTCTTGCATCCAGCAAAGAGCAACAAGTATTATGCCATATAAGTAAGTGACAGCTTTGGAAATGAATTCATTTTAAAAGAGCCTGTCAACTTGAAACCTAGCCACTTTGTAAAAAAAAGCATTTCAAAACATTTTCAGGTTGATATCTTCCCTCAATTTTCCCCATCACTCTTAGCATCTCATTTTTGTATCAGTTAAACTTGCTCCCTCTTTTTCTGTTGTGAAGACCACACACACACACGCAAAGCTACAGAGGAAAACCAATCATCTGTGCAGCTTTACATGATAAGACAAAACAGGAATGTGTCATGAGAGGAAAAAACTAACAAGAGAAATCAACGTTAATATAGCTGGTCAAATAATTGTTTCAAGAACCAGAGAGGGAAAGCAGGAGAGGATGTTAGATGACTTTATCCTTGTAAAACTACTCTCTAACATACCTGCAATAAAATCGAGCCTCAGCTGTTTACCAGGACAAGCAACTCTGATCCTGCAAGCTGTGCACAGACCCCTGAACCGATGCAGAGCTGCAGTATTTTTTTATTTTATTTTGTTACTGACTAACAGCACAGTTTACAGCAACTGTCAATGTGCTATGGTGCAGGGAACTGGGCTTTCACAGCGCTGTCTGCAGCAGCGCTGATTCTAGGCAAAGGGGTCTCAAAAGCCTTTTTTTGCATGTCCCACTTTGGCTTCATCCAGTGCTAAAAAATGAGTCTATTTAAGCATAATTCACAGTTATCTCTTTCAGATCGTCTGTAAAATGTTAATGTAATGTGTTCCCATTTAAAGATCCCTTTGCACTGCAAGAGCCACGTGAAGCAGTCTCTACAGACAGGAGCGGCACCCAAATTAATCTAACATGGAAGAAGGAGGAATAACGAACCTTTGCAAAAGGCACAGTGAAATCTGCCCGGTGCAAGAGAGCCCATTCGCCGTGTGGGCAGGCGACATGATTAGTGATGGGCGACACTGTCCACCGTGGTGCCAGAGAGCTTCTCGGTTCGATTCTCCGAACCAGGCAAGATGTGACTCACGCAGTTTGCTTGCAAAGAAGGAGGACCATCTGCTAGTCATGAGCAGATGACAAATTCACTGCATTGCGTCTTGTCGCTACTTCCAAATTTGTAAGTAAACACATTTTGTAACCTCTCTCAGAATATTTGAGAGCTTCGATAATGGAAAAGTTTAAATTTATGTAACGCACGGGGGGGAAGGGGGAAATGTTTTATTCTGAATGGGCTTCGAAAGCGCCCGCTCCAACCTGGTGCCAGCTCTTGTAAACTCCCGCCTGCGAAGCGGGGCCACCGCGGCGGCGGGTGCGGGCGGCGAGGCGCGGCGCGGCGCGGCGGGGCGCGCTCGGGCGGGCGGGCGGGCGGCGGTGCCTGCGCTCCCCCGGGCGGCCGCCGTTCCGCGGTGCAGCCCCGACCTCTGCCGGCTCTCGCCTGCCCCTCGCTCCCTCCAGGAGCGTCCAGACCCCACTGAGAGTGTACCCCAAGGCTGGCAGCCCTGGGCACCCCACGCCTCTGTTAGAAATGGGAAATCGCTGTTCCACACACCCCCCGCACCCCCCGCCCCAGGCTGAGCCCCTGCAGCTGCCCCGCAGCGTGTGCTTGGGGTCGGCAGCGCATCCGTCCAAGTCGTGCGGGTCTTTCACAGCCAAGCCCGCTCGTCGGCAGGTCCTAGCGCAAAGGCGTGAGTTACGGCATCTTGCAGTGTGAGGGGTGAGGAAGCTAGGCAGCATGGAGGCAAGGGTTTCGGCACCAGCACCTGCGTCGACAACCTCTGTGGCTCAAACAGGCTAAAACTCGAGTTGGTACCCATGCATTGAATTTAAGCTTGCATATCCAAAGGACTCTAAGGAATTTAAGCATCAGTATCTCGCTATCTCTCAGCCTAAAGACTGAGAGAAGTAATGCAAAGAGTGACCAGGAAACACTTACGTGGCTTAGCCAGGGCATTGTCCGGACAAGGTATCCCCATGCTTTTTGAAGGACAAGATCCTATGGTAAACAAAAAATTGCATTAATTACAGCTATGGAAGCTGTACACTAAAGGTGGACATAAGAAGGCCCAAAATCACAGGACCATCTTCATCTTACATAAGTCCAGCCCTTACTGCTTTTAGCCATGACACAGTCTCCATCGAATGTAACTTCATTGTTTTTAGAGAGGGACTGTCCTTTTCCAATCGATCTCATGGCAAATAACTACTTTGCTCTGAGTCTCGGCCATCTGGACCAGACCGACAGGATAATGAAGGACTAATCATGCTGGCTCTGAAAATTGAAATCAAGGGAGTAGGGTGATGATGAACCCTGTGGCTGTGCCATTCACATGTTAGGTAGTCCAGGGAAACTCTCTGTTGCCATTCTGCCTCCTCTGTCCCAGTTCTTTGTACTCCACAGTGCATCTGCCTGACTGATTTCCTGACTTCGACAGCTTTCAGCACCTCTGCTTCTTCTGGGTTTCAGCAATGCTGATCTTCCAAATGCTGGACGATGATGCAAGACTTTCCAGCCTGTCCTGTCTCCTTGGTGTTCATCCACACCTGAGCGAGGAGAGCAGAGCAGCTAAAGATAAAGCCAGAGACCAGCAAGAGACCTCTGCAGACCAGCTTGTGAAATTGCAAGAAGTGGTGCACAGCCCTGGGGAAAGCACCTGAGTCTTTCACTGGCCCGACACCTATGAAGCCATTATCTTCACTTCGTGGCCTGCTGGCTCCTCCTTGCTTGAGTATTCCTTCTGCAGATGCTCCTCATCACCCACCCCACTTCACAGGCACCTACCTACCTCTCCTGCTTCTCTTTGTGTCTTCATGCGATCTCTGTGCAACCCCCACCTACAAGCACAAATCCAAATTCCCTTTCCCTGTCCCTGGAGATTTATAGATCTGCTTCCCTGCTCCATCTGTCACAGTGAATGCCTGTCCCTCTGATGCCACCCAAAAGACACGTCCCCCCCCAGGTGAAGCCCAGCATGCTGGGAACAGAGCTGCTCAGGTGACAGCCCAGGGTTGTACTGCATGTCCTCAGGAGCATGCTGCCTGTCCCACAGGCACCCCTAGGAGACATCTTTGGCTCAGACTTCTTCTCACATCCTCAGTGATTTATTTTTTTTCTGGATACCATCTTTATGCTGTGGTCTTTCATCTCCTTTCAGCTAAAATTCCTGCACAGGCTTCTGGCATTTTGAATCTCAGCTACTCCCACCTTTTTTTCTTTCTGGCCTTGACAAACACTGTCTCATACAACTTGTACCCAGCCTAGACACTGCTATGAGCATCCTTTCCTCACAGGTGGCTTTGGCTCTGCTGCTGCTGCCTCAGCCCCCCTTCCCCTGCTCTGCTACGTGCAGCAGAAGCCCCTTCCCTCTGCTGTCCAGGTTCCCCAGTGCATCACTCACTAACCAGACATAATTTCTGTGCTCAGCTAGCCCTTAATACAAGCCTCGCTTGCCTATTTGATAGATTTTCAGACAAGCACCCTTGCCAGTTCACTCCCACCACTCTTCAGGCGTTAGACAGGCACACCACAAACACCTGCACAGCCGCTCCCTTGTCTTCTGTCAAAATCATCATTAAAAGCCTCTGGGATGCTCTCAGAAAATCTTTACTGTGGACTGCCCCTATGCTGAGCTCATTTCTGATCTGCCGAACACTGCTGTTCCATCATTTCCTTCTGCTTTCCCTTCCCTTCGCCCACTTTGTCATTTCCCATTGCCTCTGCTTCTGTGCTAAGCTCTCTAGCACAGGGCCCATCCTTTTTCCTTAACCATTCAATACTCAGTCTGGTGATGTCCTGGTCCTTGATTAAGATTCCTACGAGCTATGGTGATATGAATAGTAAATCATTAGGATCGATTCCCTGGTGCTACACTGTCATTCTAGGCATTTGCTACAGCTCCTGGTAGTAATTTGTATTTAACTTTGCTTCAGCACCTTAGTTCTGAAGGTAGGAAATGTGTGATGTTAGTTATCTCTAATCATTGCTGGCATTAAAAGTACTGGTAGATAACTCATAGAAATAAATGCCATAATTCCTTGTCTCAGCATGAAGATATCGGTTTCTCAAGTGTTACATTTTTTAACCCATTTTGCTGAAATTTAATGTAGTTATTTAACTTTCATTTTCTTCCAGTTGCTAACCCCTCACCTAGTTCAAATGATTCATCCCCACTGCATTCACTGCCCAGGAATGTTGGCTTTCAACAAACTACAGCAAATAATGTAAAATAAACACAAATGTGCTTTCATCTCACAACAATCTGGGTTAAGTACATATTTCACACACTGCACCACAGGATATGTTAAATTAAAATCAGAACCACCAGATTTGAAAATCCAATGCCAATTCAAACCATTGCCAAGTTATTTCTGTATTCACTTATATGCAATAGTGGGCATGAGTAACAACCATTGCTTTGTTAACCCTAAAATGTGGTGTTTGACAACTTTTCTCTCCATTAGTTGAGGAAAACCAAAAATTTTTATTTGAAACTACTCTTAGTAGAAATTACTTTTATATACTGTCAAGTATCCTGATCTCCTTGAACAAATCTGAGAGCCTGCAGATAGTCATGTCTCCCTCTTCCTTTGATTTTAGTGTTCTACATTTTCAAAATTACTTTCAATCACACTCTGAAAAAGCAACCTGGAATGGCTTCCTTGAAGTGATAAATGCGTTTTTAAATGTCTGCTGCTTCATGCTGCCAGAATCAAGCAGTCTGGGTCTTGCATGTATTCATTTTCTAGTCAAAAGATGTAGGGGAGCTACATTTGAACAAAATACTGTAAAAAAGGGTTTGCGGAGACTGGGATCTGACAGGAAAATATCCATGTACTGGGCAAGACTCAGATTTAATGCACTCTTACTCCAGATTTCCATAACGTAACGTTTTATGAATCTAGCTTCTCATTCCAACAACACTAGGATAGAAATCGTGCTTGGTTGTTGATTTATTTTGAAGATATGCAGAATAGGCATTAAATTTCCTTTAAACGCAAGACTAGAGATTCCCTAAAATTTAGAAATGCCATGTTGCTATGTTTAGACTTTAACTGAGTCTAAAAGCCAGAAATTAAATTCTGGGGCTAGCAAGAGGAAAAGAAAATAATCGTAGTTCATCTCTTTTTTTCCCTCCGTATTATGGCTTGATTAGGCTATTGCTTTACCTCTGAAGAGATGAACAGGGATGTTTTGGGGAGCTTTGCTAACTCACTCCTTTGACAGCAAGACTCGGCTTTCTCCAAGTTGCTTGGAAGGATCTGCACTTATGGGAATGACTGAAGTGTCCTGGGGACAGAAAAAGAAACAATTTCATTTTAATAGGTTAATGGTTCCTGGATTCTGAAGGATCTACCGCTTGCCAAAACTTCTGCTTGCTTTTCTTCCTTCAGCTTTCATGCTGCTGTAAAGCTAGACGACATCTTTCCCTGACCAAGGAAAACCATTGACCTTTACTGGTGTTGACAAATACAGCAGAAGACAAATCCAGATACAAATATTTTCATCCATTGCCACAGAAACTCTTTGAGAGCCGTATAGCTCTGTCTGGTCAGCTGAAATGTGAATGCAGTCCCTTGGCTGAGAACGGATGGAAAACCTTTCTCTCACTAGCAAAGCAGCACTGTGTACTCTTCCACCCAGCGCAGGAGGAGAAACATCTCTGCTCCCGCAACCCTGCTTTGTTTCTTTTTTAGGTCACGTTTTGTATAAGGAGGAAAGCGATGAAGCTTACTCTTAGGACTAGAGGTTGGAGGAGGTGGTGATAAGAAGGGCAGAAGAGTTGGTTTTAAAGGATGTGCAGGTTAGGAATTTTATTCTAGCCGAGACTTTGAGAGACAACTGAATGTTTGCATTCCCAGAATTAGAACAGCTTTTTTACAGCTCTACTGCTGTAATTTAGGTTTAGAGCTCAGTTCAAAATCCAGTACTACCACAGCTGGCACTGGTAAAGAACAGAGGATAAATAAGCTAGTAGTTTTTCCTCCTTTGAAATTAAAAAAAAAATTATAAATGTCAGGATTTTCAAAATTACAGGAAAATTCAGCCTAAGGGATTTTCTCAGTTGGCTTCAACGATCTTTGGATCCAGTCCTTGGAGACAATACTACTTCTAGACCAAAATGTAGTAACGAGGGAGAAGAACACTGAATCTCGTAGCCACCGTAGAGCTGAATTAGATCTTACTATGTTCCTGTGGAGGTCTATATGTTTAATTAGAACAGCTTTTTGGCTTCTTTGAACATTTGAAGCCCTTATTCTCTAATCTCCAGTCGTGCCTATATTACAGGTTAGGGGAGTGGTAGGGCAGGCTTGTGTTAGCAGATGGGGAGCAGAAGCAGGTACATCATCAGGAAAGAAGGCCAAGGGAGATCCTAGTTCAAGTTCTGGTCCAAACACTTCTCTTTTCTACCACTGGTTGATAAATCATCCATAGTACCTCCATGGGCCAGCCCACTACAGAGATGTGTGGAAATCTTTCATGGTAACTTCCTTCACATCAGAAAGGAATGCTAATTTGTTAAAAACAAAGGGTTTTATCTAAGTGGGGCAAATTCAAAAAGAATTAATCTTGAAAAACAAGTTTTTAGAGAAAGTCTTCCAAGAAAGTCTCACCTGAACTTTCTGGGAACAAATGTTTCAGCTTTTCAATTTGAAAAGAGAGTTTACCAGGGTTTAACTTTTATTTTATAGTGCATGAAAAAATAAATATTTTTCAAGGTGGAGTAAGAATAAGACATTGCTTTTTTATCAAAATGAAACATTGAGAGCAGCTCGAAAAGGTTTTTTTACAGGTGTTTTTTGGGGAGTTAGTTTGGTCTCATAGAAAATTTGGGAGAAAAACAGAGTGCCTTTGTTCCATTCTGAGAAAGAAGAATTTTTCAAACCCATTGCTTATCCTGTAGACCAAAAAAACTCCAGCTGTCACCCATCCCTAATACTCAGGAGACTGTACCTTTTGCAATGGCAGGGCTGGAGTCATACTGTGGGTGCTTGGTGGGAGCGTAGCCAAAGAAAAGCACTGTGCTGTCAGGGGAATAGAAACTTCAGCTCGTGGGTAGGAGTGGGTGAGCCTGAGAATTACCCATGCTCGTCTGAAAATTGGCAGCCTGGCTGGAAAGCATCCAGGATCTCCGAGTGCCCAGAGTTTACAGGCCAGCCCAGGAAACAGCCTGCTTTAACAGCTCTAGGACACCCGGGAGGCCTTTTTTTGGTTAAGTGCAAACCTTTACTCACACGCACACACCCCACCTTAAGCAGCAATCCAGTCATTCTCAAGGAATGTCTTAAAAAATAATTAAATGACTTTACATCATGTTCTAGGAGATTAAATTTTTCTGCCTTGCATTTCTTAAAGCTACCAGCTTATAAGGAAGCTTGTCAAAGTAACAAAAGGTCATACGTGGCACTACTTGCTGCCTCCAACAAGAAGGAGTAGCCTGGTACCTTAGTACCCCTTTTCTTTTTGCTAAGGAGAGGAAAGAAGAAAACTGCAACAGCCTTGGCTTAGGCTAGGTAGTGTCCCCTAGTCTCTTCAATAACAAGTGCAGGATGGTGCATTTGGGATCACTTTACCTCCTGTTAAGTTGTGGATGTCTTCCAAACGTGATGAACATCAAAAGTATGTCCTCCTCAGGTGGAATTTGGAGATTCCCTTCATTTCTCCAGTATCTGTAAAATCAATCAATCAATCAATCAATCAAACAAACAAACAAAACCAGATTAAAAGTGAGGAAAGGCTCTAAATAATGCCAGTGTGGTATCACCTGCTGGGCTTGGGGGGTGTATTGTTTTTCTTTTCAGTTTTTTCACTTTCATGGGACTTAAATATCCATATTTTAAGATTATCTGTGCTGGAGAAAAAAAATGCATCATCAGCAATAGGCAGATACAGCTGCTAGAAACAGTCCTTGGAATAATGCACTGCAAATAAATGCTTCAACCTCCCAGCGAGACAGAAAGGAGACCAAGCGATGGGGCAGGTCAGCTGGCACCTGCCAAGAGGTGCCTTCGAGGTAAGCTTGGCTTGCTCATGGGCAGCGTGGCCACCCCTGCCCAGCCTGATCGGGCCTTGGCCTCACCGGCGGCTCGGACACCCCTGCACCAGCGATGGTCGGGGCACCGAGTCCCGGGTCACAGTCCGGCTCCGCCAACGGTGGCACGGGAGTTTGACACGGCACTTCGCCACACTTCTCTTTCCCTCCCTGTTATGCCACTGTTACGAGCTTCTTTTCTGGCAACGTTCTTCCAGATCAGCTCAACTCTCCTTTCATGTTAAGATAACGAAAAATGTAGGTGCCATTATTAACCACTACTCTACATCGCAAACCCGTGTCTCATTCCAGTCCCTGGTACCCCAAACCACAGTACAGATGCTGATCTAATAGCCTCTCCTGGGCAAGCCGCTAGTCTCCTAGGGTGGAGAAAGGACATAAAGAAGAATAAGTATCTATCTCAGGATAAATGAAAAATCTTTTCCAAATTTTTCTGTCTCTGCTCAAGTGCTTGATGAAAACATTATCAAGGAGGAAATAGGGACTAAAAGAGAAAATGACAGTCTATATGGGCTTTGTCTCAGACTCAGAATATGAAAGATGAGAAAGGAAAGAAAGAGACAAAAGAAAGGGAAGAAATAGTATGAAAATGAATGAAAGGGAGGAAATGGCCAAGATATGAAAAGAAAGTGAGAGACAAAGTGGCTGAGAAAAGAGGGAGAAGAAATTTTGAAGGAAACATGTGAGGCTGCAACATAGTAGCTGTACATGTCTCTAGTGGAAAGTAGTCGTTATGGGGCACGTATAAGCAAATATGACATTAAAAATTACACAATAGCAGATAAGTAAAGTCTGTGGGTAGGTCTGGATAGTTCTCCTCCAAATAAGGCAGCTGAAAGTCAGTGTTCCCTTATTGCAGCTATTGTGAAGCTAAAGTTCACTTGTACTGAAATGTTTCCTTACTTTGTATCATAGCCTGATAAGTGATTTGTTCCACTGGGAGAAAACCTTTTATCACCACTGCCCATGTGTGTTTTGTTGGCACAGTATCTGAAGTCCAATTATTCAATATACTTTTTCAGCTGGTGGGTATTTGTTTGAATTTTTAACAAAGGCGGGGTAAAACAGTGTTTTTGAAAAATTCTGGTTTGCACTTTCTCAGCTCTTCTTTTGCTGCTTTTTCTCTCTGTCTACAGCCAAATCCACTCCCTAAAGCACTGCGGCACTGCAGCCCTTAAACGAAAACTCATTTTAAGCGCTTGTAACACCCTACTCACCCACAGACACAGCGTTCCTCCAGTGGCCATTCCCAGTGCCGCTGTGCCGGTGGGCTCTGGGCAGGCCAAGCACAGTATCGGGCACATCTGCTGTCACCGAGGCACCGCTGCAGGGACCGCGCACGTAGCAAAACCAAGTGCCACAGCTGCAGCAGTGCAACTGGTTCTCCCAGCGCTAGTGCAACCACTGCTTGGTGGTAGCTTTGACAACACTCTCGCACTTGCTAAATTCCTCCTCTCCTTGATTTCATATGCTGAATGGTAGCCAAAGCCATAATCTGCGATCTTTCTATCTTGCAAGCGTCTTCCAGTCATACGATTTAACAACCAGGCGTCCTGTTACAACTAAAACTACCTGGAAACGGCGCAGAACTTTTCCACAATGTGCCATGTAAACATCATGCTTTTTTCAGGATGGCTTTTTTTTTTCCCTCCCAACTCTATTTACAGAGTAACTTTTATATTGCTGGACATTTTTCTCTTTGGTTCTTGAATAATACAGGCTTTATACTAAAAAAAAAAAAAAAAGTTAGCCTTCTCCTTTGCCTGTGCAAACATGTGTCCCCCTGCCTAAACTGAAGAGCATCACAGCTTTCTAGTATCAAGCATCTGATGTTTTATGGTAATAGTACATTTAACCAGTTTGAACAACAGTCTTTGTAACTGAAAAGTATGTAGAAGTTAGGCAAAGGTTAGGCAATATGTAAACATCATGCACCAAGAGAGGCTGATAATAACTGCTAAAAATCACAGATTTGATAAAAGCTGATAAATTCAATACATTTTTTTTTCTTTGCACCCCTCAGCATCCCTCCCATTTAATGATGGCTGACACAATCAAAACCATCCCCAAGCCACTGACCACACATCTTGAGATGTGCCCCTAGGGATATCCTTGGAGATAAGTTGTAGATCAAGACACTGGAGTGCTGTTTGGCTGCAGCTCTATTAAAAATCAGAGAGTGAAACTAAGGAGAAAGCAATCATACAGAAAAAAAAAAAAAAAAAAAAGTGGCCCTGGGTAGTCACCAGGACCCAAAACTTCTTTTGGACAGGGAACTTAGAGAAAAGTCCAACCATCATTTCCCAAGAAGGAAATGAACTTGTTGTTTGTTCCCACTGTTCCAGGAAGAAAAACAACGCAGGACAAATAAACAGGATTGCCCCAAATAAATATTTGTCTCTGAGTATCAGCTTTAAACCAGCATCCTTCTGGAAAGAAACTGGCAAGATCCTGAATGTTGTCTCTCCTGCTGGGACGAGGGAAATACTGCATGCAGCCACTGGGCAGCACAGGGACTTAGAATACAGAACTGGGGAACTGGGACATTGCAGTAAAGACTTGTCTCTCCTTGCAAAAATCCTCAGGTCTAGATAAGAAAGTGCCAGTGACAGAGACAGAGCAGCATAAGGTCAGTCTCACTTCTCAAGGTGACATGCCTTCCCCTTTCTCTGAGCCAGTGCTGTTGAGCTGGCTGAAAACCAAAATGAATTTTGTCATTTGAAACTGTTTACATTTCAAACACAAAGACTTTCAGATTTCCTACAAAGCAGAAATTTCATAACTCTCGCAGTTGTGGAAAATGGTGCAGTATTCTGAGACTTCATTTAAAATACTGTTATATCTTAATGCATGGTTTTTCATTTTTCGATTGATTACAGGCCTGTCAGCAGTAGTACTAGTCAGTGACATGACCAGGAACCACTAGCAGTCCCTCTGAAACAGGGTCCCTTCCAACCCAAACTTTACTACGATTCTGTGATATTTGAGTGATCTCGGGACAGTGAGGAGGATCAATACGATGTTCGGCGGGTGGCCGGCGGGCACGACAGGGTGACAGCCACTGCACGGCTGAGGGGTCCGTCCGTCTGAGCTCCTTTCTACCAGGGGGCACTCTGAAATCACAGTGCTGCTCAGCGTACAAGTTGTAACTCAAAGTTGCACAGACACGGAGAAGACCTAGAAACACAGATTAGCTACACCTCCTATAAGAGCTTGGATTTTGGCACGTCTTTGTATCTACTTGCTGCCCCCTTGCATAATAATCCTTCTTTTTATCCAATTATTACATTTTGAAGGTACGGAATGGGAAAAGATGTCTTTCATCACCATTCCTATAGCCCTCCTACCACAGGTGACAACATCCTATAAGGATCTTCAAAAACCTGCTCAAACTCCACCTTAACAATGTTTTTTGAACAACATGGCTTAACACAAATATTGAAACCCAAGGTCCTGATAACATTCTGACTGCAAGCTTTGAAGCAATCTTTGAAAGTAGTAACAAGAGGGTTGTTTTCTGCCATCAGATGACAAGTTATTCTGCAATGATATTTGCCTTCTCTCTGAGTGTGGCACACTGTGATTAAGAAGTGTGTTGTTTATCTTCTGTTCACAATCACTTGTAAAGATCTTAAATATCCATGACACATCACCAGCCATCCCTCCTATTCTCTGCTACATTGTCATTTAGCTTTATGCGCAGTTTAACATTTTTGAGCCAAATCTGAGTGCGTGGGACAGCATAGTACTTGTTCCAGACACGTTCCGCGAATGCTGAGGTAGGATTTTACAATCGTCTTTGAAATCCCGTGCTACATTCTGTTATGATCCCTCCACCCAGAAGTTTTACGAAACAGTCAAGTTTCAAGGCCAGGAGTTACCATCATGATCATCTACTCTAATCTCCTGCATAACATCTGCAGCATTTCATCCACTCAATCCCTTAATACCCCTGAGGGAATTATGGTTCCCTCTTAAGTGAATGAACTCTCCTGAGCCAAGTAACTTCTGTTTAAAGTAAAAATATTCCTCAAAGAAAAAAAAAAAAAAGAAAAAAAAAAGTCCAGCCTTGCTTACATCACCTTTCAATATCAAATACCTTCTCTTTACATAAGAACTAATAAACTATGAGCAAGCCATCTGCTGACTTAATCAGTAAGCTAAACAAATGGAGCTTCAACTCCGTCTTTGTGAAGCATATTTTTCCATATATCCAAGGCTTTTTGCACACCCTCCTTGAACTCTATCTGGTTGGTCACATTCATTTTGAAGAGGATGCCAGAGCAGACACAGCACTCTGGAAAAGGTCTAGGAGTCTGTCTCAGTCCAGATATCCAAAATATGGGTGTCTATTGATGAGGCTATTCCAAGGGCCAAATCTCTTCTCTGGAAATCTGTAGCACGACTTCCCTGCCCACAAGGAGCTGGAAAACTTGAAACGTTTCTTCGAACCTCCATAAGGAATCCAGGTAAAAGGCGAAGGTTGCAGACCAAAGCTCTGGGGATGGGAACAAGGGAGAGAGACTTCTTTTGAGGTCATTTCTTTCTCACCAGTCCTGACACAGTGACCTGTTTAGAAGATAGATTTTTCTACGTACATTGTCGTAGTATTAAGGAGCTGCAGATCAGGGTCAGAGGCCCACTGTGCTGGACATTACAGATCCAAAACCTAAAGCTGCTCCCTGCCCTGTGAATAACAATTTCTAGCTTTTTTTTTTTTTTTTTTTTTTTTTTTGCTACAGACTCAGAATGCTCATAGGTTTACTGTTTGTTTCACTGTGGTTCAAATTAAAAATTATAGTAATGATCAACCTAGTTCTTCTGTATTTTTTTAATCAGTGCCTTATTTGCTTTCTTCCAGCCCTCCAGGAGTGCTTCACATTGTCAAGTGTAGCAGATTTGTATATAGTAACATATAATAGTAAAAACTTATTTTTTTCTGAATCTTTTCTTTCCTGACCTATATTAAAAAGATGTATACAAATACTGATATCATAAGCAAAACAGGGAGTATCAGGAGCTTTCTACAGGTATGAAAAATAATGATTTAGCGCTTCATCAGCGTTTACTTTCCTGTGTAATTCTCAGTCACAGCTCGGCTCGCCATGCTTGGCTAGTAAAGGTGTTCAGTAAAGAAACTGGGACTAAACTCCACAGGAAGCAGTTGTGGAATACTTTTACGATAGAGCAGCTTTGTGAAAGCAGAGATTGTATTCATTGGTTTCATTGTGGAAAAACAGTGCTGGGATGTGGATGAGGAAAAATTAATTGATACATGCTGTTACTCTTCATTTTATTCTCTGAATAACAACCGAGATGAATTCAAGCCATGCCATTCAACTCTGAATTTGTTTAGAAAGAGGTCAAGGAGTGAAGGAGATGGCATCCCATCTGAGGTTTGACTTGCATCTCATATAGAGAGGGGGAAGATGTAACTGAACTTAATTCGTATTTAATATGGTGGATTTTGTTTCCGTTCCTCTCTAGAAATAAAAATGTGGTCTATCCTTATTTAAGAAAGACAGGCTGTGATAAAAATTATGAAACAAGAGGTAGAGGCCATAAATGGAAGACTCTGGATCCCGATGGCCTCTCTTCTCTAGCTGCTCTCCCCATTTGTATCCTGTGGGGACTCATCTGGCCTTGGATGTGGCCGCTGTTTGTGATTTAGCAGATGGATGGTGCTGTGGCCAAAGCACCAGCCCGGCATTCAGGAGGGATTGGATCCATTTCAGGCTTTGACACAGACTTTCTCCATAATGTTGAGCAAATCACCTATACAAAGAGAAAGCAGAAAGGCAGTGAGGTAAATTAATTCAGGTCAGTGCTTAAACAGTAGAGATTATAGCATTTCAATTTTAGAAATTGAATGTTTTTTTAAGAACTATATAATTTTTAAAAGAAACATAACATCAAGATTTCTCCTCTTATCTTGCAAAGAGAGTTTTCCCCAAATAACAATTTCGATGATTTTGTTCTTAGTAAAACCAAAATTAAATCCTTTAAGAGCAAAAATAGCTATTTAGAAAAAAAAAAATAATCCCAACCAACAATAAGTGTATGTCATTACTGCACTTCAGAAATGAAGCCCATCTGCAATCTGCTCTCTGAATCTTACTCCACTGAGCTACTGTGGGCACACAGACCTCTAGTGAAGGGAGAAGAAGAGGTGGCAGAGGAGAAATGAATGAAAAGCTCAGCCAATAAAACCCAAGAGCAATGCTCAATAAAATGGGTGGAAAACAGTAAGTGCAAATGTCAAGCATGAGTTAAGAAAAGCCACCCAGTTCATTTTCCTTAGCCTGGAGGGAATGGTTGGTTACCCATTCGAAGTTAAGTTTGAGTCCCCAAAAAGTGTGGTCTCCCCAGAAATTGCTCCCTGCACCAGAAATTGGAAGGCCACCTTGCCAAACCAAATGTTGGGACCATTTCATCATGTTGCAGAGATCCACAGAAGTATCTGCCATCCTCCCAGGCACCTGTGACTCTTCTCACAGGATTCAGAAATTATATTCTCATTTTTCTTGTTGTTTACTGGAGGGGTAGATACTATGAAATTTTAAAGGACCAAGTGGAAAAGTAATGGAATAAAAGGAAAAGGAAGAGGCTCTGAGTGCTGAATTACTGAAGAATGGAAGGAAAAATAATCCACCTTCCAAACCCATAATGCTTCCAGCAAGAGGAAAGTAAGTAAAAAAAGCACAGGGGAAACAGCAATGGCTTCTAAGGTCTAAACCTCTTCCTCTGTGCTGTACAATGTATGCATTTTTGACCTGTGTATGTCTATGCACACACATACGGAGAGGAAGCAAAAGACCATCTCTGCTCTGAAAAGTTAAATTACTAGAGAGCTTTAGAACAGCAGAAGGCAAATATGTGCCTTGTAATCACATAATTCGTAATGGATATTACAGAACATGTTCTCTAAAATTTGCTCCTATTTTTGCAATGAATTTAGCAAGTCAGAGAAGATGCAGCAGCTCCATCTTTCTTCTATAAGACATCATTGGCACTTCAAAGGAGATGAGGGTCATCGAAAACTTGCTTTTCATGGTCATTAAGTACACCTGATGAGTGCCATCACCATTCCTGGTGTCCTGCAGAATTTAAAAGGACATAGCTCTTGCTAAAAAGAATTAAATGTAAAGGCCCAACTCAGACCCCCCAGGAAGCAGTGGGAAGGCTGTGAAGTCAGTCATGAGAATATAGGACTTCTGTTTTCCAAAAATACCTTCCTAATGTGGAAATACCAGTCCATGATCAAAAATGACCTGGATTCTCAGGACTGTAAATCCCACTGAAAGTCAGCTTAGAAATGCCTCTATAGCTTTTGCTTTTGAAAATGCTGTGCCCAAGAACAGCTGAAGGCAACCTACCCTGTGGAAAGCATACTGAGGGAACCACAGACTCCTTGAATGTCGCTGGATTTAGAAAGCAGATCTTCTAGCCACACAGTGTCCCCAACTTCCTGCTTACAAACTGCTTCAGCGTTGACTCAGTAGGAATAACACCATCCACTGAATCACCCACCCATCTGCAACACCTGCTTCTTCCTTAGCTATTACGCCTTCCCTGGGATGACTCAGCTTAGCTGCTCTGAGCTTGTGAGATGGGAGAAGCCCATGCCTTAAGACACATCAGCTGAGGGGTATGCAAGACCCCCTACTAATTACCAGCTTTCTTCAATCTGGGGTGCAATAATACCTTGTCCACTCCCTGTGACTCCACGCAGTTGGGGGTTGTTTTGTAACTTTTCCAACTCTGCCTATCTGGAACACATTCCTGCCGAGACACTGACTCACTTCCTCTTTAGGAAGCTCACCCAAAATCCTTTTCACTTTAGCTTATAAACTATTATTAACTCCATCTGTAAAGTAAAACTCTACTCATCAGTAGAGCTATCTGGGAATTTTCCAGTGATACAAACTTTTTTTATTGGAAGATGTTGATTTGTTAAAACATAAATCTTTTTTAAAACACACCAGTTTTGCTTAGGCTTTCGTCAGAAAAATTGCTTGCATCCAAAGAAAGAGAACAGCTCAGCTTAGCCAAGACACTAGCGGTTAGGTCACTGACATAGTAAAACTGGGCTTTTTGGCAAAATAGGGACCTGAATCTGGTTCTCCTATTATAGAATCATAGATTCATAGAATCATAGAATGGTTTGAGTTGGAAGGGACCTTAAAGATCCTATAGTTCCAACCCCCCTGCCATCCTGCACTGGACCAGGTTGCTGTAACAACCATCATCTCTTAGGATGGAGCAAGTTCATGGCATCTCATTGATGCTGATTTATTAAGTGCCAGTCAGTAGAACAAGGACTTGGTCCTGATAACTTCTCCATTTCACATCAGTGCTTAATACCTAGGTGACCGGGATGAAGTTCAGTTCATGAAACCCACCAGTCTCATTTTACTGAGAAACTTCAAAAGGTCTCAGGTTGTTCCCACTGAGGAGCAGGATGTTTTTTAAATCTTGGAAATTTTCACAGAGCAGGAGAATTTAAAAAATTCCAGATCAGTTGTACTTACTGTGTTTACCAATGGTAGTCCCAAGCAGCACATCACTCCATTTGCCTTACAAAAACACAGGCTGTAGCCAATGCGTAGTGTTTTTCTTAGGAAAACTTCTTTTTTCTTGAGAAATTTCTTCATGATATTCCTCTATCAGAAAAGAGATCATGTCAGTCAAAGTGTTTCCTCTGAAGCGCCTCATTATGGGTTTCTGTGGCTGATGGACAGTCCAAATTTGTTAGAACATAGACACAATTGTACATTTGGATTTTTCAACAAATAAAACTTGGTTAGTTACCCATCTGTCTATGTGTTTTCATGGGCTAAAGAAGCAAAACTCAATTGGCAAGTGTGGTTTTTTTTTTCTTTAATTTCCACCAATGACTCAAGATGAATGTCTTTCAGAAGTGGCTTGAGATATTTACTTAAGATCATATTCTGATATTTAGATATATATTCGGTAGTTTACATCTATATTTCTGTCTCTTTGAAAATGTGTCTTTGTGCAGTAAGAGGAATGCCATTATCATCTGACCTATATCCCTATTGTGTATTCCTACAGTACTGCTCAGTAAGAATCGGGCTAACGGAAATATTCCCACTCATTTGGGTTTTCTAATCTGTTATTCATCAAGTGTTGAGTTTCTGTTCCTCAGCTTAAGCTGGTCATTTTATAAACTATAGGTTACTTCCCATCTAACAGCCAAGAAGTTGGCCTCCATTTTTAAAAAGGGAAAAAAGGAAGACCTGGGGAACTACAGGCTCATCAGTCTCACCTCTGAGCCCAGCAAGATCATGGAAGAGATCCTCCTGGAAACTACACTAAGGCACATGGCAAATAAGGAGGTGATTGGTGGCAGCCAACATGGCTTCACTAAGAGTAAATCTTGCCTGACAAATCTGGTGGCCTTTGATGATTGGGTCACAGTGTTGGTAGATAAAGGAAGAGCAGCTGATGTCACCTACCTGGACTTATGCAAAGCATTTGACGCTGTCTCGCATGACATCCTTGTCTCTAAATTGGAGAGACGTGGATTTGACAGGTGGACCACTAGGTGAATAAGGAATTGGCTGGATGGTCACACTCAAAGAGTTGTGATCAACAGCTCGATGTCCAAGTGGAGAACAGTGACAAGTGGCGTCCCTCAGGGATCAGTACTGGGACCGGTGCTGTGTAACATCTTTGTCAGCGACATGGACAGTGGGATCGAGTGCACCCTCAGCAAGTTTGCCAACAACACCAAGCTGTGTGGTGTGGTCGACACGCTGGAGGGAAGGGATGCCATCCAGAAGGACCCTGACAGGCTGGAGAGGTGGGCCTGTGTGAACCGCATGAAGTTCAACAAGTTCAAGTGCAAGGTCCTGCACATGGGTTGGGGCAACCCCAAGCACAGCTACAGGCTGGGCAAGGAATGGATTGAGAGCAGCCCTGAGGAGAAGGACTTGGGGCTGTTGGTGGACGAGAAGCTCAACATGAGCCTTTAAGGTCCCTTCCAACCCAAACCATTCTATGATTCTATGTAGTCCTGGAACTGTTAACCACCATGGTCCTACAAGAGCAATCGTGCTGTCCAGCATGGCTGCAAGCACCCATTTGATCAAAACAACCAAACAGGACAGTATACATCTTTCTGTCAAGCAAAGGCTTTGGTTGCTATTTAGGCTGGAATACCCTACTGTATGAGGACACACTTTCTTCTAGCATATTTATTTAACTGTGAGACTCCACAGTGAGAAAGGGCTTCTTTCTTCTAAAAGAACTTCATCATTGAAGAGATCTCATTTCTAGGGAAAGTGCTTGTCATCTATTTCTAAAAAATACATTCTTTCAAGAAGGTTTAGCCTTGGCCGTGTCTGCTTTCCACATACATGCTGTGGCCCCGTGTTTGCTGCTGGAACAAAAGGACAGGGAAGGGAAATGTCTGTGCAAATTGAATTTTCAACCCAAGAGTGAAGAGTCTCAAAGGGTTTTGACTGCAAAGGAACAGGAAAGAAAAAATCCAAGCAAATCTGCCTTTTCTACCCCCTCTATTTGTCAGTTGCTCCCCCTCCTTTAGACTGTCAGATTTCACTCCCATTCTACTGTATGGGCACATAAATCTTGCCAGAAATGCTTCACTCACTTAACACCTACCTGCTGGAGCTTAGATTCAGAGAGAGGGTGAAAAAAACAACCTCAAACCCTGGCAATTCTTATAAATCAGTGTTGCTAATCTCTTTTCAAGAGAGTCAAATGTAAAGTCATGTTCCTTCTTGTGAAAACATTACTAGCCTGTGGGTGTCAACACAGCCTTCTTTTCCAAGAAATCTGTTGCATCCCACAGTGACTCTAGAGAAATTGCACTCTGATGACAGTGAAGAGAGGCTGCTAGAAAAACATCACACGCCAGTTCCATACAACAGCAACCTCAACAAGCACTTGTTTTTGTAAGATCAGCTCTCTCTGGTTTCTCAAAAAGCAGCACTGAACTTCACCATGATACGTTTTAGGGGGGTTGTTTTTACAACGTCATTGTTGCGAGCTCTTTCCCCACCCCAAAATCACATTTTCAGCTTCCTTATTCATTCCATGCCAGAAGACACTACCCCGTTTCTTTACAGCTCTCACAAAGAGTGAACAACAATTTCAGCCACCTGGCTGTTACTTTTACACGTCCTTATATACCCTGTTTTCTAACAGTGGGACTGTCTCCTCCTCTGGGAGGACCCCTCCTCAGCACCAAGTAGGTCAGCCCATGGCAACTGCCCTGTTTTGATAAATGTCTTGTCCCCTCCTGATGAAAAGACCATCCCCGGCCCCTCAAACCCTTGCAGAAACCATCTTCTCATGAGATCTCAGGGAGATCCCATGCTGCTCCCATGCTGCTTCCCAGATTAGTATCTGGAAGGTGTCCCTAGAACACTTGCAGGGAAAGACCCTTTTCCAGGAAGTGTTTTTACAACTCAGTAAAGGAAATAAGAGATGTTTTATGAAGAGGGCAGTCAGCATCCAGTATATTACTGAAAGACAGCACCCATGAAGTGCTATAGTTGCACTTGAAGTCACATGGAATATGGGAGTCTTCTATGTTAGAAGTAAGTTCCTCATTATCAGAACAGGAAGATTTTTTGAATTCATGTGCATGTCGAGGAGCACCATAAATTGACCTGAGATCCTTCTAGTTCCTGCATTAACCAGTTTGAGACATTGGGGTTTACAATTTGTGTGTGTGTGTTTTGTTTTTATGTATTCATTTATTTGGGTAGAGAGAAAAGTTCATATATCTATTTGCATGTGTTGGAGTAGTGTCTAGAACTCAGACCACAACTTTGCCTTGGCCGTGTTTCTGTCCAAAATAATGACTCGGCGTGTGACAAGTTCATATGAAGTCATGGGGCTGTCTGAGAATGCTTCACTCTAGACGACACTTAACCTTTCCGATCCTCCCGCTTCCCTCTCAGCAGTTACCCTGCTGCCAGAGTGAAATCAAGACACCACCTTTCCAGACCGCCCTGAATAAGCAATAGCACATACCACAGTCTGTGTCTGTCAGCCTCTGCATGCACACCTTAGGCATGAACAGGCAAAACTTCATGCCTCACAGCCCTTAATGGGCGAGTTCGCTGGCTGACAGATGTACGTGTCACTATGTGATACTTCATCACAGGAGGGTTTGTTAAAAAATAAACAAACTTTGAGCTACCAGAAAAAAAAAAAATGTTCAAATGCAGCTATTTATATGGAAATAAGTGCCTGCTCAAGAGAGAAAGTAGTGAGCTGGTTCTGCTTAACACATTGTTCTTCACTTTCACCTCCAAAACAGCAGGGGGAAAAGGCCATCTCCTCCTTCTAAAGTTCACCCTCTCACTTCATTACGCAGTGGGGAGGTCTGGGGAACTGCTGCTCGAGTGCTGGCTTCAGTAAAGTCTCCACCTTTTCTCCCTCCTTGTTTATGGTTCCCTTTCTCCCTCAGTGCAGCCTGCACTCCCAAGACTAGGGAAGACTCAGCACAAGAGCTGGCTGTGCAAAGTGGCTCAGGGCAGCGACCCCACCAGGGACCCCACCAGGGACCCCACCAGGGACCCCCACAGGAGTGACCACCTTGCAGCACCAGCTGGCCCCACTCCTTGGTCTCGTCTCACCCGGGCTGCCTCTGTGGTGCATCTGTCTCGCAGTCCTCTCCCAAATCTCTTTCTCCTCTGATGATCTAAAAGTCTGGGAACATCTGAAAAACTTTTTCAAAACCCATCAACAATAAGGCAGGAAAAAGGAACAGAAGGAAAAGTCACTGGAAAGCAAATGAATGGAAAGACAAAAAAAGCACATACATGTTTTAGAATCACTATTTGAGAGATTTGGAAGGGAAAAAATAATTTTTCTATTAATTGTTTCCTATTAAAAATTTGTAGCAAATTTGTAGCAAATTGTGATCCCAATAAGAGCATTGGCAAGCTGGCATCTGTTTTGTTCTAGTTCATTAATCCATTCTGAGAGGTGACAGCCCATATCGTGATTTCTTGGCAAGGCAAAGAGGCAATCATTTGGGCAAATCGCAGCTCCACTGACATCACATGGTACCATGATAATTTACACCACACAAGGACCGATTCCAACATCTGAATTCCCTGGCCCATCCCATTGCAGTTTGTATCCAGGCCAGCTATACTTTTATAGTTAGCATCCTCATCATTTATTATTTACGCTGTGGCAGAAACTTGAAGTCACAATCAGGATGCCATTTGCAGAGCGTTAGATGCTGTGACAACATATGCAATGCTATTCCAAAGAGCTTTCATTCTTACGCTGCTGCTATCTGACATATTCCTACACCAAGTCCATCCAAATAGATTTTCACCAAGTGCTTAAATGGCTGAGCTTTGGCCAAGAAGGCACCATGGAATTACTCACAGTGGCAGGCTAGATGAAATGTAAGCATCACCAATTCATCCAATTATTTTTCAATAGAAGCTGGGGCCAGAAGGGACTTTGTACATCATTACTCTTGATATTCCAGACATTCTTGTTTGGAGTTTGGTTCTGCAGAAAGAAATAATAGTTTGTTTCATTGACAGCAGAGGACAAGTAAAAATTAGCACATTTTATGGGACATAAAAGGGTCCATTAGAAAATGATGTTTAGAGAGAGACATTTTTCATCGTGCAACACAACTCTTCACCATGTTTCAAAATAAAATATTGATGAAAAGCATATGACTGTGCTTACCAAACATTATTTTTTGAGTCGTCTATAAGTTTAGAGAGATTATAAGAGAATAATATTGGAATGTGATGGAGAAAACTCAGGGGAAAGTAGTGGTAGTTTAAATTAATTTTTTTTCTTTTTTTTTTTTTTTTTTTGGCTCTGTTCGCTGAAGAAGTTAATAATGGCTTACCCTAAATTGATTTTGGTAGTGATTCACTTCCATGCTTTAGTTCACTTATTGCTTCTGTAAAGCTGAACTTCAGCCCAAATCCAAACCATGAATATGAGCACCTCAGGAATTCTGGATTGCTTGAGATCTGAATCCAGGTATCAGTTCTGTATATGAGCCAGGACAAAAATTGAGATCTGAATGCCCTCAAATACTACTGCTCTACTTGTGGGTCCACCTGTCCTCAGCTGGGTCTTCTCTCAACTGGAAATGCAATTATCCAGGGAACAAGAGGAAGACGATGTCTTTAAAAATACTTACAAAATGACAGTTGAACAACTTCAACTGTTTCTTGAATGCACGTGACATCTGCCTGGAAGAGATCCTATAAACAGAACTACCCATGAATCCAAAATCTCTTTAAATTTTTGTTGTAACTTGAGTTAAATTTCTGGGTTATTCAAATTTATGTGAAATTGAGATAAACTTCCAAGATTCAGTCACTTTTAATAGCATGGGATACAGACTTCTCAAACCTGCTGTGAAAGCTGAAACCTGGGCCAGCTTTTCATCCACAGGCTGAACTTAACATCAGTAAAAAAGACATCGTTCTCTTCTCTCACTTCCTATACTGTTTAAGGAAAAAAAAGAAGAAGAAGAAAAAAAAGAATTAAAAAAAGGAATATCCAGGACAGCTAGAAAAATTGTTTCTGACAAACATATTCCTTTCTTATGCTGGCACTTCCACTTGCATCAGATGCTTTGTTTTATACATGTACCAGCCTGCATGCATACACCAAATCTGCACGGGAGACAGCGAGTCGCTTTACAAGCAGGACTAACTTCAGAGGTGACCCAGGAACCTGCTCAGCAAAGCACTTGCCTGCCACCCGTCAGAGGCTGAGCACGGCTGAGTTGGCACCTTAACCCGTACCAAGCCACCGCTGCCAACTCCACGCAGGATTTTTCTAACTCTCTGTTCCAAAAAAAAAATCTCTCCAGCCAAAATCCCCTCCTGGCCTGCAAATATGTTCAGGCATACACCTCTGTGCTGTAAATGAAATATCTGGCGTATTGCAAAACCGTACTGAAGGAGCCAACTGGAACGGAGCAGAGCTAGCACTGGGAGAAGGTGTTTGAGCTGTTGAATTTAGTGACTACGCATATGTCACAGCCAAAGGAGCATTACACATTTTGCTTTAATAGTCATGTTGGTGGGTATGAATTTATCGCCTGGTCTTTTGACACCCGATAACGGATATTTTGAGGAGGACTTCTTTAATTGCGTTATGTGGAAGACGGGTATCTGTCATCCTGATTGCAAAAGAAAACAAAGCCCTTGTGCCATCCAGTGACTTCAACGATGAGAAATATAGGGGGCTCGAGATGTCCTGTTTAGTTCCGATATCACAGTTAATGCAGGAAATCTGCGTGCAGAGCACATCTTTTCAAGACCAGGCCAAAGGAAAGAGGGCCAGTCTTTGAAATTCTAATGAACACTAGTCAGAAGGCTGCAAATTATGGGTGCCTTCGGATACGCAAAACATTTGTAAAGGGATTGGTATGAACAGTTTAAATTTTGATATTACGTTTTTTCCGCTTTCTAGATTTCAGCACTTTTTAACGGGCCACCTTAGTAAGGAGACAGAAAAGGGACAGAATGAAAATTAAATAGAAGGGATTTTGCATGTTTCTTAATGAACCAGGAGAGAGACAGAACCCCATGTCATCTGAGGCAATGAAAAGACAAGAAATCGTAAGTTTTCATCCTAAGAGTGAGTTGGTACTGAGAACTGCTCAAGTCAGTGCCAATAGTCTGATTTCTGATCTTTGGTATATAAGCATTCTGTTATATTCCAACATAATACATGAGGTATTACATAAAAGTAGTCTGAAGTAATGGAGTAATCCTAAATTTCCTCTGATAGCAGTAGTAGAATATCTAGCAGTCCTAAAATGCTGTGCAATGTTTATAAAACACTGTATCAGAAATCTACTGGGCAGAAATTAATAATACCATCCTTTTGCTCTAGATTTTGCTCTCTGAAGAAGTCAGCAAAGAAAAGCAGAAAGGAAGGCTGCATGATTCCTCAGGAATCATTGGTCTATTACTTTCCTGAGGGCATGGCTCTCTACGCCCAACAGACATCTGTCTGATCTGGTATCAAAAATCCCCAGCGATAAAGAATCTATTATGCTCTTGTTAAACGCAGCGCACAGTAAAGCAAAATAAGTTCATAAATGTGAAGGGCATCTGTAAGGTCCCACATGCCCGGGAGCACACAACTGCAGCAAATTGTGAGAGGCAGCACCTGACCAGGTAAGACACGAGGGTCCTTCCTAAGAACAATTCATACTTGCAGCTGAGCCTTGCAGGCAGAAGAGATTCCTCCGACTGTGTCCTGAACAGGCAGCACTTCCCCTCGCACAAGCCTGAGCATGAAGCAAGAAAAAAGCTTTTAAGAGGAGGAGAAAATGGGAACACAGCATTAGCTTGGGAAAGCATGGCCACTATCTGTATGCACAAATAACAGGCTTCCCTGGGCCACCTTTAGCAGCAGTCTGTTAATTTCACACTTTCCATGTGTGGGTGCCCAACAGGTGAATGCAACTTTTACACATCATCCATGTGCGTCTTCCCATCTTACACACGTCAATGCCCAGCAGGTCCTTTGCCACTCGTGTCCGTTTTCCCAGTGGTCAGTTCTCCCGGTGCTCAAAGGCTGTAGGAAACTTGCCTGGGCTCTCCATTGCTTAGGAAGGAACTCTTCCATCCCGAAAGATTTTTGGACCCCACTGTGGTCCATTGGGATCTCACTTCTACCTGTGATGATTTCCCAATTGGCCTGCAGTCTGCTGCAGTTTGCCTGTGTGAAGTCTTCATGTTCGGGCTTTCCCTTCATTCATCAGCAAGGGGAGCAAAGGACACCTTTCTCCTTGGAGCTCCTGACCCCAAGATTTCCAAACAGTCTGAGATCTGTCTGGGACTTCTTCCGCATTTGGCAGCCAGGTCCTTTGACACCTAAGGTACTGTGCTGTCATCTGAGTCGCCAAGGTCAAGCCTGCTGTGATGCATTTTACTTGATACCCAATGTGGAGAGACCTTGATGAAGCTGTCAAATTCTCCTTTTCCTCTCTGCATAATCTCCCTAGGTTAGACAGCCTCTTCAGGAGAAAGTACCAGTGCTTTTCTAAAATCCTCGAGCATCTGTTGCCACATCCTATGGCAGACTGCAGCCCCAGCAGGCATTGCTCTGTTATTTGGGGAATTTTTGTGCTGCAGTGTTAGGGAGCAGTGAGGGATGGCTGCTCACTATGGGAAGGGGAGCTGGGACCCCAGTCTCATAACAAGGCACGCATCAGCTCCAGTGCTCGTTGGGCTCACCGTGCAGTTCCCTGGCCAGGCAGAAAAATAAGCTATCGAAAAGAAAGAAAATTGTAGCCAAGTCAATTCATGGCAGTGGATGAAGAGCACAAAGGAAGGGGCAGGACCATGCAGGTGGGAGTGGGGATGGGGTATGGCAGGAGTAGAGGAGGAGGGAGCAGGATGCAAGGTGACGTTCTTGGAGTTGGCAAACTGTAAAGCTGGTTCACCTGCTGTAGGTGAGCACACGTTGAGCGCACACTGTGCTATGCATCAGAAGAGTCCCTGGCCAGCAGCTCTATGGAAATGGGAGCTGCACATCCTCCCCTGTTTACTACTGCGTAATAGCAAGAGATCTCTCCTCTCTGAAGCATCTTTGTTCTTGCAGCTAGATAAAAAGCAATCCTATACTTGTTCTTTCCCTTTTTACCTACGGATGGGAGTAAAGAGCTCTCTACCTCTCAAGCTCCGAACCACTGGGCTTACAATAAATGTATCAAACTCCACTTCAAGAAAATGCAAAACATAGGAAGTGTTCACAACAGTCAAGAGGGATAGATTATCACATCAAACAATCTTGGCGATATTTATAATTTTCCATGCATTTATACATTTCTTGTGGTGCAGCTGACTTACTATACAACCCAGAAAAAACAAGCTGGCCTAGCTTGGAAATATCTCATATACTTCAAGTTATTTGTCTAAGCTCACCAACCCCATTTTTGGTTTTGCTTTAAAATTCTACAAGGATGCAGAACTAACCACACACCAGCTATTTCAGACAAGGCAATGTGGTATTTAAAAGTTTAATATTGTAATCTTAAACCTGTAACTTGGGCCTGCTCACCCTAATATACTTTCCTTGGAGCAGTCTTTTATAATCACCTTTGAGAACTGCATATATGCTGTGCATGAATCTTGTCCCTAATCTTATGTTTTCTATACAATTTTTAAAAAGCTAAAAGTAATAATTTTACCTGTTTAAGCACAATATAAACCCAAATATATATTAAAAAAACCTGCAGCAAAATACCCAAGCAGATGAAAAATGCCAACATATAGAGAAATGAGATAATGTTTTCAGTTTACTATTTTTTTAAATAAAACTATATTACCATGAAAGTATGCGTAGAGGTTTAATACTCTTCCAGACAGGTTTTATGCTGTTTGATATGTAACTGAAAAACACTTGTTTCAAGGCAATGAAATAGAAACTATTTTATTTTTCTTCCTAGCACAATCTCTTTATTCTAGCTAAAGCACATCATAATGAAGAGTAAATGCCTTTGTCTGATTACTCAGCCAAGTTTGCAGAGAAATCTGGATCCTGTCCCTGCCAGGTGAGTTTCTGGACCTGCCAGCGTCAAGCCCCAGCGGATGCAGAGAGCTAGTGACTAGTTATGTTGTGGGCAGTCCCTGCCCCATGCCACTTTCCCAGAACAACAGGTAAGTAACTACAGAGCTGTGGCACACGTGCAGCCCTGGTTTCATCCCCAGATGATTTTCTTTGCAGCTTGGCTAAGGAACTGTCTGTCTCTTGCCCTGCGTGGTCTCCCCTCCCCTCCTCTTTTCCCTTGTGCCCCAAGCTCTGATGAAGCACAATGTTTCTGTGCGAAACACGCTCACATTGTTTCCCCCGTAGCACACTGGGTGCAACACAATTCGTTTCCCTGATTCGGTTCAGGAAGAGCATCAAGCAAGAGCCTTGAAGAGCTCCATATGTTTAGCCTGTCAAAGAGAAGACTGAATACTGTTTTATTATAAGTACCTTATGTACTTTAATCGAGCAGAAGCCAAACATGAATCAATATCTGAGAGTTAAATCTGGAAAAATTCAAATGAGAAATAAGGCACAATGTTTTAAGATAATGATTAATTATTTGCACAAACTACCACATGAAGAGGCGAATTCTTTATCTCAAGTCCAGGTGCCTTTCTGGAAGACATGCTGTAGGCAAATACAAGATGTTGAACCCAGGTTAAGGGTAGCTGGGTGAAATTTTCTGGAAGTCAGACTACTAGTTTATTTGGCCTTGAAGTGCAGATATCTACTGATCACCTGGTTATAAAATGTATTTAACTTGGATACAAAGGATTCAGGGCAGAAAAATATGCCAAAAGATTAAAAAGTAAATCTGTAGTTTATACCATTCAAAGCTGGTAAGCCACAAGAAAAGATGATAATATTCTCTTCACCATGGAAACACAAATACACTGAAGAAATCAAAATGTTCATTGCTGTGTGATAGAAGACAAAATGGGACATGAGGGCTCTGAATTGAGTTGTTAAAAATAATAATAAAAAAAAATACCCAACAAAGAAAGTGTTGAGGAAATCTGGGTGGCTTTGTTACAGACAGAGCATATAAAGACCCAGGGATGCAGTTTGTAAAGCACGTCCTGTAATCGCAATGGGAGGAAGGCAGCAAAAGACACATTTCTTGGGAAAGAGGCTGGTAAACCCCAAAGACCACACTCAGAAAGCCAGGCGTGCAACAGCAAGTTGAGGAGAAAGGTTGTAAGGTAGCATGGCAAAATGGAAGATGATGAAAAATAAAAATTATGCTATCCAAAAAGTTGGGTCAGCAGTTATTAGATTAAAAAAATTATGCCATTTCACAAATCTAAACTGATTTTTAAAACATTCATTTCTCCTGTGGCAGTGGAAAGACAACAGTGTGAGGTTGCTGGTGACCATTTTTCAATTTAGCAATGTTTTCTGTTGCTAAGACACAGATGTGATTTTTCTGATTGCCTGGACCTGGTTATTGGTGAGTATTCTATTAGCAGTAAACATGTAAACTGGCTATTTCACTGTGGATAGAGAAATCAGTGTCACAAACATGAGGAACTACATGCAGAGAAGGACTGCTGTACATTCAGAGCTACTGTTTTGTTTTCTGGGAGACCAGGGTCCCAGCTCCTCCTCCAACCTCTATTCCCAAGCGCCCTTAAGCAGATGTTTTGGTTGGGAAAGACCTATGTGCATTCAGCCTTCTACAGTGCAAGCATCTATATATGAGAAAATAATTTGGATTCCTTTTACCATTGGTGGGGAAACAGGCACTGTCGCATGTCTCAGCTTATTTACATGCCTGAAAAAGGTCAGACAAGTTGTGCCCAAGACGTGTCTCCGTGGCTCTGCTGACCCTAGAGCCCAGATGAGACGTATAAAGTCATGCAGGGTGAATCTTGCACTTAGTCTCTGTGCTTCTATTCCTTGGACAGATATCAGTATTTCTATATCTTGCAGAAATATCACTAGGATAAGCCCACTAACAACTGTGGGAATGTTACTAAGCTGTGGCCTGGTGAAGCAGGGTGCTGCTGACACCACGACAGGAAGGAAACTAGAACTAGCAGTTCTCAGAAAGAGATGGATCACCACTTGTTCATTACCCTACATGCCTGAAGTTTTTTGGCCTATAAATTATGAAGTTGTACAGTCTCATTTCTCTCCAGCAACTCCAAACTTCCAAAGGAAGCTGACGGCAGCTTGTCTCTAATAGTCCTCAGTTTCCAGGACATTTTTGCTCTCCCTTGTTGAATATTTTTCCTCTTTGCACAGATAATCTTCATCCTCTTGTATATTTTTTCTTCTCTCCCTGGAGTAAATCAGGAGTAAGTTGGAGTAAGTAAGGGCCAAGGCCTCTTTTGCTCTCAGCAGCTTCTGGGAGGGTTTCCCAAAGTCACAGGACACTGCAGGCTGGCACTGAGGGATAATGGGGATTAGGTTCTGCTTCGCCTTTTTTTGCCTTCTGAGAAAAAGCAGCGGTTGACCAATATTGGGCACCTTGGGGGTTGTTTCTGTTGGGAAAAGAAGCTGGTGCTGGAGCTGGGTGCTTTGTGCAAGACTGATTATCGAAAGAGGATGTCAGGAACTCTATTTCCCTGAACTCAGCATGGACGGACAATAGGACGCAGTTTCTATTTCAAGACTTTTTTCAGCCAACACAGTCCATAACACAGGTTCTTTTTTCCCTTGGTCTCTCTCTCTCTCTCCACAGCTTTATCTTAACAGCAGATGACAAGTAATTTTTTGGTGTGTCCTCATTTTCCATCTCTCTCTCTATTTCTTTTGCTGCAGATAGGACACACGCTCGGCTGCTATTAATTCAGTCCCTAAGTCTTTTTGTTCTCTGTGTTCTCATTCAGGCTACCATTTAGATGGGTTTCTCCCATCAGGAACAAAGAGGGCATTAATTTGTCCACTGTTTCACTGACTAAAAGGTACTATGCTCACCAGATTCAGAGCAGATATGTGACTGCACATGGATCAAAGACATGATATTCTGAGGGCCATTCACTCATCAAGATAATAGCACCTCAGCTGTAACTTCCTCAGCCTCTCCACTTGACTTTCTGGCACGTGCAATGACAAACCACTGGGGACAAGTTTGTTTCCTAATACAGATGAGTTCCAAGCCAAAAATTTCATTTTCTAAAAGCTGTGCCATACCAGTTTATGTCCACTTGAGATGCAACTCTCTAAGGGTGCAAAGTCAAAAAAGGGAAATAGTTCTCCCAAACATGAAAGGGTATTTGTATGAAAATGCTGAAGTACTTGTGCAGTTCTCTTTCTATACCAAAAAGACTACTTCATCGTGTTGTTGAATTGCTTGTTCTTGTGTGGTATGGCTTATACTTGATTTCAAGCTAAACCACATCCTAGCTCACTATTCTGGAAGTCTATGCATAACGGACAGACAGACAGTGAGTAGACCCTCAGCAGCTCATAAGGTAATGTGAGACACAGTACACAAGAAAACATATGCAAAACTCCAGTTCAGTTCCTATCTAGGCAGAAATCACTGCTTTGCTTATTTCTTATTTTCCAGGTTTGCTTGCAAGTAGGTTGTTTCCTGTCAAACTGAGCCTCCACGTTTTGAAAAGACTCCTAAATTAGACCTGTGATAGAGTAGCATATAAAACTGAACTGTCCAAATACATTTTTTTAAAAATCAGGTCAGAGAAATCCTGTCTATGAAGAGGGTCAAACAGTAGAAAGGAGAGAACAGAAAGGGAAAAAAAAAGGTATGGATGTCTTTCCTGTTCTCATTTAACCTGAATAAGAAAATAGGGAGGGGAGGAGGGAGGGAAGAGGAAGACAGAACTAGAACAAAACTATTTCAGGCTCCTTTATGACTGACAATCTTTATTATTTACATATAAAACCAGACTGGACAAAGCACTAAAAATACACCTTATCTCATTGGGAACAATCCTATAACAGCAGGGAAATGTAGCAGTTGACATAAGTGGCCTTTTTCTATCATTAGCCTCTGTGATTCCATACCCATTTCATCCACAGCATGTATGCTTCTTACAAGTGTCTCTGTAATAATAGTACCAGAAATACAATCCACCGCAGTGCTCGTTCTCTACGCTACTGAGGAATTGACGCTTTTTAATGCTTGTCATATTGGCATGGACATTGATGACAGACGCCCTGATGCTCTTCTCTAATCCACCAGTTTTATACCAGCATAATTCAAGCAGAAAAAAATGTACAAGCAGAATATCTCATGCAGGTTTTGGGGTGATTTCTACAGACAAGAACAGATGACACATCGTGCTACAAAACTCGTGGAGAAGATGAGCACTGTTATCTGCCACTGATATACACACAACTTATCAGCCATTAAACAACTGCCTTGACTTTTCTGCTTTCTCCCAGTTCTCCAGGTCTGGAGTTATGTGTCTTGATCACACTGAAGGTGTCTTGCCAGTCTTGGAGCAGAAACTATTTTTACAGGGCAAATTCCCCCAATCTGATAATAAGGAATCTTCATTACCAAAAGTATGAGTCCTATAAAGAGTTTCAGTTAACACCAGATTAGTCCCTAAAGCACTTGCTGGGAAGGTAGAAGATCATACAGGGCATCTACTGTAGGTTTTGAACCCTACCCAGCACTCTAATATCATATGCTGTCTTTCCTTTTTGAGGTCACCACTTAGCAGGAGACTCTAGCTTGTTTAAGTACATGAGTACTCTAACTTAAGCCAAAGTACTCAGGAACTTTGTTCAATCAGGTTTTTTTTTTAATTTCAGGCTCTTCCCACTGAGGTTATCTGAAGATCACCTGTGATGTGGCTTTCTGGTTTCTCCATATTATTAAAGAATTGACCTGGCATGGCATGCAGGTCTGTGCCAGGCAAGTATTATCTAGGCTGACATTCCTCTCCACGCATTCAGCTTCTCATGGCAGGCTTGTGGCTTTGTTGTTTAGTGTGGCCATTCCTCAGGGAGAGGGGGACCTTTGGGCTTGGCTGGCCCACATTTCTTATCACAGATGCTCTTGCAGCACATTGTGAAGTCCAAAGGTCAATTCGAATAAAAATTATGGTCTTAGAAACCTTTCTAATTCCAAGCCAGCATCATTTCAACTCAAAGTAGAAGTCTGTTCTATGCACAGATTGACCAAGAGTTCATTTAGCCTCTTCCCTCAACTGGAAATGGGTGACTGTTATGTCAGAGTTAGAGTAGGCTGCCCTTAACACATTAATCATGAACTCACTTCAGTTGTTTCTGATCCAGTTGTATTGGTTTAACAGGAGAATAAAGAGTACTCCTCATGAAAGCACAGATTTCCTACTCAAGCTGTCTAGTGTGTGATGTTTAACATTCAACATGACTGATGACTATTGCAGTGCTACGTGCATGGACAGGTGTATCAAATGCCTGCTGCTTCCTCCTCTTGCGTTTCAGATTCCGGGCACCTGTCATGCCACGGCTTAACAGTGGGAGCAGTGGCCAAGGCAGCTTGTGCAAAAGTCCCAAAATGCCTTGTTTTACAAGCTGAAATACGAAGTGATAACTTTGCGTAGGTGAATGAGGGAGGAAGCAAGTGCATGGGTATGGAACGAGTGAGTTAAGTCAACAGTACAGAAATGCAGACAAGAGATGTCAGGTCTCTGGAAGAAGCTGAACTGGACTGTGCTCCTTCATCAACAACAACAGCGTGGGTGTTCTGAATGCTACCAAGTCCTGGATTTTGACACAAAATTTTAGGCCCCACAAAAAGAATCTGTTCAAATTCGTCTTCACCAACACTTGTGTAATTTAGCATCTTGCCAGTTGCATAATAAAATGAAACTGGGCATGCTGCCTTATGCTTGGCACTTTGGTTTATTTACATTTCACATAGGTGCCCAAAGATCATCGGGCAATGATTGATGAGAAATTCACACTATTATTGCAGGTTCTTAGATTATTAGGGGTTCTTGGACAACTGAAATATTGTCACACGAAAGCTGAGAGAGCCAGAGCACATTTTTAAACCTGCTTTTCTAAGCTAATGAGGTTTGTGTATTCCCACTGTATGTACATTTTTAATTATGTGCAAATATGAGTTCCTGGCAATAGTTTTTAAATCTGTTCACCAATTTAAAAGAAAAAAAATCTAACAGGAAGAGGGGAAGAGATGTCAAAGATACAAATTTCAGCCAAATTCATTAAAACAGGCAGAGAAAGAGCTAATTAAAATCTACATGGGAGAAAAGAAAGGGCAAGAGGGAGAGAAAGAATGAAAGAGACTGTAAATGTCTAGCTATGGAGAAAACTTCAGTTAAAGTTCATATCTTTGTAAAAATCGAGTTGATCAAACTCAAAACAAAAACCATGGTAAACTAGGCTTTCTGTATTCCAGTGCTTGGAGAGTTATTTGGGGGTTTGGTTTCTTTATGCAATGACATTTTCCTGCATAGTATTCCTTACACATAATACTCAGCTACACATAAAGGGGCTTTAAACAATGGAAGGCTGGAATACTTCATGGACAAATTTAGAAGTGAGGGAAGGTTTCTGCTGTACCAATTGAACTTCACCATCTCCCTTTCCTTGGCATCTAGAGAAAACTCCATTAGAAAAGCAAGAAAGTAAACCACAATTTTTTCCCTACTGAGAGCTTCAGACATACAAATGAGTTCTTGCCAGATAGCAAGTGAGATGATTGTATCATTTCCAAACAACTGGCTCAAAAACAAACAAAAAAATATTGCAGGCACCTTGAGAGTCCTCTCAGATTCAAAACTGCAGAGATCATTTTGCAGAAGTAGCTTTGCTCTTGGATTACAAATATTTATGCCAAATTTCAGTTTCTAGTGCTTTTGCCTGTGTGTGAGTACGTGCGAAATTATTAATCCTTGAAAGGAGGGATTCATAATAATGGAGTTATTGACATTTTCTTGGTTCTAACATTGCAGATGTGATGCTAAAGACAAGAAACATCCCCACTGTTTGATGAAAGGGGTTCCCAGGAAACACTAGCAGTAATCATTCTTCAAGCAGAGGATGTTTTCTGTCATCTGGTTCTTGACAACTATAAATAAAGTACTCAATCTGATTTTTATACACTATTTCTACACTATAAGAGACGAAATGATATATCACATGGTTTGCAATGAGATCCATACACACAGTGATGAGATTATAAACAAAGTATGTATGCACCACAAATGTTTGTGTTTTAAGCAGTGTTGTGAAGCAACTGCACTTGTTGGCCTTGGTTAATGCGGAAACTCCATTTCTTGTGCAGTAGCTAAAGTGTTTCAGAGACGAATGCCAATACGCAGACAGAGGATGAAATCAGTACTTGTTTGCTAGCACAAAAGAACTGCTATTAAAAGCTAGCAAAGTGAAATGCTACCATTTCTTTTTTTCCCCTCAACTATGTCAAACTAAGCTATTTGAAAACAGAAATGCAAACAGTACAATGTGGTATCTCTAAATGAAGCACCAGCTCTCCCTCGGAGAGCAGGGGAGTTGAAGAGCCCTGGCAGGGTGCAGTCCTCCTCCTTGAGCCCACAGTCAAGCTCTGCTCTCCTGTTCCTCTGCAACAGCAACAAGTTGGGAGCCCACCAGGAAAGGTTCAGAAGAGGTAACCAATGAAACCTTAATTGTTAAGGGAAGCAAAAACCTTGGAAACGTCTTTACAATGCAGTCTGATTCAGCGGGCCCTGAGCTAGCACTGGTGCAAGTCAGACAGCCCAGCACTCTCCTCAATGGGGATAACAGCTTAGCCCCACACGGGCAAGGCACCTAACTCAAGCTATTAGATTTTCACCAGTAACACTGCAATAATACAGCTATGTTACTCCCCGTCCAGAGAGCGCAGGACTGCCAGCACCTGTGCAGGAAGCTCCAAGTAGTGAGTGCCCCTGTGTGTTCATGGTCTCTGGGCAGCAAGGGTATTCTGCACGCCCCAGGAACATGGGTCAACAACATGCTCTGGGAAAAGGAGCAGAGATCTTCCCTTCCCTTCCCTTCCCTTCCCTTCCCTTAGGTCTGGCCATTTCATGACCACTTAGGAAGAAAATGATAAACATAAGCCACAAAAACCCTGGAGCTACTGGGCAAACAGATGAAGAAGGTACCAATCCAACACTCTGCATTTGAACATTTATCTTTCTGTTTTCTTTTTATTCAGGCTTTTTTTATATTCTCTTGCCTGATTCAGGATGGGCTCCCTCATTATCATCTCTGAGTTCCCAGGAAAGTGCTTTCCTCCTCCCTCCTTCCTTCTTGATGCAGGTTTACGGCCATTCAGCCACGTGGAATCCATCACCTGCCCAGGTGCGACACAAGACAGGGCAGCACCAGACAGAGAGTGAAAAATAAAAGCTGAGAAAGTTACAACTGCCAATGTTTGCATTACCAAATCTTCAATGAGGATAAATATTCATAACCATGCCCCAGATTTGGAAGATCATGCACACCTTTGAAAAGCAGATTTGACCCTCTGGCCGTTCCCCTCTGACAATCTGCATTGCAGATTTGCAGCATTTTTTATAGGAACAAAGACCTTCAGTGCCTCATAGCAGTGTCTGTTTGCAAGCAAATGACCACACCGGGAAGCATGAGTTCTCAGGCTATCTAACGACTATATCAGCATGGATGTGTCATCGCTGTTCTCACAAGGCATCGTAGAGCCTTGCACAAAGTCATGTGAGAGTGAGTGAGAAATCAGCTGAATCTAATCAGAAGGAATGGGATAATTAATACGAACTCTGTGAGGAACTGTTTGTAAAGTGATATGCAGGGTTCTCTGTTTAGTGGCTCATTATTCAACCAAGCTCTAGTAAAGCTTCACTGTCTCCACGGAGCACAATGCAAATAGAAAACCAGCTTCATTTTCCCCATCCTGTCACTGTAGTCCGTAATTTAAGCTGATCACACTTTTCCATTTTTCACAGAACTTTTCCACAATGTGGATATGGGCATCTAAACTGTTATTAAAATGTGCTAGTGGAGGGAATGGAGGCAAACTGGCCAGAGCTCCTTGGAGAGGGTGGTCCCACTGCTCTCTGGCTTATTCTGAGTCTGCTCAAAGCATGAGGAAGCAAGCAGGTAATAACAGATTTCTGGTGAGACAAGGAAAGTATTGGTGAGGCAAGTTCTGCAAAAAATTTCAAGCTTATGTGGGGATGTTTTCTTGGAAAGCATCTTTCTCTTTGAGAGATAACCAGATAAACCCAGTATTGGCAGGAGATGTGGAATCTCACCCACCCCATGACACTGCATTGTATGCAAAGGGAAATTTCAGTCAGCAGAGGGGAGGGAGGAAAAAGAAGCATCAATCTGGCTGTTGCTAAAGGAATAGATCCAACATGACATGACATACTGCTGCTGCCACAAGCCAACCAGTATTGCTTCTGCCCCACCATCCACCTTAGAGTATGGTAAATGCTCTTCCTTTCCCTACTGCCAAGGACTTGTTTGCTAATGGACTGCTGACAGATGGGTGAGAACATTTGTTTTATTTTTCTCCTTTTCTTTATTTCAAAAAAAGAGAAACTCTTGTGAAGAAACAAATGCCATCCATTCATCCATTCCTCTGCAGTCTAAAGGAAATATGGGCAACCCCCTGTTGATTTAAATAGCCTTTTTCAAAGTAAAAAAAAAAAAACACAACCCCCTCCCCCCCAAAAAAAAAAACCCCACAAACAAAAACTACTGTGCCCTCTTATGTGAAATGCAACAACGCAACATTAGGCTTTCTTCCAATTTGTGCAAGAAATGCAGTCCTGTAATATAGCCTTAGGCACATTGAAGCTGTGCTCCATGGCTGCTGCTGACCAACAGCAAACGAGACCACCACAGCTGTAGGGCAAGGACATATAATCAATGTTCCCTGGGTTTTAGTGTATAATCTAGGTAGGAAACAAAGGCCAATACACGAGCAAAGACATAATTTAGATGGAGAGCTGCACAGTGAATTCTTTTCTATCTTTATTTCTCCCTTTTTTTAGTGTTCACAATCACAATGACTTTTCTTCCTAGGACTTCTGCAGGTGTTCCAGAGATGTCCCAGGCAGAAATGCACGCGCCCATGCAGGGTACTGCACGTTCAGAGGTCCTTACCCATCTTCAGTGTGTTGGACTCACTATGCTTGGGCAGAACATCTGCCTGAGATTCAGATGTACCAGCTGTGTCTTCTTTCTCTGCCCAGAAACTCTGTCCAGACAGGATCTGAAAAATAATGTCCGTTTGGCCTGAATTTCTAGATGTTCAGCAGTCCAGAAGGAGTGATATTTCCAGTCAGAAAAGGAGATGAGATCAACAAAACCCAGACACATGACAGCTGTATCTCTTCCAACACAGATGGACCGGATGCATGCTCCCTTGGAAGACACTTTCATCTTTCAGTTTCACCTCAGTTTCAATAACTTCTATTACAAACTGGAGCCTGTTGTATCAATTCACCTTTGTTTCAGCAAATCTCAGCTCAACCTTGCTTCTAGGCTCCTGTTAGTGAGCCCTGACTGGCAGCCAAGGAAATTAGAGTGTGTTGCCTAACTGCACAGTCTTGGAGAACCAAAAGTAACCCCAAACCCCAGACAGTGATTAGTATGCAAATGTGAGGCTTGTGATACCTGTGGGGGATGTCTCAATGGAAAGAGAGAAATAAAGACCAACCTTAAATCCATCACTGACGATCACTCAGAAATGAAGGAACATAAGCATGGACTGGGGAGATGTGAGTTCCTGAAACGTTCTCTGGAAGAACAGACCACACTGCTGAATTCAAGCACCATGACTGAGACACCCAGTTTCCAAATAAACCACAGTTTAGCCGAGCTGTCCCAAGAAAACGATAAAAGTGTTTGCAGTAGAAGAGGTGTTTCCTGGGAGCACGTAGCCATCACTCCACTCAAGCAGAATGGCAGTCATACCAGTAAGGCAACAAAACCCCCTCCCAGAATAAAAGTTCAAAACAAAAATAGAAATAGACTAGCTGAATGTATTTTTCCCCATTTCCTTCTTCCTTTTTCTCTCATTAGCCACATTAGATCTTCTAGAAGGATTTGTTTGGGTTTTTTCCATTCATGTTTCATGAATGCAAAAACCTGTGCAAAATGTGCAAATTAAGGATATAATAGACAGAGAAATGGCAGCTGCCAAAGCCAGGAGGAGAAAACTTTATAAAAGCTAATGGTTTCATAGATACTTACAGTTGTGTTTTGTTTGTTTGCCTGTTGTTGTCTGGTATGCAGTAGATTCTGGTAAGAATCCCCCAAACTGATGTTTTTATGATTTGAAGCACTCTGTATGTTATTTATGTCAGAATCAATAGAACAGTTTATATAAAAAAGTGTGTTGCAGCAGTCAATTCAAACAGAGCAATTTGTATGCAAGTGGAACTGATCAATCCAATAAAAATGATTGCCAAGTCTCCTGAGCCTTATAGAAATACTTTCAATAAAGACATTTTTAATAAAAAAAGACATGAAATATATAGCAGGATAGGATTCAAATGGAAAGCAAACCTTTTCTGAACAACTGAGGAAAAGAATTTACACTTTGATTAAAGCCTGTTTTTACTCAATTATTGATGCAGTGATGGATATTTTAGTAAGGAGTGTTATTTATTTTTAAATCCTGGATGGTTCACTCAGATCCCCTATTGTCCACACAGTTATTGCAGGGGGAAGTGCCTAATTCCAGGATAACTTCTTTTCCCAGACTTAAGAAAATAAGGCACATCTTTAAGTTTGTGTTGCTACATGTCCATAATAAGATACAGAAATATCTGGTCAGAGAAGGGAGATGAGGGAAAAGCATTTCCTTTCACTCAGCACTCCTTTAACTCATCGGTGCTCAGAGTCAGGCTCAGACCATACTCAGCCTAAGACAGATGTGACTGTAAGAAATTTTACTTCTTATGTGTCAGAAAGGGTCTGAAATATCAGTCTAAGATGACAACATTTTCTCTAAAAAAAAGCCAGATTTTCTGGGGTAGAGACTACAGTGTACCTGTCTACTGTTAAGAGAGTCACAGTTAGCTGGTGTTTAGCTGAGTCAGCATTAGTAGGAAAGAAAGGATGCTTCCAAGGAAGGAAAGACAGGACATCTCTTTAGATTTGGGTAATATAACTCTTCCTTCCTGCTGACTGTGACAGGGACAATTTTATAATAGGACTCCCACATTCAAGTTATTTTTTAATCATGGTTGGTTTCATTCCAGCTTCAGAGGTTGGGTTATGACATGACTGGGTACGTGGTGATACAGTAAGTGTGATCTGCAACGTGTCATTGCCTTTGTGTGAACAGACACTTGCCTGCGTGCATCTATGTCTGTAGCCGATCAAAGGCAATAACACTGACATTTGCTATACACGTGACATCTGTTATTCCACCGTAACATCAACTTGTGTTGTGATGACCTGCTTACACATCATCTCTGGGTAGGTGGGGAACACTTGCCAGAGGGTTCTTATGTCACAAGATGAAATAGTCACTTTTATGCTATGGCCCAGGTTTTTTCCTTACACTGTAGATAGATTCAAATAGGTGTCTGATGGTTTGCCAGTTAGAAGGAAACATAACTTGTTAATACTTGCTCATAAAGTCCTCACTCAGGTTTCTCAGACATAGGCAGTAGGTTTGTAAATCATTTCCAGGCTACGGTCTGGCTTTCTTACCTTAAATTTATAAGCTTCTGAGTGAACCCAGATAAAACATCCTCCCGCTCACTCACCAAAGAGATATGCCCCCCCCCCCCCAAAAAGTCTGTTGCCTGTTCGCAATAAAGGCAGAGTAGTTGAGTTACAGAGCTGGTTGTTGTAGAAGCCATTTCTGCCATCCGCTACAATTCCTTCAGCCTCTTGGGAATCATGACTATTAGCTGTGCAATAATTACATCACCAGGAACAAAATCATAGAACTGAGGCCTCCCCACCACAGTCACAAGCCCAGATGATGGAGACAAAACAAGAAGTGTTGCCACTAGTCACCATCAGGCAGACTTAGGCTTGCATATTTGTGGGGTACATGAAATATATGACCTTTGGCGTGATACACACTTAGTCATTAATACACAAAACCCAGTCATCCAGCCTACTGCTTCTCCTACATTACCAAACTGTTTTCATATTCCAGAAAATAAGTATTCCTGTGAAGTCATCCATCCCAGGCTGCTCGTTTTTCCTAGATTATATCCCTTTCAACTTGGGAACAAAACTCAGAATAGCAGCGTGAGAAAAGCAATCATTAGAGACATATTTAATTAACCTCTGACATTTAAACTCACAGGTACAAGAGCAGTCATTCCTGGCTTCAAGGTTGCCAGTGACATATGGCAGCATAACGTAGGTCTGTGTGAAACAGAAATAAATGAATGTCTAAAATGAGTAACCAAGCTCACAGTGAGAAGTAGGTGAGGTAGCTTGGAAGATGAGATCAACCAGTTATCTTCTGACATTGCAGTAGCATTTTTGTGAACCATTTCTTTATCGAGGAGAGCCGGAACAAATTCAAAAGCCTGACAGTGACCATCACCAAAGAGGAATATGCCTTTACTAAAAGTATTTCCTCCTCTGATGCTTAGTGATGTGCTCCATCAGATTCAAGCCCACCAGGAGGTCAAGGAGGCTGTATCACATGTTGGCTTCACAAAATCAATCTGGAGAAACATCCTCTGATTTTACCTTCCAAAAGACAGTTTTTATCACAAGCCCTCAAACTTTCACTCACATGTGCAGTAACTCGTGTCAAAGTATTGCCAGTGCACGCTCGCTTGATTTCTTATTCTGATCATCCTCAAATTTCCCAGATTTGTCCTGATAATTAATGTTAGTCACACATCTTTCTATGAAATTTTTCCATCAGAAAATTGTGCCTTTAAAAAAGTCAAACCTCTATTTTGTGGCATTTTAAAGCAGGGAGAAACACCCTAAAAGTTTCATTTCAACAATGTTAATTTTTTTGTTTTGACCTGCAGGTATATTGCAGATTACTGTTCTCATGCTAGTAATAAATTTAAACATCAAAACAAAATGCTGCAACTTTATTGAAACTCATACCTGGTATTTCTGACATAACCTAAAAAGGTATTGTGCCAATGATTTAAAATTGTAAAGTTTTACTGTGCTTTGGAATGAGAAGAATCACTGGCAGGGTACCATAACATTCCCTAAGGGAATCATCCACATTAACCACAAACGCAGATAAAAATTTCTCAAGAGCGATCTCTATATGTTTTGCTGACCACAGAGCACATGGAGGTAAAATGTCGTGCATTAGCCCTTTTAATAAACAGTTTCAAGTCATTTAAAATACCTAAATAGAAATTTCAGCTTCAAAATCCTGGATTTTGGGGAACTGCAGATGGAGAGCTGAGACCCAGCAGCTACTTTATGTTCCACAGACAGCGCTGACATTACGACGCAGTCATTTGATGTGACAGGGATCATATGCATTCCCAAAAGCAGCTCCTCGGGCTTACAGTCCTTGAGCAGTCGTAAAAGTAAGATGTCTCTTGAGACATTTCAAAGATAAGGCTGGAGAGAGAAGGGCCATGTGGTTTACAACACTCTCGGATAAATCCAAAGTAACCCTCTCCTCTCATGATGCAACAAGACCGTTGGTAAAGTATCCCGTTCTCTTCATGACAGCAGGCAGAAGTGCTGCGCTAGGGGAGCAAAATAGGAAGAAAGTGTTTGGAGCTTTGCCACTTTTCCAGAAAAATGATGTTTTTGATAAAAATGCATTCTCATGAGCATCTCGGTCATAAAATTTGATTTTGGTGTTGTTTTTTTTAACATGCAGCCCCAACACTGCCACCCCTACCCCACCAGCTTCTGCCCCCCAGGAGGATGGCTCCTTGGGGGGCTGCCCCGCAACATCCTCCCTCTGTCAGAAGGATCACACTTTATTGAAGATTTACACAGCCTTGTCAGTTTGTGCCTTTAGGGCATCTGGTGTTTAGTCACACAATCGTATGAAGGAGGCCTATTAGGCTTAATTTCTGCCAAGTTTGCTGCAATTAGTAGAGATGCTCCCGGTTTTCAACATCTGCGCAAAGCACGCCCTGGTACGGCGTTTTCTGTCCTTCTTCCCTCCCTTTCCCACCTCCTCACCGGGATGTCCTCCTCCTTCTCTCTGCCCTCCCACAGCACCGAGCCCCGCCGCAGGTGTCAGCAAGAGCGGGCAGTGCCGCACTGCCCCGCGGGAGCCGGGGCCCCTGGGGCGGCCGTGCCATCTGGGCGCTCCCGGCATCGCCCTCCCGGCGCAGCTCCTTGCGGGAGCGGGGTGCGGCAGGCAGGGCTGAGGCTTTTGATCCGAGATCAGAGGTGGGGAAGGAGGCTTCGCTTCAGTTCCCTTGCCAGCTGGGGTGGTTAATCTCTACCCGTACTCGCAGCAATAAAAATCGGCGTTTACATAACACTGGCGGTTCACCTCGGAAGCACTCTGCCGGCCTGAGCGAAGCCCGTCCCGGCTTCAGGTCAGGGGTTGCCCCTGTCCCTGGAAGGGGAGCAACTCACTGCCAGGGTGCAGTGAGAAAGGGCGCCTGCCCCTTTTGGGGTGATGGCTCACTCCCCCCCGCGGTGAGGGGCTGGGTGGGCTTGCACTGAGGATAACACAGTGATGGGGGTCAGCGCCCATCTGCCTGAATCCTCACCACAAGCAAAGACAGCTCTAGTCACATAGAACTAAAAAAGTTGATTTAAAGAGGTCCCAAAGCAAATCTTTACCATTCCCCTCCTCCTATGTTGTGTGTAAAAGAAAAACCTTGAAGTGTTATTTCATCTGCTTTAAAAAAAAAAAAAAATCCAAATATTAGGTCCTGGCTTCCTTATTTCTGCTGTAGGGTTCCTCGGAGGCCTGGGAAACATGGGGAGCTGCAGCATCGCAAGCATCAAGCACCAGAACCCTTAGCAACAGGAATATATTTCATGTAAAATGCTGCTTGTGTTAACATCTCTTCAGCACAAATGCCTGTAAGAACACTCAAGGGACAAACTCTCTTTGTGGAAATTTCAATATCACTGCCTCTTTCTCTGCAGGCAAGAAAGGATTCCTTTCCAAAATGCGAAAGAAAAGTGTGCGGCATTCTGGATATTTCTAAAGGAGAAAAATAAACAGATAGTGTTTCGAATGAAGTATTTAAAATATTGACATTGTTTGGAATGTGGTATGTATGACAAATTAGTAAATACACAATTATCTATGTATGTAGAGAACCCTGCATGTTACACATAGATGTGTCTATATAGGGAGAGGGAGAAATGCAGCTATAGAAAGAAATGCATTCTACAAGTGTTAGGGGGCAGTGTGACACATCGTAGGACACTGGACTACAAATCACAAAACCTGGGATTAAAGCCTGGCTCTTCCACTGAGAAGAGTGGAATCATCTTGGGGAAAATACTTCATTTCTCTATGTCTCTCTTTCTGCTCTCTTTGTCTGCTTAAACTGTATCTCTGAGGACTTTCAGTTACCATGTGTTGGTATAGAGCTTTTCACCATAGGGATCTCTAGGTGCTGCCAGCATCATCCTCAGTGGTTCAATCCAGTTCTCTTTCTGAGGACTGCCTGTAAATCTGGGAATGCAAACAAGAGAAGTACATTCCCTGTAGATCTAACAGCTTCCAGATTGCAAGTCTAACAGTTTCAGTTCCCTCTAGTTTACAAAAGACTGTGCTTTGAAATGTCAAATTTCAGATACATTTAAGCAAAAAACTTATGTCTAGGTAAGATTCAGAAACGAGCAGCAAGTGTTTGTACCCTTATGGATCACAGACCTTCCCATTCTGCACCTCCGAACTGAGTACATAAAAAACTTTTTTAACAAGAGCAAAATGAAGAGGTTCCCATGTCAGAACTGTAAAGATGAGTGGGTTTTGCAGCAGAGAAATACACAGTCCTGGCCAGCAGGCTGTTTTAATTGAAGCTGGTTTAAAGAACTGAGCTTTCCATCGTGACAGAAGTCTTTTCGCTTTTATGTCATTGGAAAATGATTCAGTAGGATTCAATACCAACTATTAGTTAGTTAGTATACTTATTTAATTATCGCTATAGGGAGAGGGGGTAGGAATGTAACTGGGCAACAAGCTCTTGCTAAGGGAGCAGCAGGAACACACCAGGGTCCCCCATCCTCCCCACTTGCTCTGGGCAGGCAGATAATTCCAGTCTAGCTTTTTTGGTGGAAGTGATAATTTTCACCAGCCTTGACTGGGTGTGAATGGAGACAGTGCTCCCCCCAATTCTTCTGTAGCAATCCTCACAAGAAAGAGCATGAGAAAAGTAGTCCTCCATCAACTGGGCCAGACTTGTTACCTAAGCAGGAGCAAGGAAGCAGTATGGGGAGAAGACAAGAGATTGGTATGCATATACGACAATTTAATCCCCAGTAATGATGTGCACATCAAAAGAATTTGCAATCATGCCTTATAGGTGGGGATATAGCAGATGTTGGGGGATTTTTTTATGAAGTCTTTCTGAATGTAAGGAAAGCACAGATAATGGAGCATTTACGCAACTGCATGCTGCCTGGCTATTTTCCATTTCTTAAAGGCTTAGATATTTCAATTCTAGTGGTCTGGCTATGGATTTTGTATTATAACCACTTTATAAATTGCTTCAGGTATTTAAATTTTATGCTGTCAAAGACAGTGAGGTAGAGTGAAATTTGTTTGTTTGTGTGTGTATATACATGTTTTTGATAGGGGAATCAAATTTTTATTATGAGTCAGCCATGATACTTGTTAGAGCACCCTAGAGTACAAAAATGTACTGTCTACAGATATGCAGTTCAGATCTAACAACAGACAATTCATTCTGTATATTGATTGCTCCTCTGAAAATTTCCTGTGAGGAGTACATCCTCTCCATAAAACAAAGAAAAAAAAATCCTAACAATATATAACTGCAAAATAGTGATATCACATCACTGAGTGGAGAACAGCACAGAACAGTTTTTCCAAGACAAATGCAGGGAGACAAATCACTGTTTCTACTGGACAACACTACTCTTCTCAAAATGTCATTTGCATTTGCTTTTTTATTTGATCGAAACATCTTAATTTCTCTTGGAACATCTCCTAAAGGATTTTCATTCAGAGTAACTATAATATCACCAAATGACAAGAGCAAAAAAGGAGACAGCATATGTCTATATCTATGCCTGCATATATATACATATGTATGTTTTAAAATAGTTAAACTCAGTTCCTTAATGTGACAAGGGGTTAGAGGTTAAGAAAAGGGAGGAATACTACCTAATTTACTAATACAAAATATATTTATTCTCTAAGGCTGTATACGGTCCCTTATAAAGTAAGAGAGTGTACACACCCTATATCTTACACTACCTTATGGTACTTCATACTCCAAACAAAAAAAATCACCCAGAACTCCACCCAAATCTCAGGATAATTCAGAACGCTCTACATCTGCTTAATAGGTTAAATACATTTTAAATGTTGACGGTAGTTCCTTCCTTTTCACAAGAGCTCAGACTGACAGTCTCCTGCCTCCAAGGGCTGAGCAGCTCTTTCAGCCTTTGCTGCCCTGAGCGCATCTATTGCCCCCCCGAGCTCCGCTGCCGCCCCCGAGCAGGTCCTGCACCTGGGAGCAGCTGGTCAGATGGCAGCCCTCGGCCACCACAGCGTGTAGTGCGTGAAACGGATTTAAGCACCCAAGGAAGTGTCCGTATTCCCACAGGAGCCAAGAAGCCCTGCGGCAGGGCATGTGGCAGCAGGGGTGACAGGTCCAACGCACCCTGGACACCTGAGCAGCTTCCCTTCCACCTCAGGAAGGTGCTGAGCCCCAGGCCAGGACCTCCTCTCCTCCACCGAAGTCGGAGGGAGCTTCTCGGCAGCTGAGGAAAGAAGGAAGGAGCCAAATACCAGCATGGAAAAGAGAGAGAGCAGACCGGTACTTTGGAAGGTGGTGACAAGCTTTGGCGAAGAATTCGAACTTTTTGCCAGAAACAGAAACTCCCCCGTTCGCTGCAGGAGTGCTTCTTCCAGACTCGTTCCCTCGCCTGCGGGCAAACACGCACACGCTCATCCTCTGCTGCTGGAGCTCTGCTCAAAGGCAGCTGCGAGGGTGAGACCTTCGTGGCGACTTTGAGCACACCAGTGTGTTGTGGCCGGTTTGTAGTGCACAGAAGGCTGGGCAGTAGGGGTTGGTCACTTGGCCACTAAAGCAAGATAAGACATTCTCACTGTCATCACCAAATTGAATATTGGGCTCTGTTTGTTCAGACAATCTCTCTGCTACTCCCTCTCTTGATTAGCTGCACAGCAGAGCTTGCACTAAAAGAAAACAAGACAGCATGAGAGAGAGAAGAAAGTCCTCCTCTTGTTTTTAATCTGCTATTTCAATAACACTTGCTTCTCCATCATCATCAGCACCATGCTTGGCACAGACACAGATCCCCTGGTCTGCTCAGAACTGCATAATTGTCTAATTGCACTATAGCCTGGGGCAGGGAGAAGAAGCTCCCACAGTCCTCTGACAGGGAAGAGACTGGCAGATGCCAGAAACCAGCACCAGTCTTGAGACATAGGTGATCTGACCGCATAAGAAAGTTAAGCAGCATGTGGAGGAAGGAACCTACCTACAAAGACTGGTGTATAAAAAATGACAAACTTTCTTTCAGAAAAGGCGGTGTTTGTAACAAGCACGTCCCAGGTGGAAAGACTCCAGGAGACGTGGTAAGCACATCTGTGATAAAATCTCTGTCTGAAGGGTAGAAAAGACCAATCTGCCATCAGAAAGAGCTCTGTTAGAGAAGAAAATGTGAAAACAAGTGGTGAAATAGCTGGGAATAATGCAGTTTGGGGGGGGAAGCGTTGATAGAGCAAGGGTTCTCTTCCACTTTTATATTTGAATGCAAAAGGTTGCAAGCAGTTTTTGATCTGTTGGGCCCTCCACTCTTAATGCTGTTACCAGTCAAGCTGAGCTTGTAGGAGCTGGTCAGAAAAAGGCTAGGAATGTTCCAGCTGTGGTAGCTTATTCTCCAAACCAAAGCTGATGTAAGAACTGGGCATCCCCTGGACAGACCTGTGATGGTGCATGGAGTATGGAAGATCTTCTGACACCAAATCTTTAACAGTGGTCTGCCCCATGGAGGTTTCCCTCCCAACATTTCCTAAGTCCACAATAAGGATTTTTTTTTTTTAAATGCCCCTTGTAACTCTTAAGCTCTTTCCCATTCTTTTAATTTTGGCAAATGGACAGTTAGGCAAGAAATGTCGGGCACAGCGCAGTACCTGCCAACAGCACTACAAGCACAGTTAGAGGAACAGTCTCCCACAGCTGAAAAGCTGCTTTTGAGCCAACTCTTTCAGCATTAGTGTCTTTGTACCGCACAGGGGAAAAAAAAAAAAAAAGATAATGTCCTTAGTGAAAAAACAGCTTTTGTTTTCATTGTTGTCAGCTCTGTCCGTGAGTTCCCCCTACAATTTTCCACTGACTGTCTATCATGACCTTGTGGAAACCATTTCACCGTTCTGTGCCTCTGCTCCTCTCCCCACGCTCTGTGTTTGGACTGGAAGCTCCACCAGGTAGTGAGGTGCTGAATGTATGTACCTGTCAGCACCCTTATGTGCTGGGAAGATGCTGGAGACACCCCACGGAACTGTTTTGGTGGCCATGGCTTAGTCTAATTTCTGTTCTTGGTGAACACAGTTAAAAACACTGGCATTTTAGGCTTTCATAATCCTAAATTGAGTATCTACCAATCTGAGTAACTATTTGCCTGTGCAAGGAGGAGGACACAGGGAGGTCCATTCTTAGGAAGGCAATGGAGCAGCCAATTCTGTACACCATTTCCAGGCACATAAAGGACAAGAAAGTCATCAGGAGTAGTCAGCATGTCTTCACCAAGGGGAAGGCATGGTTGACCTACTTGAGAAACTTCTATGATGAAATGACTGGCCTGGTAGGCGAGGGGAGAGCAGTGGACATCGTCTGCCTAGATTCCAGTAAGGCGTTTGACATAAGATCCTCATGGACAAGCTGATAAAGTATGGACTGGATGAGCAGACAGTGAGGTGGACTGAAAACTAGCAGAACAGTCTGGCCTGGAGGGTGGTGATCAGTGACTCGAAGTCTAGGTGGAGACCAGTAACTAACAGTGTACCCTATGGGTCAATACTGGGTCCAGTCCTCTTCAACATCTTCATTAATGATCTGGATGATGGGGCATAGTGTACCCTCAGCAAGTATGCTGATGACACAAAACTGGGAGATGTGGCTGGAAAGCCAGAGGGTCATGCTGCCATCCAGAGGGATCTTAAAAGGCTGGAGAAATGGGCTGGCAGGAACCTTATGAAATTTGACAAGAAGTGCCAAGTCCTGCACCTGGGGAGGAACAACCCCATGCACCAGTACATGCTGGGGGCTGACCAGCTGGAAAGCAGCTTGGCAGAAAAGGCCCAGGGGTCTTAGTGGACACTAAGTTGAACATGAGCCATCAACATGCCCTTGCAGCAAAGGCAGCTAATGACATCCTGGGCTGCATTAGACAAAGTATTGCTGGCAGGTGGAGGGAGGTGATCCTTCCACTCACCTCAGCACTGGACATGTTGGAGAGAGTTCGGCAAAGGTCTGCAACAAAGATGTTTAAGGAACTGGAGCACTTCTTCTGTGAGGAAAGGCTAAGAGAAAGCGAACTGTTCAGCCTGGAGATGAAAAGGCTCAGGGGGAATCTCATCAATGTATATAAATACTCAAAAGAAGGGTGCAAAGCAGATGGAGCCAGGCTCTTTTCAGTGATGCCCAGTGACAGGACCAGAGGGAGCAGGCACAAACTGAAACACAGGAGGTTCTACCTGAACATCAGGAAACACTTTTTCACTGTGAGGGTGACCAGGCACTGGCACAGGTTGTTCAGTGAGGTTGTGGAGTTTCCATCTTTGAAGATATTCAAAAGCTGTCTGGATATAGTCCTAGGCAACTGGCTCTAGGTAGCCCTGCTTGAGCAGGAGGGGTGGGACTAGAAGACCTCCACGGGTCCCTTCCAATCTCAACCATTCTGTGATTCGAGCTGCTGGTTAGAGGCTTTTGAAGACCATCACAGGATTTCAAAGGCTTCAGCATTTGGTGTGTTCAAACATTGCATATTAATCCTACCACTGGCTTCCAACTGGGGGTGCCAATGTGACACATCATTTGCAGTAGACAGGTTATCTGATAAAAATACTGTCATGTCATGTTTTGAGCTGCTCAGATCTCCCTTTTGTGATTTGATATTATAGCTAAGCTGATCTATTGACTACTTGATCTGAGAGGGGCAGTTCTGCCTGGAGAGGTAGAGACAGAGGGGTTGAAAGACTCAGCCATATTCAGCCATAACATCCTATGAAAGACCCAGCTCTGACCAATAGATCTGCTCTTCTTGAATGTCAAAGAGCACCTCAGGCTTCTTGGGCTCAGTCTCTTCCTGACCTTGAAAGAGGCAGAGCAGGGTAATACATCATGGCTGTTCCCAAATGTTACTGACTCATGACACCAAAAAAGATGTGCCTGGTATTGAAATGGGGATATTTGGCATTATCCTCTTCCTCTGTTACAGGAACATTATGATGATTAACACTGAGTTTTCAGTATCATCCTCAGGGACATGCTGAATGAATACCTCAATGAGTTGAATGGGTCACTTCGCATGTCATGGAGTTATGGTCCCAAGCTGTCTGCAGACTCATATCTGCCTTGCTAACCTTCATTTCTCATTTTTGAGGTTTTCCTTCCTAGTCACAACACCTGGAACCCTGTCTGTGTTATTAAATGAAAACAGTTTCCAGAGATTAAGATAGTAGTTCAGGAGAAAGGCACAGCTACAGCAAATTGGCACATATAGGCTATTTCCAAAGTTGCTTCCAGTAATTTTGCAGCTGTTAACACAGCACTTTGGTTCAGTCCAAGAAGTACCAGTACTAATGCTAGTCCTTGGAAAAAAAATAACAAAAGAGCTGAGCAATTTGCCAGTTCATATTTTCTTCATCCTAAATCACCTGTTTAAATTCATCAGAGCACTGGCAAGCAGATTTCTGCATTCAATCCTTTCTACTGAAGGTCAGAAGAAATTGATATAGGACTTAAAATACTGAAATTTTAACTTTGCAGTCATTATTTTGACTGGCATTTTCAATATGCCTACCCTGTTGAGGGAGACTCTTTGTAAGCTTCTGCATCTTGTGTAGAGGAGATGACATTAAACTATATTCAGGCCCTGAATATCCTCCATTTGGAGGTGCTACAAGAGACTACTGTTTCTCACCCACTCCCTAGATGCTTATCACCACTTCCAGTCAAAGACTCCAACCCCCTTGACCTGCCAACAGAGCTGGTGGTCTGACCCCCCCCTAAACCTCCTCAGTCATAACAACCTGGGAGCACTTAAACCATTGGGTTTTACAGCTCCAGCTTGTTTTGCCTGAAGTAGGTGAGAGAAACAGCTCTCCCAGCAGAGAGGATAGTGAAAAGCAGCTGGAGGAGACCCATGATGAGCTACTTCTGGATGCAGACAGAGCTGTTTGCTCACCCTGTATCATGTTTGACTCTGTCACCACGCAGGGAAGCCATCAGCTTCAAGATGCATCTGAACAGTGATGAACAAGATTGAAAAAGTGGTCCGTCACAACCCCAGCAGCAAATGGTGGTCCTAGGCTCACATATGAGCTTCACTTCTGGAGTACTATGAGCCTTATACTCAGCAAACTAAAATCACTGATATCTGGTGAATCCTTTCCAACCGTTTTCTTCCAGGCCTACTTCTGCTATCACCAATAAATGGTGATAACAATTTAGTTTAATAACAGTAATAAATTAACAAAGCAAAACACATATCACAGTGAAAACAGTAGACTTGTTGGATACAGGAAATTATGTTGAAGGAGCACTGCAAATTTTGTAAGACCATTCTCCTTCCCCGTAACAGAATCACAGAACTGATGAGGCAGAAGGAACCTTTGGAGATCATTTGGTCCAACCCCTGCTCAAAGTGGGATCAACTACAGCATGTTGCTCAGGGCTGTTCCAGTCAGGTTTTGAATATCTCCAAGGATGGATACTGCACAACTTGCCTGACTAAGCTGTTCCAGTGTTGAATCACACTTCCAGTAAGAAAGTTTTTCTCTTATGTTTAAATGGAATCTCCTGTATTTCCGTTTGTGCCCATTGCCTCTCATCCTGTCGCTGGGGACCACTGAGAAGAGCCTGGCTTTGTCTTCTTTGCGCCTTCCCATCAGGTACGTTTAGACAATTATAAGATCCTCCTGAGCCTTCTCTTCTCCAGGCTGAAGAGTCCCAGCTCTCTGTGTCTTTCCTCATAGTAGAGATGCTCCAAGCCCTTTAATCATCTTCATGCCCCTTTGCTGAACTCCCTCCAGTATGTCCATGTCTCTCCTGTACTGGGGAGCCCAATACTAGACCTAGCACTCCAGATGTGTCTCACTAGTGCTGAGTAGAGGGGAAGGATAACCTCCATTAATCTTCTTGTGACACTCTGTCTAATGCAGCCCAGGAGGTTGTTGGTCTTCTTATCACAAGGGCACTTTGCTGACTCATGTCCAAGTTGGTGTTCAATAAAACTTGCAGGTCCTGTTCTGCCAAGCTGCTTTCAGCATGTACTAGTGCATGGGGTTGTTCCTTCCTAGGTGCAGCACTTGTCTTTTCACTTTGTTGAACTTCATGAGATTCCTGTCAGCCTGTTTCTCCAATCTTTGGAACTCCCCCTGAATAGCAGCACAATTATTTGGAGTGTGAATCACTCCTCCCAGTTTTGTATCATCTGTAAGCTTGATGAAGGTGCACTCTGCCCCACTATCCAAGTCATTAATGAAGATGCCAAACTGTAGTGGTGCCATTATCGAGCCCTGGGGTACACCACTAGTGACTGGCATCCAGCTCGACTTTGTGATGCTGATCACAACTCTTTCAGCTGAGCAGTTCAACCAGTTTTCAGTCTACCACACTGACCATTTATCTAGCCTGTACTTCATCAGTTTGACAATGAAGATATTATGGGACACAGTGTAGAAAGCCTTACTAAAGCCAAGACAAGAAATATCCACAGCTCTCATCTCATCCACCAAATGAGTCATCTCATCACAGATGGTTGTCAGGTTGGTCAAACATGACTTCTTCATAAATCCACACTAGCTACTTCTAGTCATCTTACTCTTTGCATGCCTGGAAATGTTTTCTGAGATTATTTGCTCCCTCACTTCCCCAGAGATGGAGGTGAGGTGGACTGGCCTGTAGTTCCCTGGATCTTCTTGAAGACAGGAGTAAGATTTTCTTTCTTTCAGGCATCCCCCATTACCATGACCTTTCAAGGATATTTGAGAGTGGCCTTGCAAGGATATGGGCCAGCTCCCTCAGCACTGGTGGAAGAATCCCATGAAGTCCCATGGACTTACGTGTGTCTAGCCTGCCTAAATGGCCCTAGCCTGATCCTCCTCTATCAAGGATAAATCTTCCTTGCTCCAGATTTTCCCACTGGTCTCAGAGACCTGGGATTGCTGAAAGCAAGTCTTACTAGTGAGGACTGATAAGAAGAAGGCATTGAGTTACCTGGCCTTTTCCTCAGCCGGTCTTTCCCCCACTCCTCTCTACATCTTCTCTAAATAGGGCTGAAAGAAGAGAAACAGCAAAATGGGTTCAAAAAGTGACAGGACACATTCATGAAAAATGAATCACCGGGAGCTAGCACATACAGGGATGCTTCTGCCTCCCCATCCACCTCAGGAAGGAAATGGTCCTCAAATTCTCAAAGGCTTCTCTTGGGACACAGCAGCATATGCACACACTTCCCAAGGCCCCACCAGTGATGGGGTTACTGGGCTATGTGCATATGTACAGGCAGCCTTCTGTAGGCTCGGATAAATGCAAGTTTGATGCTGAGGCAGTGTGTGCCGTTGCCTTTTCTGCTTTTTCTGTGTCTCTCAGAGTCTTCTGCCTGCTAACCTCCCTGATGGGGAAAAAAATCTGTACTCCTCATCTTGAGTACCTACTGTTATCTATATCACAGTCTTAAAATGGGACTGCAGCAGTTGTACGCATACTTTAACCAGCACTGTCTGGATAGCTTTCATACAGCCAACGCTGCAGCCATCACAGAGCAAGGCTTGGTGAGGTCTGCCAAAACTACCTAAGTAATTCTCTAACTGTTTACATTAGGTGCAGACCTGTTTTGTTGTTTACTAATCATGACTGATCTTGCAGAATGAAGAGGCTACTGTGATAGACATTGTAGAAAGAGATAGCCATCAACACTGAGCACTTACACTGTGAGTATTAATAATGGAGAGGAAAAATGAAATTTTACTTTTGTTTTTTCTCACACTACAAACTGAATCTTAGACAGATTGCATGACTTGTTTAAGACCATGCCATAGGTCTGTGGCAGAGCTAGGACTAAATCCAAATTTCCTAAATCCCATTCAAGTGCTTTTGTCACAACACAAAACTGTTCATGATTTCCAACACTGGATTCCTGGGAATCCAACATGAGGCAGGTTGAAGAAACCTGGTTTTCAGAAAACAAACTGCTGAGAGGTCTTGATTTGGACACAGGAAAAGTGAGTCATATAAAATTAATAGTTGCATTTAAAAATCTTGGACAAAAAGTCCTCTTTCTTCTAGAGTTGCAGAATATTTGGTTTCCACTGTATTAAGAGTGTTTTAGTTTTTTCTTTTTCTTGTTTATCTTCTGTGGCTGACTTAAGAAAGATAAATGAGAAAAGCTCTTTGGCTTCACATATTCAGAGTGCTCTTACCATTAGCCTATTATCCATACTTGAATACTAAAACAACTGAGCATGTTTATCACTAAGTAGAACCTGAAGGCCATAACAAAAACAAGGAACAACAATATTCCTGACTATAATTTTTAGTTGCTATGGTGACACATTTGGACAGTGAATATTCTTGTTGGTCTCTCTTTTTGACAGTGTGGCACACAGAGAGAACCACGCAGTCCTTATTCGGGGCATCATTCAGCGAATTTGGTGACTCTATTGCTCGAGAAGGATGAGAGGGCTGGACTGCACATGATGCATCAGAAAATCAGAAAGTGTCTATAAAATGGTTTGCTTGGATTGTAGTTAAGGAGGTGGGACTGATTCAGTTCCAGAGCTTCCCCATGCCCAGTTCCTGTGCAACATCAGCTGGATGAATTGCACCTCTCTACATTCCTGTTTGCAGAAAGGAGGTAATGCTGCTGCTCTGCCCCACTGGTGTTACCTGTTTACTGGAGACTGCGCTGTCTCCTACTGGCTGTTTACAAGGGAGCATTCATTCCGCTTTTGCTTCTAGCATCCATACTGTAAGGTAAAGGGTATTTTAATGTAACAGAATAATTATTATTATAAAGCAATACTATAATAGCAATATGAAATGTTTCCCTGTAAGAAATCCTAAATATATTTGAAGGAAAGTGAACAGAGGGTACATGAAAATCTTCATTTTCATTGACCTGTGTGACTGAGAGTAGAAATATATGCTGGTAGCTTCTCATATGTGCACTTAGAGGAAGCAGAACCAAAATGACAATATGGCTGGTATGGCTATGGGCATAAAATAGGCAGGCAGGGATTCAGCTATTTATTTTCTAATGGTTGTTCTGTAGCTTGCATTAGAGCTAAGACTCTCACAGGAGTCTTCAGTCTGTTGCCAGTGGGGCAGATTTCCAATTCTTTGCAGCCATCACATAAGAAAAGAAAAAATGAAGGTAGAAAAACAGAATTGGAAACCAATTCTAGGTCCTTGAGAGGCGTAGATGGCAGCTGATCTGAGAGGTACAGCAAGGATTCTCTGCACAGACTTCTTCTACAAAGGTTCACAGATGGCCTTACCCTGAGCCACCTCCTTCACCTATGGACAAGCATCCACACCAGTCAGCTGTGCTGGCCAAGAAAGTTTCAATCCACCAGGTCTTTATGATGGCCACCTTCTCTCCCCAGCATGAAGGATCATGCGTGCTCCTTCATCCACTCCCTGTGCAGTGCGGGGGCAGGCTTTGGCCGTGGGCAGATGTCCCCGCAGCAAGCCAGCAGCAGCACGGGGGGCGGTTGCAGTGGCAGCGGCCACTCCTCTGCCAGTTATACATCTTCTTCAGGCCTCCCATCTGCACACCACCTTCGGTCCCACTGGATTTGTGTAAAAGCTCTTCTGGTGGTTGCAGGGAGCGCAGGTGCCCTGGCAGATCTGAGAGCATGGAAGGGCGCAGGGCAGCAATAGCGGGGTGCAGGCTCTAACTTCACCATTTGTCCCAGCTGCCTGCAGAGAGTGTGACTGCAGCCGAAAACACCCAGGGAAGATGTTTTGCCCAAAAATGTTTTCCACCAGCACAGTCATTTGTTCAGCGAACATCTCTGCCTACTGCCTTATGTTCCCCCAAACAGCCCAATTACAACCCATTGCCCTGCCAGCTGCCTGACGCTACTCACCTTGAGTAAAATCAGGCAGTGATTTAGTGATATTAGGTGCAGGCTGGGGCACATCCTCCTGTCCTTATTCACTGTGAATTGTGCCATAGGCAGTTGCAGTCCCAGGGAAATCAATGGGATAATGAATACTAATTAGTGGCAAGTCACAGTGGGAGAATCTGGGAAAACATCTGTCCTTGCCCCAGGAGTGGGAGTTCCTCAGGTCCCTGCCATTGTCACGCAGTTCAGGGGCCCTCACGATCATGCGGAAAGCAAGATTTTGAATATTTACAAGCAGCATAAAAATTGGCCCCCAAAATCACTTTCTCATCAGTTTCACTAAGCCTTAATTATAATGTAAATTGCAAAATTGGAAGGAATTCAGAGACGAGCAACAAATATGATTAAGGGGATTGGAGGATTGATTTATGAGAAAAGATTAAAAGACCTAAGAGTTATGCAGTTTGACTAAACGATGACCGTGGGCCTGATCTTGCAAACTTTTCCCAGAGATGGCTGTCCACATTAAAGAGGAAGCATGATTTAAAAATACCTACCATATCCTCCAGTGCGAAATTCTGCAAATCAGTATTCCAAGCTAAGGCAGAGGGGAGCATTAATTTTCATCTTGCAGCTAGTGAAAGTAAAAATTTCTAGTGTCAAAGTTCAAAGAATGTTTGTGATTTTTTGGGGTGTTATACATGGAAATCCCCCCCCAGAATTTATTCACATCAGATAGAAATGTGGGGGTATGTAAATAATTCAGATTTGAAAATGACCAGTGTAACAGAAGTGATTGATAGAAAAATGATGCTTTTCACTTGGAAGACTGTTAAATGTCTTTATTTGTAACTTTCTAAAAGTAAAGAAGCAATCTTCAGCCTCTCCCAAAAGTAAACAACCTCAACTGATGAATTGCACCTTTGCATGGGTACTCCACATCTTTTAAATGCTTTTGAGGATCTAGTGAAGCTCTAGAAAACTTTAGAGACGCACAGATGTCACAGGACCAAGTGTATGAAATGATTCAAATAACAGAAGAAAGCAACAGGAAAATGAGAGATGCAGCACCGCAAAAGCAAAAGGAGAGATGCAACACCAAGTCTGAAACTGTCCTCTTGCTCCACGGCATGGCTCCTGGGGTGTGGGGCTCTGCTGCAGATGAGCCAGCCTGCTGCTCAGGATGGTCCTGCTCATGGTGCTTTTCCCTTACTGGCATTGGAAGCTGGCAGGGGTCCCATGAAAAGCAGACTTTGGGGGCTGAGCTGGTGGAAAGCTATTCTTTATTTCTGTTAGAACTATTTTTTTGCTAGTTTCTCTCTCCAAACCTCATCGCGGGCTTGGTCAAGTGTTGGTGCTGGCACAGGGGGAATGATGGTGGGACTATAGAGTTGACCTGGGTAAGGCAGAGGCTGGCAGCACAGATCTTTCTGGAAGCAGCTAGCTGTTAGATTGCCAGCCACATCATAAAACTGCCCAAATTACCTAGTGAGTTCTCTAATGGTAGAACATAGACTTCTGGGACTGAAAGTATCCTCTTGACTCTTGTGCTTAAAAGGTTTTCTCAACACCTTCGAGACAACCAGTCTGCAAAGAGCCAAAAGTATCCATGTCTCTGCTCTGCTCAGCTGTGTGGCATGGAAAAAACAAGGTGTAGTATATTACTTACCAAAGCATGCTTTCATTACTGTTTTAATAATCATCACAAAATGAAAGAATTAAGATTTGTCATAATTGGCAAATCATTTTTCCTGAAGAAAAAACAAAAAGGTGGTATTTTTCTTAAATTCAGATTGAAATGCTTTACTTCTGAAAAACCAACCTTGTTTTTGTTAAATTTTGGAAACATCAGAATTTTTTTCATTTTTTTTTCCCAATTAAAAATTAACCTATGATTTTATAAAGCAAAAAAGTTTTACAAGAGTCAGATGAATCAGAATCAAAACCAACACTGTATCAAAAAGTAATCAAATTGGAATCAAAAACAATACTTGGATTGATCAAAATGTAGTGTAATGGCTTATTCAGTAGTCCAAAAAAAAATTAAGTTTTGTGTTTTGGCTCAATTTAAGCAAAATCCCACTCATTTTTTTTTCCTGTCTGTCCATCTTCAAAATCCATCACTCATTTCTTGCCTTAGGTATCTAATCTCCCTGTTGTGCCAGAGCCTGGCTTGGGCAAAGATTCAATGCATGCCACAGCAGCTCTGCAAAATAGAGTGCAAGTAAATAAGGTCTCCAATCTAGGCATAGTAACTGAAAAACCTCACAGCACTGGTACCAAAACCAAATTTGGCCCAGAGAGGTTTGTCTGTGTGAGTCCATGTTGCAATGGGGGCTGATGATACAAAAGGATGCTGACATGATGTGACATGGCATCAGTCAGAGGTATCAATCTGCTGCCCTAAGCGGCCACACCACTGTGCTTACACAACATACCGGAGAGAAACAGCATGTGAGAGGTACCCACACCATTAAAAAAACAGAGCTGCCCACCTTGGGACCCACCTGTACCAGCTCTGGAGAAGGCAGTTGCCAGCATTTCAAGGCATGACCTCGGTGATTCAACAGATTCAGATTTATACAGCAAGCAGAGCAGAAACACACGCCCTGCTTTTTTCAATGGCCCTAGAGTGAAAAAACCAACTATCTTTTCCAGAAACCTTACAGCTGCTTATCTGAAGCAGTTCGTGACAGTGAAAGAAGTGGATTAATATGTCATGTAGTGCTGCAATGTGATTTTTAAAGGCAGGCATGATTTCACTTAGGCAAGCAAGGGAAAGGTGAGTCAGCAGATGATTTTGTAAGAGTGCTCGGCAGCTGGCTCCGACATGGTGGCTACAAGGGCGATGAGCAAGGCAGGCTGGTTGGTGGGCTGGGTGGGTGCCAGCCATGACCATAACTTCACATAAGACACAGCCAAGACTACGAGTCTCCAAAGTCAACATGGGGAGAAGCAACAGCTGAGGAAAACTGCTGAGGGAGGGAAGGCTCTTGTGAAAGGAGCAAATGCTGCGGAATAAAGACCCGAAAAAGTCTTTGCAAGCCAGGGTAGGTCACCTATGGTCTCCCTCCTCCCTCCCATGGCTGCTCCCTATTGCACCTCTCTGACTTCCATAAAACTTCCTCTTGAGGAGGAGGAGGAAGAGGAGGAGAGGCAGAAAGGCTCTGGGAGGCCTGGGAGCTGCTGCCCCCCCCTTCCCAGCTCCACTTTCACATAAGCCTGGGTTGAGGAGGGGCCCCCCTTACCCCATGAAACAGGGGTGACTGCCTGCCGGTGCCAGCATTTCCCCACGCACCGCAGTGCCTGGGTTGGAGCCAGCTGCCCCGCAGCCGCACGGAGCCCGGGCACGGCAGCCATGCCAACCGCCTGGCGGTGCCGAGCCGGCCTCTCTCCAGCCACGGGCAGGATTTCCACCCAGGAGCCTGGTGGAGATGCAGGGAACGGTGCTACGTGTTAAAAGTAAAAAGGAAAAAGCAATGAGCTCACGTGGGGCTGGCGAGGAGCAGGTTAGCTCTACAGCACCCAAATGAGGGGCGGGTAGGTGTCCTTCCTCCCCTTCTGTGCTTGGGGATGTCAGGGCTTCCTCCCTCCATCCCCACGCTGCCTGAGGAGAAAGCAGGAAAGGCTGGGGTGAGGGACTGTCGTTACAGGTAGCGGCACGGCAGCCTCCGCTGCACGCAGGGAGAAGGCCAGTCACCTGTGGAAGCAGGAACTGAGAGGCACGGCCTTTGCAGACCATTGCCATCGGCCTAAAAATTGAACCCAAATGCGTTCTACCTCGCGTCTGAACCAAACCCTAGTGATACTTAAGCAAACCTCGACATACTTGTGAGGAAACACAGAAAAATCGTCTGTGTCAGAAAAGGAAGTCGTGAGCAAGGGACATTGAGTAGTGACAGTGAGTGAGGAAAAAAATGGAATAAGTTTCAAGAAAACACGGATTTGTTCACAAAATTTGTTTTTTATCAACAATCCTTTTTTACTGTGATCAATGTTTTTAAGTAAATTTTGCCATGTGAACTCCAGTGGGCTCTGATGTCCTAGTCTGATATTGCTGTTCTACCTGATATTTGCTTTGGTTATTCCCACACAGGTTCACACTCACCATTAAATTCCTTCTTTTTTTTTTTTTCTTTTTTTTTTTTCAAATTCCTTGCAAGAAATTCATAATCAGCTTCCCTGAAAAACTCTGTAGTTCAAGAGTGCCATCTTGAGGTTTACTATATTTAAGGACTAGCATGTTGGTGGAACTACTAGCATTCAGGGAATTAGTGAGCTCAAGCACCTAGCATTTAAAGTATCGTTTTAAAAAGTCATGAATATATCTACAGAGGGGTGGTTCATCTCCACTGTGTATTGCCTGGAGTTAAGCAATCTACCTAACAAAAATGCAACTCCCAGTCAAGATTTTGAAAAGCAAATAATAATAGTGAGTTCTCTGCTTTGGGATATTCTACTCGAAATGCTTTAGGAGATACCTGGTGTTCAGACTGTGCTCAATTCCAGCTATCTGAAAATCCATGAACTTTCAAAGTATTTTAAGGTACCCAAAATGACTAATTATGATTTTTTTTTTTGTCTGTAAGATGCAAGTTTGCTTGTATTCTTAAGATAAAGGTAATGTTGGAGGCAAATTGGCTTTCAAAAATATTTAAAATCTACATGGGGAGTATATTGCTGTATATATTCCCATGTTTTAAAATAAAAGAGAGACTTTCATCCTTTGAGGTACAAGTTTAGGAGGTATTATGAAATAATTTTCCTTCTATAGCATTGTCCAGGCGCTAGTAATTTATCACCGGAGGAGAGTAAATGAGTAGATTGTTATGGCAAATCATGCGTAGGTTGAGAATTTACCATTGAAAGTGGGATGTTGCTTTTCATTCTTCCTGCTGCAACTGCCAGGTGGCTTTTGGCTTGGGAAAAGGATGTGTGCCAACACGCTCACAATAAAGTGCATTAAGGATGAGGCGCCGCAGGAAACCAGAGACCCTCAAAAATATGCATTGTTAGCACCGCAAATAACCCATGTTTCCTTGTGATATTTTTCATTTTGAAGCCGAACAATAAAGTAAACCTTGCTGAAACCGTTGCTCATGATGTATATTCCCCAGTTATCACCACTAGCCAAATCGCACAAATATGTTTCATTCTTTTTTACAAGAATTTTAGACTATATTAGATGGGAAGTCCTAAAACTATAAATTTGATTGAAGTCTAGATGAAAAGCAATCTACCTCCAGCTACGTAACAGTCAATCTAAAGGAAGAAGTCCTGTTTGTTTTCCAGTGCAGCAGCAGACTGCAGCAGAAGGTATTTTTATCCTAAGCGTATTAGCACAGCAACGACGCATCTCACAAACGAAATCCAGTATCGGCTCTGATCATCTTTAAACTATCAGGGACTGAGTCATATCCCAGTCTGGAAGGAGGAGTGGGTAAGAAACTAATTTCCCTTCCACAGCACATAAAAACCATGAACTTGAATTATTTTTTTCTTGCTTTGAAGTCCAAAATACCTCGCCAATGAATTGTGGCGGTGCGTCAGATCTTCCGAAGGGGACGGGAGCAGCCCACGACAGCGTGCGGGAGTGAAAGGAGGGTATCCGCGGCGGTCTGACAGCGGCTGAACAGGACAGCCGCAGTCGAGGGGACGGAGCAAGCGAGGTCTATCTCCCCAAAGAAAGGCCGTTTTGAAGACTGACGCTGCGTTTAGCCTATTCACAGAGAATAATGCATCATTCTGGAAGCAGCCTGTGCTATTTCTCGAGGAGTAACGTGCTGCTGAGCATGAACGAGGTGGCGGAGTCTGTCTCTGCATGAGTAAGAGGTCGCTGAGACTGAGCTGTGAGCTGGTTCACGTGGAAACTATTGCTTGGGTGGGAGCCAGGCATCTATTTTGGGTCCCTCCATAGGCAGGAGATGCCTGCAGTCAAGCCGGACTCCTTTCTAGGACAGGCCAAAATGTTGCCCTGTCTTCTGGAAGGGCAAAGAGGAGGAGTAGTGCAATAACTAAAAATAAATTAAAAGTTACTTGCCTCTCAGTTCTAGGGACGTTCAAATAATTTTAAGCTCGCTACTGTAATTTTTGTGATCAATTCCCAGTGATAACTGGGAAGCAAATCAAAAGGTTCAAGAAGATTTGTGCAAAAATTGATTCCACAATCTGATCAACTACTGAAAGGTTTCAAATGTGGAAGTTTCAAAAATTATTTCGCCAAATGTTACGTTTCCAATTGCTAAAGAGGGATTAAATTTGTGTACATCTTTGAAAAAATCACATCCTTTACTTTGACCTACTCTGTTAATATCCTTTTGAATGTTTCATAAAATTTACATTAATCGTTGCATTAATAAGTTGTCTTTGAAGTTTTTTGGTTTAGAGTTACTGCGGTGTAACGTTAACATATCTTCCATGGGCTGTAAAAGAACGACATTGTGTCCTGTCATGTCTTTACATTGTATCTAAACAAAGATTTTTGCCTGTGTTGGTATAAAATATAAATATTCTGGCAAATTGTAATTTTTGGAGCCTTAAAATTGCTATTGATAGTTCTCCTACCAGGCCTCTTGTTCCTTTGTCTTATTCTGTATTTTTATAAGATGACCCAGGTACTTGACATTCATATTTATGCCTTTCTACAAACTTGATTCATTATTATAACTCAAAAATAATTGGTGCTACCTTATAAAGTAAATCATACATTTAAAATTTAAAACTTTTTTTTCTACCAAAGTTAATAAACTTCATTTTGTGAATAAATAAATGAATAAAAGAGGAAAAAACAATTGCACTACAACTATCTTCAAAATAATGAAAACAGAGGAATAAAGTCTTTCACAAAATACAGAATAACTGACTGGCAAGGACAAAAAGCAAAGGATAAAAAGGTGCTGGGAGGAGTTCAGAGGGAAGCTTCAAGACTTGTGTACTGGAGGGAAATCCAAAACCAGGCAGCAAAGCTGTGAACCCAAAGCAATGCGTGCAGGGACCAACTGCTGGCCAAAGACTAACTCATGGCAGTGAGCGGGGTGGCTTTCCCAGCTCACGTTCAAGAATGAGACTGAACCACACATGTCAGGAGAAAATCATTTTATTGGAAGGAGGAGAGTGGCTCATCTGTCTTGAGTTAAGCCATCACTGTAATGATTTGGAATGGTAAACACAGGAACTTTCCCTGAATACAGTTGTGAGGTAAGAAAACCATTAGCATTTCCGTAAGATATTTCTGCAAGGGAGACACAAATAGATTTTTAATTCCTGCATGTCTAAGGCATATTTCCAGGAGAATTTAAATATCATCACTTGCTTGAGAGCAAACTGTTGAACTCATGCAATGAGAACAGAATGTAGAAATTAGCAAGTAATAGAAAACTATAGTAATAGAAAAGTGTTTAAAAACTATAGTAATAGAAAAGTGTTTAAAAACACTCTATCCATGCATTGAGAAATACACCCTCTGTGCACCATCAGTGCCACCATCAGCGAATGCTAACTGCATATTCTGAATTGCTGTGTATAACTGTGATAAGCTCATGCACATATTGCTTTGCATTAAGCAAAGAAACCTTAGAGTAGGACCTACAACAAGCTAGTACACATAAAAGAAAGATTGTCTTTGAATTAACTGAAAAAAATAAAGCCATATAGAACCTGTATGTAATCTTCTTACCTTTATGCATTTTTTTGATCCAATTGCAAAGCAAGATGCCAAGTTCAGCTGCCAACATGCTGAAGGTCTAGAGCTAGAGAAAGCTGGAGTTGAATGTAAGAGAGGACACCTAACCAAGCTCATGAGTAAATGAGTGTGAAAGTCATTACAAAGAGAGCTTGTGAGTGTGTGCATGTGCAAAATTTTGCCATGTGAATGGTGGTACATATAAATATATATGTGCTACATTGCAGTTGAAGGAATGATTGTTTTAGAGTCAATCCCAAAAGTATGCACACAAATTGGAACTTGCAAGTGTGTGCAGGATGTGAATTCCTCATGGTGTCAGGAGACACGATGAGAGCTATGTTCACCTACACCAGTCATCAGCCAAGTCAGCACTACCCATGATACAAAGCCAACAATATCAATTCAACCCAGATTAAACTAAAAAGCCTAACTGTAAAGCTGCCAATATATTTAAAAAAAAAAACAAACCAGAAAAAAAACAGAAAAAAAAAAAAACACCAAACAAACCCAAAACAACAAACCACCAAGCAATTTAATATTAAATGCATGGTTCTGTGTGCAACATCAGCTGCCTTGAGGGGATCCAGGGTTTCTAAGTAAAACCAGCGGTGCTAAAGCTATCCAACCACATCTCTTGTAGCAAGGCCGACGCCTTCACGAGCGGGGCACTTTACACCAAATCACGTTGCAACTGCGGACGTGGTGATGGGGGCATCGGCCATGGGCGAGGGGGCAGAAGGGATAAAACTATACAAAGAGCTGTGCACATCATTTTTCTTTGCTTATTTTTGACCTTACGGCATGGCAAGATGTTAAGGTTACCTGTTAAAAAGTTGAAGATCCAGATGGGAGCAAGCCTGTAACCAAGACGTCTGTGGCTGCTGGTATTCCTAAAGCAGAGCCATTTAGACTTGTTCAGAAAAAGTTTTGACTGTGTTAAAATGATGGGAGCTAGAGGAAGTTTGCTGAACTCTTCTTCCATCATTGCTACCATCAGTGGGGCTGACAGTAATCGTAGGAAATTAGTGGGAGAAAAAGCAGCTGCAAACATAGGCACAGCCTCTAGCTATCAAAGTAACTTCTGAGCATTATATTTCTCTGGAGAGGAATGCCCAGTCTCCCAGGAAACCAAGTTTGGCTACATCCTCCTCTTGCCTTTCATGTAATGTGTCAATACTTATTTATAATTGTATTTTCTTCACATAGAGCCAGAACACACATTAAATCCTGACTACAGCTTTTTCTTTTTAAAGTCTGTGGAAACAAAAGTTTCAATTTCCCCCTTGTTTCTGATTTATGATTAAGATACATCTCCTCTGCGATGGCTCGTATGCTGTCACTTTTGAACAGAAAAGCACTAGGGAACTTCCAGCTTTGAAATTAATTACAGGAATAAAGCCTTCTTTGCATATTTTCTAATTATCCCTTTCTTTGTTAATGCCAAATAATGCCTTTAGCATCTTCCTGGAAAAAGTCTCATTGACCCTGCTCTGTGATTATGGTGCTTTTATCTCCCATCTGTGCTGTGAAAGCTATGGGCCCTCCATTTCCAATGCAAAAACCTCCAGAATTAAGACCATTAGTACAAACAATAAAAAGATTAAAAAGCTGTACAGGTACATGATGCAAGCTGTACACCAGGCAGCCTTATCCAATCATGGATGAACGAGGGGGAAAAAAGGTGACATGGCTTTTATTCTGTGACTGTCCTTATGGTCTCAGCTCATGAACAAATTAGAGTTTAAATTAACCTAAAAATTTTGCAGGTACTGAGAAAATTTGCAAGCACTAAGAGTCCATCAGCAAGATGTCTGGACGAAGGTCACATCCCAGTCAAGGCTGAGCTTTGGAGCAAAGCAGTCATGCTGCTTCTCTGGTCACGTTTGCTTTTTCTTAATACTTGCTTTAGTCGTAGAGAGGGCTCTCCTGGGGCAAGATGTCATGCATGTCCACTCTGACTTGCCCCAAAAACACTTGCATCAAGAAGTAGGAGAGCAAGGAGGGTCTGGGAGGGGAAGGAACTTGACCTGAGATGGGTGACAACCTAGGACCAGAGCCTGGAAGAAAGTCTGGTTACCCGACCACGGGGACCAGCCTCGGAGCACCCTTGGGTGCCAGCCCCAGTGGGTAGCGGAGGGCGAACGCAGTTTAGCCCTCGTGCTCACCTTGTCCCCACAGCATCCCCATGTCCTGCCTGTCCACTTCAACACAGGGTACCAGCAGGGATGCGTGTGATCGTGCTTTTATGCATAATTCAATCACCATCCAGCATCATCAGGTGCCTCTGGGAAGAGGTTTTCATGTACAGCAACTTTTGGCCAGAGCCCTGGGGAGGGACATTCCCAGTGTGGTGGCACCCTGCACCCAGGGCAAGTGCCTGGCAGCTGCTGGTGCACCTTATGGATGAGATACTCCCTCCTGATGGGAGCGGTGTCTGCTCCGGGAACTGTCATTTCACAGGAAAAGCAGAGGATAGCCTGTATTCGCTTTGGATGTTTCCATCCCTCCCGCCACACCGTGCTCTGTGCCCACCCGCTGCAGCATCCCGGGGATGGCACCGGGGCTGGGGCAGCAGCACGGCCAGGCTGGCAGAGCAGGATGCCCAGGACAGAGCTGTCGGTAGGCTCCGGAGAGCCTAGTGCAGCAAGGTTGATCTGCCAACATTATGAAACCCACAGAAAAGTGCAGGCATGTAAATTTTGCCGCAAGGACCTCATGTCAGACCTTGCTGCTTTTTTTTTTTTTCCCCTTCTTTTTTTCCCTTTTTTCTTCTTGGTTTTGGCTCAATAACTTGCTGTTCTTGTAGTTTGTTCTCATGATCCCTTGAGTCATGCTATGGTGCTATGAGCTGGTTGCAGAAGAGTTGGCAAATAGCTCCTATTTCACTCCTTGTGTGATTTAACCATTGCAAGTTGAGGGCCATGACATTTATGCAGGTTAGTGACCTGGAGGCCTGGAAGCACTGGTGCAAGCTTGAAGGATGATGAACTGTTGTGTAATGGAGAGTCAAAAAGGTACATTGAAAGTTTAATTACAAACACCTGGGGACCAGTGGCGCTCTCACCACCACCACCACCACCACCCCCCCCCAAAATGTATGAATTGGATTTCCATTGCTTCCCTGATATTTTTTTTCAATCCAGTAGAGACTAAAGCTTTTCCAGAGGAAATATTAGTTAAATGACATAGAGGATTATAGGTAACATGGCACTGAGGTTTGCCCTTCAAGCAGGACCCCAACAGCTCAAAACCAGCTTCGAAGCAATCACATCACAGCAGTAACAGCAGCAATAGATGTCTGATAAAGCAACCAGAGCAAGTTCCTTGAATTTCAAGATATTGCGTGCAGTAGAAAAAGAAGGAAAAAAAATATTTCACATGTTTTAAAAGGTTCCTTATGAAAATATTCTACCTTTTGGGGGCAATTTCTTGAAGGTCTTGATGTTTCTTGGGATGTCTTCAAAGAAGATCAACAGAAACCAGTCAGAAAATGAGCACATTCCTTACAATACCTAAAATTAACAACTCTGAGGCCCAAATCCAGGCCTGATCCACTTCTTTAAAATTAGATTGGCCTGCACTCTTCATTTATTTACTCCCTCAGCAGCCCAAGGGAACATACTTAGTGTGTGAAGTAAAGCACTTGCCCTTGCAAGAGCAGATTTTATGTCATTAAAAGGAAAAATGTAATACTGCAAATGAAGAAATGTCTCATTAGAATTGCATTTACTTCCCCACAAATGCCAACCAAGATTATTTTTTTCAACATATACCTACACTTTTGGCTTCCAGAGATACAGTGCTACCAAAAACGAGCCCACAAGTGACCTGTGATATGATCCGCTGCCTTAGGGTGTGTTTGCAGCCTGTTAAAGAGATGCCTGAGGAGCATGTAAGCAAAGTGGTTGTGGGGGAAGAGAGTGGTGGAGGATATCTGGGAATGATCCCAATTTATAAGCAACTGAAAGAAAAATGGGGCTGAGGACAGGACTCTCACTTCTGTCCTCACACAGCTTCCCACCAAGAAATACTGTTCCCTACAGACAGTTCTACCACAGCAACAGCTAAGGATCAAAGCCAACCTCCACCCTTGAAATAATTTTCAGTTAAAGTTGGTTTTAATAGAATGAGCTTTGGATGAAATTTCAGTTCTTTAAATTACAGCAGATTTTTTGTTGTTGTTGTTGTTGGATTCTGTTCATATTTCCCTGCTCCCCCATCCACATTTTGCTATAAGCAATAGGTCATGGTCAACTTCTTTTATCTCAGTGAAATTTTGCCTTCCCTGATTAGGAAAAAAAGAAAGTGGGATGTTTGTTGTAAAACACTGTCAGGAATTCCCCCAGCTAATCCTCCTTTGCTTCTCGCTGGAAACTTTGAGATACAAAGCATCACTTTTGGAATGGGGGTAGTTAGCATATTGTAACTCTGAGAAAAGCACAGCTCTTTCTGAAGTCTTGGAGGACAGTCTAAGCAGGCAGTTGCACGGTTGCATTGCAAGGAGCTGTTAGTTTGGCCTCTTACAGATTACTGTGACTATCCAAGCCAAGAGAAAAATGTATTTCATTTACAACATGGAGGAAAGTTACAAAATGTTTCTACCGATCGGTAGCTGCCCCGTGAATTCACTCTCTACAGAGTTGAGCAGGCAGTCAGCAGTTGAAAGAGCCTCTGAAAGTTTTCACTCCATTGCTGGCTACCTCTCCTCACCAGCTATCTTCCTGACTGAGGTTAAATAAGGACAAGCCTTTAAAACTCTAGTATTTTAAAACAAGTTACCTTATTTTTTGCTGATTTGGCATCTATTTCCATGGAAACAGAAGCAAGAACTAGAAGCCAGCAGCTGAAGTTGGCTACACCACTGCTCTTGGCTTGTTCTACTTCCATTTCCATGGAAACTGATGTAAGATCAGTGCAAACAAGGCAAAGTTTGCTTCTTTTTTCTTTTTTTTTTTTTTTAAAATAACCCTTTCATGATTTTCCACTTCCAGATTTGTTTGGTGCCGGAACCACAGATATAGTCACTGGAAATGCAAGAAAAAGCAACTCACATATCTTCATGATTCTGTGCATGTGTGCGCACTCCATTTTATAACATGGATCTTCAAAGTAGTCACCAATTTACTTTAAGGATGCTTAAAAAAAAAATGAGAAAATAACTAACGCCCAGGAGAGTTAAGGAAGAGTGGGAAAGAGCAGCTAGTTATGTCCCTACGTTGACAGGACACCTTTCTGCTAGAGGTTTGTAGTCTCCCGCATACGAGCATCTGGGACGGAGGAGTGCACCAAGTTCTGGGGCTGCCTGGCCGTGCCTCTCACAAGGGTGTGCTGCCTGCAAGGGGCTCCAGAGGCTCTGCTCTGCAACCCGTGCTGGTCCCCCGGGCACCCCAGCTAGCATAAAGGCTGCTCTGTCATGCGGGTGGTGTTCCACAGGGAAAGCGGCACCTGGGAAAGCGGAGGCGGTGGTGGCAAAAGCAGCAGCGGAAGGAAGAAGTGCATAATACAAGGGAGGCTGACATGCAGGATTGCCCCCATGGAGGTTAAAGACAGAGGTAGTAAACTGGTCATGGAGCAAAGCAAGTTGATGAGAAGAAATGGCACCTCCTTGCTAATTGCTTTCTAGGAGTTTTCTGGAGTCTTTCTCCTCTGAAGCGATGTATGGTCTCCATTTTGGCTATAAAACTGTTGAAATTCAGATTTTAACTATACCTTTTTCTATTTTAATTTTTTTCCCTCCTAATCTGGCAATGTGCTGGAGCGCATGTCATAAGCCTTCAAAGGTGCCTGGTAAAAGATGCAATTGAATGTGCAGCCAAAGCATTACAGACTGCGTTACAGAGTTTGTACAGGCTGAGGTTGACCACTGCTCATGGAGCATGAGCTATTCAGGGGGTTTTTTTGAGTTCATGACTGAACCTAATCCAAGATTAAGTCACGTTTAGGGAATTGATTCACTTGCCCTGCTTCATTAACAGAGATTTTGGTGCCTATCCTAGAAAATCTGGATCCAGACATGTAACCCCCAATGTAATAAAACATTGAATCATGTACCTGAGCCCTCCACAAGCCCAAACAAATACAATTTATGTATATGCTCCATGGTTCCACGCTATTGGACCCCAGACACCAACACTTACATGCAGAAAAGGCTTTCCAGATTGTAACAGTCTGCTTAGACCTGGGGGGCTTTAGAGGAGTCTCCTTCATTTGATTGCTCTTTCTTATAAAATGCAAGGAGGAAGCTGGTGGGAGAAAACGGTTAAAGAGAAGGAAGTTCTTAGTCTAGGTCACACATCTAGTTACCAAAACATTAAAATAACAGATTTCTAGACAGAAGAGCATAGGAGCCAAGGTTTTAAGTGAGATGAAAAAATACAAAGAAAATCAACACATTACATGTCTTGATTCATTGCTCCTTCCAATTGATACACTTCTAGATTAGGCCAGATTTTAAGAACCTGTTCATTTTTGCACCAGATGCAACAGCACTCGGTCTGTATCAGCCCCAATCCCACCTGAACAGGAATCGATGCCCGAATATCAAAAATTGTTAATGCATGTGGAAAAAGTGTCCTCACTATCATCACCTGCAAATGTCAGTTACACGATAACAAGAACATTCAAGATTACAGGGTTGTATCCTTTGGTACATAGAAAAAACAAAGGTCACTGCCTAGAGCGCACCTGTAGTGTTAAAATTCATACCTGAATTCCCTAGCCCTAGCACGGGGTATTGGTCAAGACTGCTCCCGAGGTTAGTCAAAGCAGCCTTCGCATCCTTCTCACAAACTACCTGACCTCTCCTTGCATCCAGACAGCTGGAACAATACAGCTAATGAAAAATATGGATTGACTTACTCCCACTCAAAAAAAATTAACCAGAGATTCCAATCTGATGGACAGAAACCAAATGGGACCAAACAATTGGTATCTAGAAAGAAATACGTGGTTTGTCAAAGTTAGTAGTCTGCCACTGGACCAAACATCTGTCATGTTTTATTCTTTCAGGGCGTATTTTTTAAAGATTTTTCCTTTACCAGGTAACTAGTTCAGAAGGAATATTTTCACAGCCATATTTTAAATGTGTTTCACTTTGGTCCTGGAAACCAGGCTGCTAGTTTAACAGCTCCAGTACATTAGCCAGCCCATTCCAAGAGTGTCTCCCTGCCATGCCATATTTATTGTAGATGACCCTGTTTTGTCCTACTTCTGCCTCAGAGAGGGATTTGATAGAAAATCTGAAGTTACAACACCAAGAAGTCTGCATTATTTTTAATTCTTTTAACTGTTGGGACACAGAATCAATAGTACATATCCGAGAAAAATATTGCAGCGAGGTCTTTCCTTTCTGGAAAATTGTATGATGTGAAAATATTTCTTGTTTTCTATAGAAAGAGGCTCTTATTTATATATTTATTTATTTGGCCTGGGGAGGGGTGCTTTGCTTCTTTGCTGCCGTGCTGTTGAAGAAAATCACAACACACACACCAGCATTTCAATTGCAGTCACAAGGACTTGGACCCCAGGTAAGGAGTTGCTTTGCTGAACCCGCGGTCTGGGAGCACACACACCACTGCCGCTTGTGTTTGCAAGGCCACCACCGACGGGGGGAAAGTGGTCCTTGACAAGGAGCTGTGTTCCCTTTCCACACAGCTCTTCCTCACTTCTTCCCTGCATGGCTTCTGCAGGGAGTGCCCAGCACACCCCGATCTGGTGTGCAGCCAATTTTCTTTTCACTATCATTTTTCCTTAGGCTCAAGATCCCTGTATCTCGTTTTCTGTCTGTGGACACTGATGCACCAAATTCCCGGATCCTCTTCCACACTTTTCGCTGCTGGCACGATCTCCCATGCATGCCACAAACAACACAGTAGCTGATAGTATTTGGTGGCCTTTTGTACTGACATTTCAGCCTCTCACAAACTGGAACTGGCCTTATCTGTTGGCCACAGTGCCTGAGACTTTTCTTCTAGCTGGCTTTTTCTTCCAGCTGCCTACCAGTATTCAGAGGCAGAGATTTCTGAACAGCAGGTTTCCTCTTCTGCAGCAGAAGAATGGAGTCAGGGAGAATCAAAAAAATACCACAGAGCAGCGACTATTTTCTTTTATTATTAATAGAGCAGATTATTGATGCTTTCAATTAATTATATCCGGACTTATCAAACAATAGGAATTATTTCCTGGTAAGGCAAAAAAATGTCAGATTTTTGTTTGTGTTTTAGTCTTTTCATTGATTCAAAATGTAGAAAAATCCATACACACACACACACCACACGTCAAATCTTCTCATCACGAACTGAAGTGCAAACATGCTCTTCCAGCTCAGCTGTGGTGTTTGGCACCACCCACACCTCAGTGGGCCCTTTTTCTGTCTGTATTTGTAGTTTGGGCAGTGGGGTTTGCTTGCTTGCTTGTTTCTCCTCCTCTCCCTTTCTCTTTCATCTTTCAGCAGAAGAAAAAGGGAAAGAAACGGGGTGGGGAGAATAAGAGTGTATAACTGAAGTTGTCCATTGCGAATCCAACTGGAACAAAAATTTTCTGTTGCAGATCACTTCAAAACAGATGTTTCTTTCATAATCATGCAATCAGGAGAAAAACGCAGAAAAAGGAAGTGATCGCATCCTCCCAAATGTTATGAGTTTTGTAGCATTCAAAAAGACAATTTTTCATTTTGAAAGAACTGAAAATGTGTCAAGCCGCTCTAGCTATTAACTCACACATCCAGCCTGAACTGGGATTGAAGCGATAAGCAGCCCAATATCAAGTCTGTACTGGTTACTTGGCAATAGTTTAATGATTATCTTGGATGTGACTAATGAAAAGTGCTATAAAGAATAATCACGTTGCACCACACCCTGAGCTGACTTCCACCCTGTCCTGCGAAGCCGCTCTGTGCGGCAGCCAAGGTCCCATCCGGGCCCTGCAGGCAGCAAGACCCAGGCAGGACCCACCGGGGATGTCAGGAAGAACAGTAGCCTCTCCTCTTCCGGAAAAAGTTTGATTTTTCCTGTATTTTGTTTCTTTTCTGAGCGTGGCAGTGAGATGCAGCCCTCCCGCAACCCACCAGGCAATACTCTGTTGCTCAGCAACCCCGTACTTGCTGAGAGGGCTCTTTTGCAGAAGTAAGCCTGGGCCGAAGAGGAAAATGAGGTGATGGGTGATGTGACACCTGAAACCTGCCGCTTAGGTTGCCCAAGCAGCAAGGTCCCTATGAGCAGATGTAGGTCGGTAGCAGAGAGGACCCTGGTGGCACTGTTGGCTGAGGAGCAGCAGTACTGCACCTTCTGCTCCTCTGCATCTGGTGTCTTCTGAAGCATTTAGTGGTGATTACCCAAAAATAATTAATTAACCAACTAATTAAAAAAGGTCTCCTTCTCTGCAAAGCCATCTCCAGTGTCCCAGTGAGATCTAGAGCATGGAGCTGGCATCACGTTTGGTTTGGGGTGAGCTAGCCAGCAGTGCCGATGAGATGGGGAGAGGGCAGCTGCGAGGCTCCACCGGTGTGAAACCCACTCCCAGGGCAGCCAGAGTTGCTCAGGCAGAGGTGGGCAAGGAACTGGGGTGCGAAGAGGCAGTGGGGAACAGCTGGATTGGGTGGAGACGGGGAGGTGCGTTAAGTAAAAGGTGTATTTCAGCCCTGGGGAAAATCAGCCTTCCCTCCCCTCTTCTCTCCCCCAGAGCCAGCTGCAGGGGAGGGCAGGTCCCCTTACACCTCAATGAGCACTTGGAGACCTCAGCCATACCCCTCCAAACCCACAGTCATTGGGGTCTGCAAAGATTGGATGCTTTTGGGACCTAGAAGCTCCACTGCCCACAGGGTTGCAGTGGGGCTTTGCTGCTGGGTGGGTTTCCACACCACTCATGGCATATGGAGAAAGGACAGATCAGGGCACAGAGGCTAAATCAGCCCTTTCACCTCTGTCGGTAGAAACCACTCCAAAAGCTTTTCTGTGCTTTGACAGGGCAGCATGTGCATTTTGGTCTGTATCAGAAATTTTTAGAAATTATAGCTTCTATAAAACTAACCAGGCTTTTCCATTAGGGCCACCAGCTCCACGTTCTCATGGGATTAATGGTGTTGCATAGACGTGTCTTGTTACAAGGTTTGTGAAGGTCCCATCGGGTCGTTAGGGCCAACCCATCAGCAGTGCTGACCTTCAGCAGACCCCACTGCGATCAGTGCCCCGAAAATCTGACCTGCTACTCCCACCTGGCACAGGCAGAGGATCTACAAGGCTACTGCGGACCTGGCCGTTTGCTACGTGACCACAATACCTACCTGCCATGTTAGCAGAAGGAAAGGCAAACAAATACAGATTTGACATTACCTGCAGAACCACCTCATTAAAAAAGAGGCTGCTTTCAGAAGTGCAGCCCCTCTCACAACATACAGCAAGCTGCGGTTTCCAGGCTGCCATTTTACGCTGGCTCAGAGGTATGCGTACTCATTTTTAAGCTTTGCTCCCAGCACCATGAGCACAACTGAGTGTTTCCTCCGCACATCATCCGTGCTCAGGGACAGCCCAGCCTGAGCAAAAATGCTTGAGGGAATGAGGGGGCTTAGACCCTGGGGGCAAGCGCAAATGCCAGCAGCAAGCTTGAGGTGGGTATGAGGGACCAGCTCCCACTCTTTGAATAAAAAGCTGCTTTTATAGCACTTCACATGTGATACAGGTGTGATACACTGTAAGAAAACACAATTACACGTGGTGTTCCTAGGGTAAAGGGTGCTTGACACATGCCTAAACTATGTAAAAGTGCAAGAACAACATGGCCATCGAGGCATCAATAGAACAGAAATTCCGCTATCCATGTGATGGTTTTTTTGTGCTGGAGCAGGGGGTTTGCTGAGGGAAAGGCCCGGTTCCCAGCCCCAGAGGCTGAAGCCCTCCCCTTTCCATGGGTCGCGGTGGGGCAGTGCAGGCTGAGGCAGCCAGGACCCCCAGTCTCTGCTCTTAAAATGGAAAACTGAAGACTGAAGGCAGGGAATTAAAATATTAAAGAAACTGAATGACATATATATTACATATTACATAATGAAGATAAAGACAGATTGCTGGCATTCAGTTTTGGTACCATCCGGGGAATAGCTGGGCAGGGAGCAATGTGAACAGGGCCAGCGATGCAGAGCTGCTGGCAGGAAACAGTGGGAAGGGCTGATTTCTGCAGAGGGAAAAGGAGAAATGTCCCAGCAATAGGAAATGCCAGGGATAAACTTCTGGATGCAGGAAGCGGTTCACACTGGTGTTTAGCTCTGGTATGGCTCTTTCCACCAGAGTATTTCAAAGAGCTTTATACTGCAGTATAAGGCCAAATGTGAACATGGCGCAATGCAGAGCTGTCCACTGAATGGACTTGCTGGTGTACCACCACAGCCCCTTTCCTTTGCAGCACTGGCAGGGTTCATTACATCCCCCCTCCCTCTAGCAGGGCTCGTTATCCTTGTCTGTCTGCGCTCTGCCCTGTAGACAAACCTGAAATGTCACTATCTCCGTTTTGTGCGTAGGGATGCATCGGGAGGTGAAGCAACCTCCCACAGGGGTACGGAGTCAATGAGAGAGCTCAGATCTCCCAAGTGCCACAACTAATGAGCATCTGTGCTTGAAAGAGCTGCCTTGTGCTGTCAGGATGGCCCTCCTCTGGCAGCCCCTTTGGAAAGCGAGGGGCGATCGCAGAGCCCAGCGTGCACCCCTGCAGCTCACGCATCCCTCAGTCCCATCAGGCTGTGGTTAAATGCTGGAGGAGATAATGACGGATGGCTACAGTGCACCTGTCTTTCCTTTAAAAAACGTGCTAAGAAATGGCTTGCCCACATGGTGTGAGTGGTCCAGCTGGGGGGACGAGAAGTCTCCAAAGCTTCAGTCTGCTCCTTACTGCTCCCGTGGTGAGATACAGCCAGGAGACCCTCCCACATCAATCAAAACATGACAGCTGGGACGGGAGAGGAGCAAAGCCTGGTGCCACCGCAGCAGCACACTGCGTGCTGCACTGTCTGGGGCCGGGGTACAGCAAGGGACGTCCCTCCAAGGCCTGCTCTCCCAGCCTGGAGCTGCCTGCAGCAGCCTGCCAGGGCCCATGCCTGCGCCCCAGCTGCTCCGGGCCCGGGAGAGGCGTAGTCCTGCGCCCAGAATCCAGGCCAGGATGGGTGGCCGGCAGTTTCCGTAACTTTCAAGTCTTTGGCCTAATGCGAACAGCTTTTGGGTGTGATCGCAGTAGTTTCTCTGCAGATTCAAAACTCCTGGCAAGCTCCTACGTTAGTCCCTGTCCCTTTCTCCAGGTTCTTTCCAGTGCCAGGACCTTCAAGAAAAGTTATTCAAAAGCATGCAAGTCTTGCTGAAAAGCCCCATTTTTTAAGAGCAGCTTAGATGCCGAGCTGTTACGTCAGCCGGGTGTTTCGGAAAGCTTCAGGCTATCCTGCTTTCCACGGCATGAAATGCTGCAGTGCAATTGCTTTTAAACCACGCTATTTTCAAGAAACAAAACGGCGATGATTCCACCTGACAGTCTTTTCAGTGCTTCTCTGAGAAGGGGAAACTGAGCCAAGAAAGCAGCCGAGAAGTCAAGCAATGGCCCATCACAAATCCAGGAATAAAGCAACGCTAAGGGTCTCGCTGCTGGTAAAATGTGTGTTTCTGCCACACTATTATTCCTTCCAAATCGGTTTTTACTAAGTGTCCCGCACTTTGCTCCAGCGACAGGATATCCTTCATTTGTCTGCACAAAGTGCAGATGAGCACTTCTTCGTGTTGTTTTCCAAGTCGGCCGATGGGAGGGTCAGCAGGGGCCAAGCAGCTGCACCAAGTAAAGGAAAGGTAACCATGGCAACCCAAGTTATCTGCATCCTCCATGTATTTCCTTCTCCCCACCCTACATCATATCTTTCCCACCCAAATTTCAGGCTGATAGAGCCAGTGACCAGCTGGCAGGATGGGGACTGCGGCAAGGTCTCCTGCACCCAGAGTGTCTTGCTGTGTTTCAGGGCTCACCGCTGCAGGCTGAGGTCATCAAAAAGAGACTGAAAGCAGAGAGGGGTAACTGGCAAAAGGCAGAGCTCTTCCCTACTGTAGATGGGGCGCTGGATATGTTGCCTTTGCTCCAGAGTTGCAGATTCTTTGATGCTGCTCCTGGTTTTGGCTCTGAGCTGTAACCCTTCCACAGCAGCAGGAGCTTCTCCGACTGCGCCCCACGTCAAACCCAGCTACAGTTTTGGCCGGACTTTCCTGGGACTTGATAAATGCAACGCCTGCATTGGGACATCCATTTGCAAGAAATTCTTTAAAGAAGAAATAAGGTCAGAAACTCAGCACAGTACTTTTTAAAGCATTCTGCATAGTAACTTGAAAGTTGCCTGTTAGTATTTCCAAATAGTTTAATGAGAGACAATGCAGAGAGTAACTTAGCACCGGGTACCCATTACAGCGCCTAGTAATTTATTTAATTAATGTCTATAAGCTGCTGCTTTGTCTCTTTTCTTTTAAAGCCACACAAACATTATCAGACTTCAGCCCTGAATTATAATTTGAAAGCAAGAGTAAAATGCACAACTTTCGGCATAGAGAGTGGCTCCGAAACAATTCAAGACAGTGATGGGGGAAGGGAAGAGGGAAGGAAGAAACGAGTTTGTTTAGATGTGCTGGAAGTATTTTATTATCAGCAACTGAGTAAAGGCAAAGGGGGTTTAGCTTTGTACGCTCCCAAGCGACTACGTTAACTACAAACATATAAATATGCTATATAATTTTGTACCAGGTGCAACAACACAAATGTGCAGAATTTCACATGCGTATTAACTAAGATCAAAAGGGATCTAAACCTGCCTGAGGCACAAGGGCTTTTGCACATCAGGTTACCTGCGCGCTCGAAAATAGACAGGGCTAAGTTATTGGTACGCTTTGGGAGGTTTCTGCGAGAACTTGAAGGCAGAAATTGCACCTGCCTCAAAGTCAATGAGACATATGCTGCTCAAGCGGCCGTCGGACCGATCCAATCAGTTTTAGGCTTAAAAGCAGAGTGTATCTGACGACAGCAGGGAAAATGTTGCCAGTGTATTTGAGGAGAAAGTTAAAGGCAGTGCTTGGCAGAAGAAGGGTTTATTGGGTCTGATATGATTTATAGAGCCATATGCACTTTCTTTTATAGATATAAAAGCCTGGGGGAGAAGAAATTATTATAGTAAAATTGTATTTTTAATGCTATAATGTAAGTAGTACAATATTGGACAAATCACCATTTTTATCTTAAACTATCCTATAAAATGTAGCATAGTAAAACCATAACGGTTTGTCTGGGATGGACTTGTAATACCGAACATCCATCCTTCCCTTGCTGCCGTTGGAAGAAGGCAGCTTGTGGCTGTGCTATGCCAGAGCACCCCTCACTGTGGTGCACCAGGGATCCCAGCTCGCTTGGCTTTCTGTCTCCCCCGGCTTGTGCCGAGGGTGACGGCAGGGCATGCAGTAAGTAAGGTGCAGCGGCACTGAGAAGGGCCAGGCCAGCAGTGCTGGGTTTCTCCCAGCCCATCCCGGGCTCCTGTCCCAAAAAGCAGGATGGATTTGCAATTAGCATGTTCAGCTGGCTGACAGAGGCTGTTGTGGATCTGCAGGGGCTGGGGGTGCGTTCGGGGTACAGGCTGCCCTACATTTTATTCTCTGCAGCAGGGCAGCATGGGAGCTGGCTTCTGCCCCGTGCCCCAACCTGCTGCAGCCCCTTTGCAGGGTTTTTAGGGACCTGCCACCAGGTACAAAGCAGCTTCTGCGTGTGCAATTTGTCGCAGGTGCACCCTTTCGGTTATTCCCGCTTAGCTACTGGGGAGATTGGGGATGTGCAGCTTCCTTCATCCCTGCCGAAAATAGCAGTAGCCCTCTGCAGCGAGCAACTGCCTCTGGCTGGCCGGTGGCCAGCTGCATGCTGCACTGGGGCACGGGAGAGAGGTGCTACATGAGTAAAAGCAGGAGGCCCCCACGCTGGCTTTCCTCTGGGGAACAGCGGGAAAGGGGTGCGGGTGCACAGAGGGTCTGAGTGGGGTCCAGGAGCGCAGAGCCACAAACATGTGGAAGCACGAAGCTTCTGCCTCAAGGAAGGAAGAGGGGCTTCCTAAACCAGAGAGCTTTTTTTTCTCTCCTGTGAGCCCACAGTCAGCTTCCCACAAGCAGTGCAGTGCACAAAGTGATAACATGCAGTTCTGCTCTGAGTGCTTTGGGAAGGGTAACTTTTAAAAATGTTCTCCTGAGCAGTCAGTCAGCTTCAGGCTTTTTTTTTTTTTTTTGCAGGGGTTAAACTTGTTCTCCCACTTGATTTCTTGAACACCCAGAATTTTTTGGCAAGTGGAAGGTTAAAAGGAGGAAATTTCAGTGGCACTTATGCTCTTCGATCCACCCCCATGTACCTTTTCACATGTTCACAGAGGTGGATGGCACTTGGCGCTTCTCTGTGTTAATCCTCATTAGAACATGCTTCATTAATTCTTCATCATTTCCGGGAGCTGTGACATGCATTCACACTCAAATAACGAATAAGAAGATGTGGGTTTTGTTCCCAGAACGGCTGGTGACTCATCTTGTGCTCTAATGTTCTTTACTTCCCTTATCTTTGCCCAACTTTATCCATCTGTAAATGAGAATACCAAACGCTGCCTACCAACCGTCCTGAGAGCAGAGGGCAGCAAAAGTTTTCATAAAATAATAGATTTTCAAAACACTGTGAAACTGAGCTGACCAAAACTATTTGCAGACTTGTGCCAACACTGGTGATGAGCTTTGGCCAAAACTAATGGGAAGGAAGTCTGAAAAAGCTGGAATACTTCAATTTGATGGGGTTTTATATGGCATTTCATTATTTTTGGTTTTAAGGCTTAACTTACTTAATTTTCATCTTCTGAAAAAATATAAAACTCCAAATGCAAGCGAAATTATTTTGGCTGAAACAGAATACTTCATTTCATCCAGGAAAAAAGAAAAGGAGTTTGATTTTCTTCGATGTTAAGTTCTGGGTTGATCTAAAATCTGTAATCTGTGACTCAACGATTCACACAGATCTTACTGAAAGTCTTAATTAAAGCACATTCAGGCCCTTAGCTAAAAAGCTTCATACGAGAGTGAATTATTGTTACAGCACAACTTGATGATGAATCTTGAAAGTATCTAGCAAGTGTGCCAGGCCAGTGCTGTGCTGCCCAGAAATGATGCCAAATACAGAATTGCTGCAGCCCATGCTGGGTTCCCAGGCCCGCGTGGCTCTCCCCTGGGAGCTCTGTGGAGGAAATTGCTCCATCCATGTTCAAATTAACGCTCAGCCGTGGATTTCACACATCCACGCACTGCTTGCATGCGGGAGGCGGCGCTTTCCTGATATGTGCCTGACGTGAGCTCCCCTGAACACATATGCTTGAGCCAAATCACAAGGCACATTTGTGCTTAACTTAAAAAAAAAAGAAAGAAAGAATGAGAAACCCAGCCCATAGCCACCTCTTCCCTGTACGTGCCTGGCACACTGGGCCTGCTTTGCAGATGAGGCACTGGGAGGGGTCGTGATGCACAACAAATCACAGTGAGGCATAGCAACTATTCTCTGCTCTCTAGTCCTAGCTCAAAACCAACCAAACAAACAAAAGAAAACCACCAAAAAATAAACAAAGCGTTTATTTACATGTCAGATGCCCTAATCACAGGGAAGCTTCAAGTTCATATTGGGCAAAACGCCCAAATGACTGAAATGTCTGAACCTGCTCACGCAAGGGGCCAGGCTCCTCCACTTCTGGCCAACCTGCATCTCTGCGGCAAATCTTTTGAAAGAGGCATGTGGCTAGAGCCAAAAGCCAAAGCAGGGTAAGGACCAGCATTTTGGGGAGACAGGCTTTCCCTTCCCTGAGCACCCATGCTTGACCTGGAGCTGAGCTGCACAGGCTGCATGGTGAGGAAGCGAGGCGCTGCCTTCAACAGGGGTTGTGTGGAGGATGACGGTCGGTCTCTGATCACGGAGGGTGGCTAGCATCGCCAAGTCAGTTATTTGCCTGAAATCAGAGGAAATTAATCCCCCCCAAATTTCTCTGTGCTGGAAGTCAAAAGGAAAGATCAGCTTCAGCTTTCGGGTTTAGTATCTTTTCATCTAACTCCACTTGCTGATCCTGCAGGGAACCTCTTGCCTCTCCTATTTGAATTCTGAGCTATCAGCATTAATTTATGGTGAGATTAAATTAGGACATGCTTTCTTACACACTGAGGCAAGGAGGTTAGTTAGGGCAGGAGGTTTTCGAGGCAGGGAATGCATGATGTTGGCCAAACCAAAGGTCAGAGTTCAGCTGCTTTCCAAGAGCAGGCTAGAGACATACTTACAAAACAGGCGCCGTGCTCCTCAGCTCCTGCATGTGCAATGCGTGTGTGGGCAGGGCTGAGGGGGCTGCTGAAACAAAAAAAAATCGTCACAGCCTAATTACCCAGCCCATATGCTCCCCTCCTGTGCCTGTGTAGGGGGAGCAAATTAGTGCAAGATCTCCATGGCTACAGTGGTGCCACACACCCAGGGCACGCATCCCCCACCCCCCCATCGCACCCCAAATTCTGCCACTGCCTGGGGAGGTCACTCATCCCGGCTGCTGAAATACAGCCAGTGACATTGGGGGGCATCCATCGACCCCAGTAGCAAGGCCACCACCTCAAAACAAAAGGTCATTTTGGTATTCCCAAATACATTTATTGTCAGGAGGTTTTGTTCTGCAGGGTCCCTTAAAGTGCCAAGTACTCCTTTTCGGGCCCCTTTCTCCAGGATTAAGGAAATTTAAAAACTCCAGGGATTCCCTGTGAACCAAGACCCTGCAGCCCTCTCCCTTCTCTTCCTCTCCCTACACGGCCCACAAGACCCCGTCTGGGCGTTCCCCCCCCCCACCCCATGGCACTGTTCATGACAAGGGATGGTTTAAGCAGGAAGCGGAGACAGCCTTTTTTTCTAAAGCATGTTTCCTCGGCTGACAGCTTTGGCCGGCTTGCCTCACCCCGGCGCTCAGGGCTGCCAGCCCATGGCTGCTCGGCCTTTGCCGCGTGATGGCAGAAAGCCCCTGGGGCTGGCGTGCAGCGGAGCAACTGTGGCGGCGCTGGCGCTGTGTGGGTGTCTGTGTGGCTTGTTAACCCGCTCTCCGTGGGGCTCTCGTTTTGGTTTGGCAGGTTTGACACCTGGCTTTCTTCTCATTTAAAGCTGCCCCCCAGCTACCTGCTCAGCTACTCGGGCAACTACACCGACGATGCCAAGAGCTGGCGGCTGGTTGACATCACCCGGCTGACCACCAAGTACCAGCACGACCGGGCCGACAAGCGCATCTGCACCTCCCTGCTGAAGACGAAGACCTGCAGCCTGGAGCACGCCCTGCGCCGCACGCACCGCTTCCAGAAGTGGCTGCGGGCCAAGCGCCTCACCCCCGACCTCGTCCAGGTCCGTGCCCTGACACTCCCCATGCCCCACACCATGGGGGGGGACGGACGGTGCAGGGAGAGGGAGCTCCGGGGGGGTGATGTGGTTTTGGGCGGGAAAAAAGGGTCTGAAGGTGACATGGCTGCGACTTGCCAGGTAGAGGGTGAGTTTGGGCAATGGCCAGCCCTGTCCCTCCTGCCCCGGCTAGTGGAGAGGGGGCAGCTCTGTCTGAGCCCATTTGCCATGAGGGAGAGGCAAAATGAAGCCCCAACAGGTAGAAGAGCACCCAAGACCTGGGGCCAACCCTCCTCCAGCCATAGGTAATGCTGCGGCACAGCCGGGCTGGGGCTGGGGCTTGGGCCAGGGAAGGTGGGCACTGGCTCCCACCTCCCTGTGCAGGCCAAGGCTGAAGACCTATGTAAAGAGTGCCTGCTGGCTTCTGGCACAGAGAAACCATGGGGCAATGCACACAAACATGGTGACAGCTCAGGTGGGGATATTTCTGCCAGGTTTTTTCCAGTTTCCCACCATTGCATCTCAGTGCCTTTTTTTCTCCCCCCCCCCCCCCCCAAGTTGTACTAAAAGGGCAGCCTGTGCCTTGAAAGTGATTTTGCTCCAGCTTGGGGATCGGGGCAGCTCGGATTCCTCTGCTTGTGGCTGGCAGTGCGAGCAGCACAGGCAGTTGGAGCCAGAGCCTCGATTCCTCATCCGACTGCTGTCTATAGCAAATGATCTCAGGCACGAGGAAGCACGTTGCCCTTTCTGTCACAGTCCTGGGGTGTCACAGGTGAAGCCAGGACAGGCATGCCGGGGAGGGGGTTACTACCGCCAGGCAGACTGACATCCATGGCACAGGGGGGCGGACACGCAGGCAGGGCCAGAGGGGCAGAGCAGGCAGGCTCCAGAGGAGAGTTGGTGTCTGAGTGCTGCCCATGCTGAGGGATGCCATGGGCAGACAGGGACAGCCACTGGGCACACCGGCGTGTTTTGCAGCTGCCAGCCTGCATCTGAGAGCTGAAGTCCCCTCCTCAAATGTACATGCATCTCCTCTACTCCATCCAAACAACAGTAAAGCATTGCAATATCCACTGGCAAGGGGCAGGGGCCAGGGTAGAGGCTGGATACACTCTAAACAAGGCCCTGAGAGGCAAAGAAGGATTATTCCAGTACTTCTCTCCCCTTCCAAGAGAGAAGTGGCTGTGAAAAGGGGACTTCCTTTTTTCTTTTTTCTCTAAAGGCAACTGCTTCATCCTGCCTGCACACTGCCGCATCTGCTCAGCTTTGCTGAGTGCTAAAGCTATGCTGCTTTAGTTTTTCTGCTTCTGTTACCCCATGGAGCCACACACCTGAGGAGGGAGAGTGGGAGACCCCATGCTGCAGCAGCAGCAGCACCACCACCAGGGCTAGTGCCTGAGCTACACAGAGAAAGACTCACCCAAATCACCGAGTCCCACACAGCAGGTTGTGCTGAAGCCAGCACTGTCCCAGGGTTGAGGTGCAGGATGACACATGCTGGACAGGGAAATACTTTTTGGAGCAAAGCTATGTTGTACTTTGTCTAGTAACCTCGGGAGAGGGGGCATATTTGCACACTTCCACTCAGAGCATCCTTTGTCTGAGCTAGTGGGCCGTGGGCCAGGGACATCTCCTCCCAGAGTGTCAGGCAGCAGCTTCACAGGCACCTGCTGGCCACCGCTGTCCTCCAAGGCAGTACTGCAGGGGTTCCCCTGGGCTGTGAGAGGGCAAACTGGGGTGCCAGGTGCCCTCCTGCCTCACAGCAGTGTCCAAGGGGTTCATGTAAAACTGTGCTCCCCCCACAGCAGTGCTATGTGAAAAGGAAGGAGTCAAGAGCTTAAAACTTCCATTTGCTGAACTGGGTGAAAAAAATAACGAGGGAAATGTAGCTCTGTGGTTTCTCAGACCTGCTGCAAAGTTAAATCATTAGCTGAGCCCAAATCCTTCTCCTTAAAAGGCTCTTGATGTGCTCTGCAGCTTTCCCTACCCCATCCTCTCTGAAACTGAACCCCTGGCTGAGCTGGCTGGGTTGCATGTGTACATATATGCATGCACACATGCATACACAGATGCACGCACACATGCCTGTGCACACATGCACACGCAGCACCATGTGGAGACTCTGGCTGGGGCACCCTGGCCTTGCACCTATCCAGTTTCTCCCAGGCGCTTGAATTTCCCCATGCAGCAGCGGGAAGCTGATCTGATCCCGGCTCCAGGGCGCCTCTGAAGCGAGTTCCAGGGGCCAGCCTGGGGGACATGGCCAGGGACAAACTCCCTGGGACACTTCAGCAGCCCCTGCAGTTTTTCAGATGAAGAGAGGGCACAGGAGGCTGCAGGGAGTCCCAGACTTTTAGCCTCAGTTTTGCGTCGCTCATGTTTTCATGGTTCTTTGGTTCTGTAAATCAAGCAGGGAAACCGAAACCAGGATATAAATCCCTTCTAACAGCATATAGGCTTGAATACACAGAGGAGCATAGCAATTCAGAGGCCCTGGGTTCTACCCACCCCACCTCCAAATTTTGGCAGCAATCACTATTTAAGATCAGGGTTGTCCTCTACAGAATGGCTGCTGGTCTCACAGTGGTCTGAATTGAAAAACCACCTGTGCCAACAACATTTCAGTCATACAGTGTGTGTGAGTTTGTAGGTGAGACCTCCCCCCAGCCCTCTCGTGTGGGCCACCACAGGTTACGGGGTGACTGCCCAAGCCATCCAGCCCCGCAGAGCCAGGGATCCCCTTCCTTTCTGCCCACCCCACCTGCCCTCCTCAGAGCCAATCAAAAGCTGGAGGAGCACCTCTGCCTGCACCCCAGCCCAGCACTGCTGCCCCTCTGCGGTGTTTGCTGCGCAGACCATGTTGGTAACCCGGCACGAGCCATCAGAGGGGGGTGTCTTGGGGGTACCATACGTCACTGCAAATACTCACCTGCAGCACTGCTCTTCTGGCCTTCATTTCCCCTCATCTTTTCCGAGGTGTTAATAGCACAGCACACCACCATTGATGCTCAACACGGTGCCCTCCCTGTTTCACAAATACACAGTCACCCAGGGGTGTCTGTACTTCCCCCCCCAACAGTTTTGCCTATATAGCAGTGCCAAGAAAAGCTAATGGACTCAGGTAATTTTTGTCTTATAAAGCAGAGAATTACGACAAACCGTAGCGTGCTTGAATCAAAATGACAGACCATGAAGTAATGTTTTTTCGCTTTACACTGCCTGCCCTGCCTGACCCAACTATCAGCCGAGCTGCCTGCCACAGTGATTATTTCACCCGCCACAATGAAAATCTTTATTGGACACAGCAAAGTCTTCAGTGTTAAAATCCAGCCCACCTGGGAAATGAGCAGGATTTAGCTGGGGCTCAGCCTGCACAGTAGCCCCAGCCACCCGCTGCTTTGCCCAGGAGCTCATCACCTCGAACCATGCTGCGTGCTTTTTCTGTTTGAGGGGAGGAACAACAAAAAAAAGTGGGTTAGTTTCAGCACAAATCGCCCGCAGGGCAAATTTACAGCTCTGCCTACAAAGCACAGCCAGGGAAATGCTGAAGGTAGACCAATGAAAGCAGTACCGAGGTGAAAGCCAGCCATTTTCAGCCCCTCTCTAGAATGTACTGTTTCAAACTATTGACCAATGCCATGGTTATGTGTCCAGTACGCATCACTTTGCTCACAGCGCACAGGCAGCAGCTCGCTGATCCGGCAGCTGGTCCGTGCTAGGGAAGGATGGGCGTTACGCGGCCCCCAGAGCCACCTCCCAGACCTGCCGCCTCTTTGACCCTGCACCTCACCATCAGAGACGTGCGTCGGTAAACCTGCTGGCACCAACCGCACCCCATCCCCCGCTGGAGGAGGACGATGGCAGCGGGGCCTGCGGTGGGGACGAGCTCCGTAGCTTCACAGGATGTCCTCAGTATCTCTCTTTTGGGAGTGAACAAAACCCTTGGATTCAAACAGCCAGGAGCTGCAGGTACTTGGACACCTATATCCGAATGTTTCCTCCTGGATCCCACCCCAAACTTGGTTGTGTGGTGAAGCTGCACCCAGGAGGCAGTGAGTGGGGCAGGAGGCAGCAGTGCTCCTGAGCTGTGCCATCCTTCCTCAGGCTGGCTGAAGAGAAAGCAGAATGAGGAAAAGCTGTCTTCCAGAGGTCGTCTTTATGTCAGAGTGAAATCTGGGTGTGTCTGCACTAGATACACATATGTATGCATAGATGGGTATTTAAAACACATCACATACTGGGCAGTAGGGGAAAAAAATCACAGTTGAGTGTAGGTAGCCATTGCAGGAATTACTCATTATCAGGAATAAAAATGTGGGAAATTAATCAAAGTAAATAAGAAGCTTTACATATCAATCACAAACAAGACATCAGGCTGCCTGTCAAGTCACGCCGCAAGGGATGAGGCTTTGGGCAACGTGGTCTAGTGGAGGGTGTCCCTGCCCACAGCAGGGGGGTTGGAACTAGATGATCTTTAAGGTCCCTTCCAACCCAAACCATTGTATGATTCTATGATTCTGTGACTTAAGACACTCTCAGATAAATCAGTATCATCTCCAGTGTTTCAAGTATGTGTTCTTCAGATTTTTCTTCTGTCGACATTTTTTTGTCTGATAGTTTTACAACTTCAGCTCCTTTTCTGCTGTAGGGATGTTTCCATCCTTCAGCTGCAAGGGGAGGCCCCACTGTGCCAAAACACTTGAGCAGATGCTGAACATTATACATTTGAATAGCTCTGGCCCCGCTGTCCAGCTTTGGTGGATCGGGGCTTCATTGAATCATAGGAAGCTGCACTGATAGTTGACATATATGTGGCAGAACCCAGCCCTGCTCCTCTGCTCCCGCATCACCGCTGGTATGCCTGAAACGGTTCCTCGGGAAATGAGCAGCCGTGAGCACCATGTGCAGCACATGTCCATGTCTGTGTTAACAGGATGAGCTCTGACCTTGGAAAAATTCCTAATTACAACTTTCATGCATTCTCTGCCACCGTGATTTCTGTTCCTACTGTGTACTCTTAAGGGTCTCAGCTTTTGCATTGCAAACTCCTGGAGGCAGCAAGGCTTTCTAACTTTGGCTGCAAATATTTGCATACACGCCGAGCTGTAAGAGACTTTCTCCACCGTTTATCTCTTCTTTAACACGGCTCTGTTCTGCTCAGTTTTTCTCACTTCTCCTCCAAAGGGAAAGTGACAGAGTCAGCTATAACATGCCTGCAAGTGCTGTGAGACAGAAAAACATAACCATCCCTTCCCCCTCCCTCCTTTTATGCTTTTAGATAATTAGTTGAAAAATATTTCCTTGATAAGACTACACCAGAAGAGAGGAGTGTATGAAGATTTGTAACTAGCACTGGGGAGAATTCTTTTTGACAAATGTTTCATTCTTTTGGAGAAAATAATGGTTCTTCAGTTCTTGTGGAACAACGCTCCAGTTGTGGTTGAGTTTTTCATGTAGTTTTGACCAGCTGTTGGCATTCAGGGCTTGTTTCATGCTGCCAATAGCCAAGGATGGAGTGGTTGGGACCTCACTGAGGCCAGCAGGGATGTGGGAGGTCCAGTCCCCCTTTCCACCTCCAACAAGGAGAGTGGCACACTCCTCCTTTCCCTGTTTCTTCATTTCTTTGTCGTGGCTGGGTAATTAAGTGTTTTATGCCAAATGAACAGCTCGTGCAGGAAGGGCTGAGGGAGACCTACCTCAGAGTTACCAAATGACTTGAGGAGATCCCGAGTCAAATCTTTGCTCTCAGCGTGAAGAATGGCAGGGAGCAATGTGAGCTCCAGTGCCCTTTCTTCTGAAGCATGTCTCCCAGCCATCAAATTAGAAGGAATATCTGAAAGAGTGAATTTGGCTACTTGTATTATTTGGAAGAAAAAGAATTAGCAAAACCTTATTCCATTCCCCAGTAGAGGCACGTCAGGGCAGTGTTTCCGTGCTGCTATGGGCACCTCCCCATACGTCCGTTCTCCTTGGCTGTTAAGGAAGACTGACTTCAAAACAAAGGTCTTTTTTTTTTTGACTATGAAGGTATAAATTTCTATGCCATTTATCCCAGCCATAGATTGTTTATTGCAATTTTACAAGCCAAACCTCCAAATCCATTAGCCCAACAGTTCTCTATTTGTCACTGGTATTTATAAAAAATATGCACAGGCTATTCATATTTGGTTTTGATAGTTAATGCACAAGTTTATTAGAGAGAGAACATATCCTGTGCTTGTACCTACATACAGTGTTTATTTACACTTTTAAAGCATGTTTACTGACCTTAGCAAATAGTATTTCCAAGAAAGCTGCTCACAGGCTAAGCAAATAGCAAAGCAATCCGAAGACATTATTTAACGAGGGAAGTGACTCACTGGCTTAACGACAAGGAGGCCTCCACCAGCGAGCCAGGCTGCCAAGGCTGGAAACTCTGGGCAGAGGGAAGAGGCCCACCAGCACGGAGTAACACCATGCTGTGCAGTCGGGGGGGAAATGAGGTTTGCAGCCTCCGTGGCTGTGCTGCGAAGACTGGGTGCCATTTTGGAAACCTGAGCTGCGAACAGGCATTTTTGGATGGCGTGGGGGTTTTTTCCTAGGAAGGGATTGCTGTAGAGATACCCTCGTGTGTCCGTACTCATCAGCAGCTGTGCTGCAGGTGGGCAGAGCACAGAGGTGCCCGTACCCCGGCATGGGCCAAGCACATGGCTACTCTCAGGCTGGAAAATAAACATCTTTTTGTTGTGTTTTCCCCTCTCGCCAGGGCCTATCTAGCCCAATGCTGCGCTGCCCATCCCAGCGTCTCCTGGACAGGATAGTGCGGCGCTACGCTGAGGTGCCAGACGCTGGCAGCATCTACATGGACCACCTCACCGACCGGGACAAACTGCGCCTCCTGTACACGCTGTCAGTGAATTCACACCCCATCTTGTTACAGGTACGTACCACCTCACCCTGGCTTGAAATGCCACCCTGCAGCCCCTTCTGAGCAAACCCTTGCATGTGACTTGCCCACCCCTAGCTGCAGAGGAGTCCCAGCCCTGGCCTTTGGCAAGCTCCCTAGCCTTCATAAAGTGAATTTCTTCTATGGGATTGGACAGTTGAAGCCAGGCAGATTGGCTGCTGATCCTGCGGTGCTCCTTGCGTCAGCCTCTGAAGTTGTGGAGAGATATGGATGCCCAGCCCCTTAAATAAATCAGAACTCAAACAGGTTATTGCACTAGCACACTGTGAAAGCCAGGGTTTTACACATCCCCAGTACTTCACAGTGCTATGTTTGCATCGCTAATATATTACTTAAAATCTCCACCTGCTTAGCAAGGGAGGACCAAGACACAGCATTGAGGTTGATCATGGACTTGGGGAGCACTAATTCCCAGGCTCCACGTGCCAGCGCTGTTTCTCCCATTTGCATGCCGCTGGTAACTAGCTGCATAGCAAAGTGTAGCTTTGCAGAGGTGTTTGGTAGAATCCCAAATACAGCTGAGATCTGAGTTTGAAGGCAGAGAGCTGTGAGGCCTCGCGCCCATCCCTGATCCCCTACTGGCACATCTGGCATGTGGCTTCACTCTTTCCTTATGTGTGTCTCCAAGGGAGTATCCTCATCTTTCCTCACCACCACCCCACCTTTAGTCCTCATTGTCATTCCCTGCAACCCTTTGAGATACCATGAAGAAGAAAGGCAGCACCAGCATCTATCTCCTGCCCAGGCCACTGCTGCCCTCAGCAGCGCACCGGGCTCTGCCCGATCTCAGGGACAGGGAATGGTGCTTTTGATCCGGGAGTCATCCAGGGGTCATTCAGCCATCCTGGCCATGGCTCGCTGGGTCACGAGGCTGTGGCTGTCAGCACTGTAAAGATACGGGAATGCAGCTTAAAGAGGTGAGAAAAATATGCTGAAGAGAAATGGCTTGATTTTACGTCGGTGCCCAAAATACCTTCACAGCAGAAGGGAGAAACAACCTTAAACATGACACTGGACAAATTCGTAGTCCCTCCTCGGCAGGGCCAGGGGTGCTAGAAGACAGACAAGTTATAAAGCAAATGGCAGAAAGCTTTGTGTTGGCACGGCTCAGCAGTCATGTGGTTTGGTTTCCACTTGCGATAACTGCACTGCTAGCACGAGCTGCAGTCATGCAGGGATCCCAGCCCAGGTGTCCCCACTGTAGCAAATACCTAGCACTTCTGTCCGTGAGACTGCAAAGTCTCTTAGAAAACAGCCAGACAGTTCTTACAAATTAGTGAAAACTGCTTTAGCCCCACCTCACCTCCAAGTCGTGACTTCAGCTATACCGTGCTCACGAGGGACCCATCAAAGGCTCCATAAAGACACCTAAAATTAGCTCTTCTGTGCCTGAAATTTTAATGAATTTGAAATCTATTATTATCTTGGACTTTCCGGTTAGCCCCCCTCATGGAATAAGTCTTGAAATATCAGATTCTTCTTCATTAATTAAAAAAAGGAAGAGGGGAAAAAAAAAAGCAGCATAGCTACTCCAGGATGGCTGAGGCAGGCTGGGGTGAGGAAGGGTGGCGAGCTGCTTTAGAAAGCAAAAGACAACACCAGCATTGCTGCTTGAAGCCGGCCAGGGCACTTGAAAGTCCTCTGGGAGGGAGGTGGGTCCACAGGCAGAGGGCAACGGCCAGAGAGCAGGGGCAATCCTCCCGTTCCTTCTCTCCCCGTCAGATCTTCCCCGATGTGGAGGGATGGCCCTTCCCGCGGTACCTGGGCTCCTGCGGGCGGCTGGTGGTCAGTGCCAGCACCCGGCCCCTGCGTGACTTCTACGGCGCAGCCCCCGAGGTGGCCGCCGACCTGGCCCTCCAGCTCCTCGCCGTCCTCCGCTCCATGGGCACCAACGACCTCAACTATTTCTTCTACTTCACCCACGTGGACGCTGGCACCTTTGGCGTGTTTAGCAATGGGCATCTGTTCATCCGGGATGCCAGCATGCTGGGGATCATCGACAAGGAGGAAGGTACTCAGCAGGCTCCATGGCTGCGCATCTGTCACAGGAGGGCTCAGCGAGACAGGGGAAACAAATCTTTCACCTGCTATGCCCAGCTCTGCTGCTGATTTTTTTTTTTTTTAATCAACCAAACATCGCTTGCTAAATTAAATAATGAAAAGTTCGCGGAGAGATTTACTGACAGCAAAAGCATCAAGCAGCTCCTGCCATCCTGGCTCTGAGTCGGAAAGGCGACAGGGGTTTTGTTTGTGCAGTCAGTGGTTTGGTGACTGACCGTGGGTGCTTACGTCCTGCCTGGCCCCCTCTGTGGCTGGCAGCAGTATTCGGCATGCACAGTGCTGAACGCTCTCATTTGAAATCTTCCTAAATCACCTCTTTTAAAAGTTTTGCCACACAAATGTCAATATTTGCAAGTAGAAATATCATAATTTCATTTGTTTTAAGTATTGGGTCAAATCAGACTCCTTTTAGGTGCATATATCACATTAACTAATATTTGTCATTATTATAACAACAAAACCCCCCTTTTGTCATTTTTACATAAAATCAAGAGTTACTGTTCACTTTTCACAGGTTACATTGGTCTACTCCTGGAAGTAGAGCTAGTCAAAGACTATTTCTCCAATAATTTAACAATTTAATTTTGAACGTTCAAAACTTCAAAAGGCCTTTGCTCAGCTCACACGTTCAGCTGAGTAGATCTCAAATATTCAGAAGCAGCTGTCAGAATTTTCCAGTGGGTTTCTTTTTCTTGTCCCAACAGCTATTACTGTTGACTTGACTCCAGCTAGATGAGCTGTTGTTGCAGTTTAATGATTTTGGATAACATGGAAAAATTATGGGTTTGTCTATTTGTGGTAGTTTTTGTAGGAACTCTACATTTTAGGTTAGTGCTCTAGTTCTTCTCATTTTTTTTGCAGCAGTTTGACTCCACAGACTCCTTTCCACTTCCTCTGTCAGGCAGTTCTGCAGAGCTCTGTCATTCAGAAAAATATACATATTTCAAGAGTGAGAAAATTGGCCCATATACAGCTACAGCACAGAGTATTTTGTGGTGAAAGATAGCTGTATGCTTTAGATAGTAACAAGCCCCATGTTAATGCACAGGTACAGACATATGTGATTATCCAAGATTTCGTTACAGTACTTCTAACAACTGGTTTAATTGTCTCTAATAGGGAGCCAGCTGATTGACGGCCAGCAGGAGTATAAAGATATATTTAGCTGTTTGACTGTGGACTGCCAGTCTGCATTCGTGTCCTGTAACTCCATCAGAGAGAAGCACAGCCTCGTCATGGTGTGTCAAGAGCTTTTGCCTAAGCTCCTGAAGGGGAAATTCCTGCAACCCGTGCAGGAGAAAATAGACAGCTTCCTGCAGCACTGCGCCAATGGCCTTGCCGATGACCAGGGCGTCAATGAGGCGGTTGCAACGCTGGCAGAGCTCCTGAAACCTCTGCGGTCTTGCGATTCTCGTTTTGCCTACCGCTACCCTGACTGCAAATACAGTGACAAATACTGATGGCTTCGGAGAAGGGGTAGCCCGGGAAGGACTGGGGCAGTGTCAGCCCCCCGCCAGCGCGGGAAGCAAGAAAGAACCAGGGTAGCTGGAAAGAGCTGTGCCAAATCTGGGGCTTCCTCATCAAGGTGGAGAAGCAGGGAGCAGAGTGCACATGGGATTTATTGTTTGTCTCCCAGAGATGCATTTGTTACATGGGATGTTAGACATGATGTAAGACTTATGGATTATTAGCATTATCATGAGTGACAGGGGCTACAGGGATTAATAAATCTTATTCATGTATTTTGGCCTTGGAAGAGTTTTCCGTGCTATCCGTTAAAAAGAAGCCCTCTGAAGGCAGCACACTCACAACTAGCTGGATAGAGGAGCTTTATTACCAAGAAAGTCTTTCTGATCAAGATGATATATACATAGTGTGGGATGGATGGAAGCATTTAAGGCTTTCCTTGTGGGGATTTTAAAATCATAGATAAACTGAACCACCGGATCAGTTCCATGCCATCACCCATCACAGATCACTTCTATAAAATACTTAAATTTTATTACTTTTATGGCACACAGAACAGAAAGACGCAATCAACAGCATTAAAAAGCTGAAAGGCCCCATATCTCTTGAGACTTCATTTCTCTAATCCCCAAATATAATTACTTTTAGTCTTTCCCAAGTTGGCGGGCAGTAATTGGAGACTAGCAAAGGTTCTTGTTTTAAGATCAGAAAAAACCCAACTCTAGGATGTAATTGTCCAGTAGATACTTTCACACATTTCTCTCTAAAGAAAACTGAAGGAACCATTTGCACAAAACCATTTAAATGGGAAAATTACCTTAGGCGGAGAAACAACACAGACAGAGGATGAGAAATTAGTTTCTCATCTGAGCCCTGTGAGTCTTGCTGAACACTCAATGATCCAGCATCGGTGTTGGGGCACCCCCCAAGAGCTGGTGAGGTCTAAATCCTGACCAGCTTTTGCAGGTACAGCCATCCTCATCCCTTTTCCTGTCAAAGAAGGAATCAGTCCCCAAAGGAAAGACTTAGGCACCTAACATTTGGGGCGGTGGACTCTTTTTTTCACAGCAGTGGCCAGTGCAGGTGCCTCATTTTGTGGGGGAAGGTTGCAAAAGTTGCAGAGTTGCAAAACAACTTTCTCACCCAGCATCTGTCAGTCCCCATCCTGTGTGCTCCCCGTGGGGTGTCAGAGGCCCACACCAAATCTTCCCTGATTTCTAGGGGACTGCCAGACCTCACCTGGGTTTGAGGCTTTCTCCTGGGATCCAGGTGCACAGGAGTCACCAAGCAAATTTGACTGAGCTGAGTCAGAAACTAGACTTTCTGGATCCCCCGTAAGTATTTTCATCGCAGAAACAGTCTTCCTTTAGCCATGGTTCAAAAAAGAAATCAGTAACAGCATAAAAGCAGAAAAAGATGTGAGTGCATTTGCATTGCTAATCATGGTACGGAGTTACCAGGAGCAGGAATGCAAGTCAAGATTTAGTGCTGGCTGTGGAGGGGCTCTGTGTGCGCAGAGCACTCAGCCTGGGCTTTAAGTCAGGTGTTGCAGACAGATTGGGCATCCAAAACCACACACAGGTCTGACACTGGGAAAATCTGACCCGGGACGTTTATTTTGCTTTTCCTCCTGGCATAAAGTGTCAAGTGCACCTTTCACCTCTCAAGAAGCAGAAACATCGAAAATGATTTGTAGGTAAATTTAGCTCCAGGCCCAGATGGTCTGACAGCAAAAATGTTTAAATATACAGCCCAAGCTACGGCTGCAGCCCTCCTTCTTGATTTCAGTCTATTTCTACGCCATGGCTCTCTTCCAGTAAGAAAAACATGTCCTTCGCTGAGATCCATAAAGCTGACTAACAATCTGTTTTCAACAGTTTTTCTTCAATCTGTCTGCATCTCCGCTCTCTCGGTCTGTGATTTTACCCGATAGCTGTGTGTGAGCCCTGGGGCCCTTCCCCTCCAGCAAGTCCCCCCGCAGCGCAGTGCCGGATGCCGGCCGCCCCGTGCCGGGCAGGAGGAACTCCCGCTTCACCATCACTCTTGCCAGGGCCAGCGGTGAGGCACTGCCCACCGCTGCCAGCGTCCTCTCAGGGCTGGAGGGCAGCCTTGTTCATGCAGTTGTAACTAAAAAGGCACACCACAAAATGCCCAAAAAGCGCTAAGATGAAGAACTGGCCTGGTCCGCCCATGCCCCAGCAGAGATGATCTGCAAGCCGTGGGTCTGTGGAGAAGTCTTCGCAGCTGCTCCATGACTCAGGCTGGCCTCTGATTCGGTGCTCTCTGGTTTAGCACCGACTTAACTTGCATTGAAAAGAAGAGCAGCCCTTGCAACAGGGCTCCGCACTGGGTTCAGTCCTCTCCCCTGGGCTGTGTCCTGGGCTTTTTTGTTTTCACCACACACATTTTCCTTTTGGAAATGAGCCATTCATCTACCATACGGCTCTGTGCAAAATGCCTCCTGGGCAGTAGAGCATCTCTGCTACCAAACCAGCCCAGGGAAATGCAGAGGGGATGCTTGTGCTCAGCACCTTAGAGAATGGCAGGAGCAAGCCCAGAGATCTCACGTCTAATCCGGCATCAGGCGAAAGGACTGAGAGGTGTCACAGGGTCCTCAGCTGGGCCCTGATAACTCATGATCCTAAAATGCTGGGTAAAAGAAATGGAAGAGTCACGGTCTGACTCTGCTGCTGGACTCAGCTGACAAGACTGCAGCAGAAGTCTTGAGGCATGTGGCATCTATTTTTACACAGCTTGATTCAAAGTTGTGGAAGCTGAGAGGAGTCTCCCCACTGCTTTCAATAGACTTTGATATGAATTTAAAAAAAAAAAAAAAGATTAAAAATAACAGAGTCATGGATTTTAAAGTTATTGGGAGCTGTGTTCACCAACAGTTTCTCTTCAGACATCGATTACAAAGGCCAGGCTCATGTAAGATCATGATTAATATGCCAGCCATAAAGTCAGTCCATGGCTCAGAGAACAATAATTTTCCTAAACTAAATCTCATTTCCCTATACTTCCCTGGCCTTTTTTTTTTCATTGCCAATTTTTTTCTCTTAATATTTTCCTTTTTCTTGGCAGTCAGGCCCTGGAATTGGTGCCCACCCTGTCTGCCAGCTCCAGTCAAGCCTTGAAATGCTAGTAGGCCAAGCTCCAGAAGAATGTGAAATTAATTTATAAATGGCAATTATTTTAAACCTAATCCTTCCCAAAAGAACTCTCAAGCAGTTTTTCCTCTCTGTGTTCGAGTTATTTCTGACGGTGGCTTTGGGTAAGCCTTTGCAAACTGTTCCTGGTCATAACTTAAAACTTTTGCACAGCGGGACAAGGATGGCAGGAGAAGTCTTCTCACAGACAGCCTCAGCGCTTCCTTTGTTTGTGGGTAGTTTGCAGCTGCCTTTATGTCCAGTTGTTTATTGAGTGTCTCTCTTACTGCCCCTGCATATTTTTGAAGTTTTCACGTTCGAGAGGTTTGTAAAACTGTATTTTCTGCCATATTTTGTCTAGCGGCCTATTTTAACACTGTCATTTCTCAGGAGACAGAGGTTATGTAGGGGCAGCCCATTGCAAGCGGCAGTCCCAGTTTCAGCCGGCGCAGTTCACTGCTCCTCTATGTATCCTCTTCAGCCAGCGCCTTCACAGGTGCCCGTGGTGCTGGCACCACCGCCCCCTGCCCCACACAGCCCCTTCGGAAGGAACGGCACCCAACAAGAGCATTAAATTGTATTTTTCACTCACTTCTCCCACCAAAGAGCACGCACTCTGGCAGCGTTGGCTGAAACAGGCCCTCATCGCAGGAAGTGGAAAATTGGTAAGAACTGGTTCCCCTCCATGACCAACGCACCCAGTGCCTATTTGCTCTGCACCCTCATCTTCATTCAGGCACCTTCTCACTTAGACGTGGCTGATGCACAGGGTGGATGGCGCCGAGACAGGGTCTCTGAAGCAGCGTCATGTTCCCAAACGTCACAGGTGCATCTGTGCCCCTCGAGTCTGGGCGGTTCTGAGACCTCACGGCCAGCACCCTTAGTTGGGACACTGGGTATTGCCGGGAAAACCGACATAAGTATTTGAAGTCAAGGTATCTGGTAACATGCAGAGCACCCCAAAGCTTTCTAGCAGGGGCACTTTTGTTATGACTGATTCTGGGAGGATTGGAGGTCCAGGTTTCCCACTCTATAGCTTTTGTGGGTGATAATTGCGTCAGTGTGCATCTCTTCTCCTACCCCCTCCCCACTTCCCACAAGGAACTATCCAGAAAACTTCACAGCATTTTGAAGAACTTGGGATCAGTGCTCAACAGCTCCTGTCCACAGGAGCAGCCAGATGAGCACATTTCTTGCAAGCATCTTTCCAGCAAGCTCAGCCAACAACAGTTGTTTGCAGGTGCTTCTTATTTGCCTTCTGGTTTTCTGAGACTCCAGGATGCATTTGGGTCCCATTTGCCAATTACTCTCTACAGCCAGGTGCTCCAGATGATACTTTATTGCTAATTCTTCCTAAGTGAAACTTCAGTTTCTCCCATTATCACATGAATGTGAAAAGTAGAGCTTTAACAAAAATATTGAATGTCATGAGATGTTATGAAATCACAAGAGCCAGCACCACGGTATTCTGAATTGGTTTGCCAAGACACATTAATTTGATTAATAGGTGAGTCTAGCTGCCACTGTATCCTATGTTTTGCTAATTCAGTGCTGAAAGGAGCTTGGTAGTCATCCTGAAATTAAAAACAAACAAACATGAATTTCAGGGAAAGGAAAATTAAATGAAAACAGCTACTCATTGCAAGTCAGTTAAGGGGCTGGGGGAGGCGTGCACAGTTTCTTCCTTATGGATTAGAAAAAAATGGCCAAGCTCATCTGCTCTGCTCTGCATGAGGATGGTCTCAGCCGGAGGGTGTTGGTGGGTTTTTAGCACTGTTCTTCAAGGAAGACTTGAAAAATGGACGAGACCCCCCCCAGAAAGGGTAAGGATGTCCCAGAGGTGCAGAAAAATGAAAAGAGAGGAAAAGACAGATGGAAAGCTAGGGATGAGACACCTGGTAAAAATCTTCAAACAATTAAAAAAACCCCAACAAAACCAATAAAGGGATGGGGACAAGCTGTTCTGCATTTCAGTGGTGGACAGGAAAGTGAGCTTACATGGGGTGGGCTAGATGGGCAGCAGTAAGAATAGCACAGACATGGATATAGGAAGTGCAAGACCTCCACCACTGGGACACTCGAAGCAAGAGCAGCGTGGCTGCACATGGCACTGTACTGAGCAGGAGGCTGGCCACCAGACCACCAGAGGTCCTGCCCCATGCAGAGGGTGGCCATTGAGGTCACACGACCTCCCCACCTCAGTTATCTATATCATGTGTGATGAGCTGACAGCCCATAAATCCGTGGTCCACACATCTTGTGTGGAGACAAGACCTCCTAAAAGAGGAGAGGTTCAAGGTGGCTGTATCCAGAGAAGTTGTTATGCATCTGTGCACAGACCACCAGAAGGGAAGGGGCAGCAGCAGAAAGCCAATTTTCTCATGGGGGAAAAAAAAAAAAAAATCTGTGTTTCCGACATAATTTTACTTGCAGGATTTTACATTTTTGCTCTTCTGGAGCAACAAGAGGAAGTTTCCCTTATTGCCACAGGTCTCCAGTTGGAGCCAAATGACACTGCCTGCAACTATAAAGTACCTCCTGCTGCTGCCAGCACTCCTCACTCCTGCCCTAAGGGCCATCAAGATCCCACCACTGAGATTCTCACCTCTCCCTGGTGAGGCTGGGATGGGGCTGGCTACATGACCCCCAGCCCTCTCCTAACCTTCGAGGGGAACGAGGAGGCAAACATTTCCTCAACAGGAGAAGGACATTGAGCTTCTGTGAGAGCCAGAGCTCCACCTCCTTCACCTCTACTAGCTGCCCCTGTAGCACCGCTCCAAACCCGAGCCCCTCACTTCTTTGGGGATCAACTGCAGGTGTTTTTAAGAGCAAGCTCTATTCCTTACAACATAGAGCATAAACGGCAATAGTCAGTCTAAAGCAAACTTTTCGGTGTTTGAAAGAACAAGAATACACCAGCCTCTTCCCTGGGGACACGGAGCTGTAAGAGAACAAGTATGTCAGGTTTTACAATCCTATAGTACTCCTCAGCAAGGATGTGTATAGCTACAACCCTTGCCTTACACAGTTCATTTGCTGCATCGCATGTAGATAGCTTTTTAGACTAACACCCACGGAAGTGTCAGGTAAGGTTCAGTATATTATGTGTTTTAAAAGGACCTTGTCAGTCATGATGGATTTTTTTTTCATTTTAAAATTTAAACATTCAGTCGGATAAAGGCTTGTCAAATTCAGTCCTCTACTGATGTCTTAAAATAGTGGGGTTTTTGTTGTTCTGAAAAAATAATCAAGTTTCTAGGAATAATCGGAGACTTTTCACAGGGATGAAAATCCCCCTGTGTTTGTATTGTTGGTACATGAAGAGCAAAAGAGAAGTTCACCTTTGGGTTTTGTGTTGGGTTTGCATGGCAAGGTTTTGGTAGCAGGGGGGTGCTACAGGGGTGGCTTCTGTGAGAAGCTGCTAGAAGCTCCCCCTGTGTCTGACAGAGCCAATGCCAGCCGGCTCCAAGATGGACCTGCTGCTGGCCAAGGCCAAGCCAATCAGCACCTCTGTGATAACGTATTTAAGAAGGAAAAAAAACACTTAGAGAGAGAGAGAGCTTTTGCAGCCGGAGAGAGGAGTGAGAAGATGTAAGAAACTCTGCAGACACCAAGGTCAGTGCAGATGGAGGGGGAGGAGGAGCTCCAGGCGCCGGAGCAGAGATCCCCCTGCAGCCCGTGGTGAAGGCCATGGTGAAGCAGGCTGTCCCCCTGCAGCCCATGGAGGAAGGATGAGGGGGTGTAGCGATTCCACCTGCAGCCCAGGGAGGACCCCACGCCGGAGCAGGTGGAGGCACCTGAAGGAGGCTGCGGCCCGAGGGAAGCCCACGCTGGAGCAAGTTCCAGGCTGGACCGGTGGACCCGTGAAGAGGGGAGCCCACGCCAGGGCAGGTTTGCTGGCAGGACTTGTGACCCCGTGGGGGACGCACGCTGGAGCAGTCTGTTCCTGAAGGGCTGCACCCCGTGGGAGAGACCCACGTTGGAGAAGTTCGTGAAGGACTGTCTCCCATGAGAGGGACTCCATGTTGGAGCAGGGAAACGATCAAGAGCAGTCCTTGCCCTGAGGATGAAGAAGCGGCAGAGACAACGTGTGATGAACTGACCGTAACCCCCATTCCCCGTCCCCCTGTGCTGCTGAGGGGGGAGGAGGTCGAAGCCAGGAGTGAAGTTGAGCCCAGGAAGATGGGAGGGGTGGGGGGAGATGTTTTAAGGTTTTCTTTTATTTCTCATTCCTCTACTCTGTTTTGCCTAGTAATAAATTAGATGAATTCCCTCTCTCAGTTCAGTCTGTTTTGCTCGTGACGATAATTAGTGAGTGATCTCTCCCTGTCCTTATCTCGACCTACAAGCATTTTGTTATACCTTTTCTCCCCTGTCTAGTGAATGAGGGGAGTGACAGAGCAGCTCTGGTGGGCACCTGGCCCCCAGCCAGGGTCAACCCACCACAGGTTTTCACTTCGCTCTGGCTGGAGCAGCTGTAAACATTTACTTTTTTTTTTCCCCCCACCACCTCAAGCTGCAGATGGAGAAAAGAAAGTGCTCTTATATATTTGCACTATTTCTGCTAGCAAAACAAAGCAGATATTTGTGTACAGTTTAGGTACTGCTGAAGGACAGGAAGAAAAAGGCAGTGAAAGAATGATGCTGCTGAGGGGGAAGTTCTAGGATTAAACATCTCTTTTCCCAGTCAGGGCACTTGTCACCGTTTCAGACGACCCCGAAGGGAGTCGCTGCATCACCGCCAGTGTTTCAAAATGGAAATGCTTTCAGCAGGTGGGCAGGGGATGGGAACAGTTGTCCAGGTTTCAGGAAACTAATTATTTACCCTTTCCCATTTCCACCAGTGGTGCTGCTTGCTCTGCCTGTCCCCCCTGCAGAGAGGGGGACCCCGCCGGGTGCCTTTGCCACCCGAAGGCTGCGTGGGATTAAACCTCCCGCATGCCGAAGGACCGCAGCAGCCGCCTGATGAGCAGGTGATGAGCAAGTGATGCCCAGTGCTCAGGGGCTTTCCAGCTAGTGGCTGCATTGTCTGGGGACAAACGTTGACAGGGGTTTCTCTTTGTGTCTACAAGGGTGTGCAAGAAAAAAGCTGTGTAGGAAGCTTCGACTTGTGTCGAATCCTGTGAGCAAAATGACCAGAAAATCTAACAAACAGTTATTGACTTGCTTTGTCAATGCACTTTGAGAAAGGCTTTCCTAAGTTAAGCTATTCAACTTTTTTTTTTTTTCCCAACAGTAGCGTTGAGGTTACGGACTGACTATTCTGCCTAACAAGAGTGAAGCTCTGGCTGTAGGGACAGCAGGGAAGGGCCGGCCAAGCAGCGCTGAACTTTACGATTGCACACCCCTAGGTAGGAGCCAAGCAGAGCTTTCTAAAAATACAGCTTTTGCATCACTGAAGGATTGTATATACAGCAATATAAAGTTACCAGGGAAGGCAGGCAGAAAAGAGTAGCTTCTGAATGGAGGACATGAGCAGGAATATGACCTTGAGGTTCCGCCAAAAAATATATATATTTACCTAAAAAAAAGTCTAACCCCTCAGCACTGGCAAGTCCAGGAGAAAGTATAAAAGGCCAAATGCCATGGAAACAACCACAACTTTTCTAACTGGACCAGACTCTTCAAAAGACTGTCATCCCCAGGGACGTCTGTGTTCATGGGATTTTATGAAAAGGGTTGTTTGTAAATTTGACAGAAACACAGACTGAACTAAAGGACAGAGGACTCTCAGTACTACAGAGGCAAAAATTAAGAACTACTGGAAAATCTGTGACTATGAAGTCCCTCTTTTCCCCGCTGCAGACCTGGATCTGTGAGCACACCCATTCCTGTTCTGAGACACTGGCCAGCTTCTTCTGGAGCAGGTGGGGGCAAAGGCCCTAAGTGCAGCCCCCGAAATCACCTCCTGCTGCCGGACAAGGATGGAGGGATGCTACATGGCAGACAAGTGCATTCATCCAGACAGAGGCTTGTGGAGGCCGGGTTTGCAGGTTGCAAGGACAGCTGTGATTTTCTTCATGCCTTGACTTTTTAAGCCATATATGGAGCCCAAGAGGAAAGCCTGATCTGCTGTGATGTCTGCCCAAGTTTTTCTTGAAGAGCCCTGAAACAGTGGGATTTCTTTAAAGGCACCACATAAGAAGCTCAGAGTAAATGTGTACTGACAATAAATAAATCAAAACAAAACAAAACACACATACCCCAGGTGGCTAAACAGCAGCACAACAGAGTGATTCAAAGCAAACAGATACCCTTCAAAAAGTAGAAATCAAATGTAAAAATTAGGCAAATTAGATGCACGACTACAATAAGGCAGCCCCAGAAGAGAAACCCAAGAAGCTACCTGCTAACAGCGGGGAGGCTGACAGTAGACCCTTTCTCAAACACATCAGAAGCAGAAAACCTGCCAGAAGAGTCACTGTGGCCAGCACGCAATCTCAGCCCAAGGAACAAAGAAACCGATGGTTTTCAATACTATTCACAGGCAGTGCCTTGAAGAACAAATAAGAATAATAGCTTAAGTGAATCTGTTAAGAGCAAAATCAAGTAAAACCCACCCCAGTGTCCCCATTTGTCAGGGTAAGGAGCCTGTACATGGGGAGGGGGTGGGGGGGTTATGCACCTTGCTTTAACTAAGATTTTGATGCTGCTCTGTAGGAAAGTTGGCAAATAACGGATCTGAGGAAAATACTACTCAGCAGGTGCAAGTGAGGAACCCTGCTCAGTTATTCACTGCCAAGGCAGGGTCATATGGGATGGGTACGACCCCGTTCAAGGCAGATGCTCATCATGGGAAGAAAACCAGGAGCAGGGCAACAGTTTGGGCAGGGGCACTAGGGACCTCAGCCTGCCAAGGGAGCCTGGAAAGAGTTGGGTTTTCAGCGCAACACAGAGGAAACCAGGATAACCAGACAGGCACAGGGATGGGAGGATTTTCCCAGGGAGGAGGTCAGCCTTGCCAGGTGGTGTGAGCCTGAAGAGAGGCAACTGCGGAGGAAATCCCCACGTCAGGGATTATAGGGTGGTGGGAGGTCATAACAGGAGAAGGATCCCTCTTCGTCTTGTTTCTTACATTCCTCCCCCAGTGCAGCACCAGAGATTTGGCCCGACGTATCAGCCCAAGTGAATTCCAAATGTTGCAGGAACGGCCGGGAATGAAGGCTGGGGCTCCTGGGGCAACGTCCCAGCTCATGGCCAGGTGCCCACTTCTGATGACCAAGAAAACACCTTCCTCAGTGGAAAAGGAGTCTTTAGCTTTGTGATGTCCATAAAATTAAAGATGAGAAAAATTTAACAATATTTATGAATAAAGCTATTGCAACATAGCTACTAATGACTCACTGTCTTCTCAAGGAAACACCCTAATTTTCCGCTGATACTTCCTTTCAGAGAGAAAAAAAACCCCACAACTTGAAGGAAATAAGCTTATCCTGATCCAGAGAAACCATCATAACATCAGTGTTGTGAGTGGGAGGGAGAGCACTGCGTAATGGCACATGGGAACTTTGAGATCCCAGATCTATTAAAACATTTGTTTGCCAGCCTAGCTGCTTTGCATGCCTGGAAATGTTCATTCAGAACAAACCTTCGTCATAATCAAAAGCAAGTTGTCAGGCAAAAATGAATCTGGTTTAATTTTAGAGGGCAGGAACCCTCGAGACAATTTTTATTTCAATATCTGAAACACTTTCAGTGGCTGTGCATGGATAAATACAAGTTTCTCTCCTCTGATAGATTCGAAATGGTCCAAGAGAGTTGATCTGATGTTTGTTTGCTTTTTAGGGTTTTGAAACCTCGGGCTCGGAGAATTTTCTGAGCTACCAGGTGGTAGCTCATGAACCTGTCCCTCCTTCTGTCTCCTTGTGTCCTTCTTGTGTTTTTTTGAGATTAACTTCCATAATCATGCTCTTTTAATATCTTACCCAAAACAGCTTCAGCGGTGCTGTAAGGCTGCTTTTTCTTCTTCTTGCTCCCTTGTGTTTATTGAGGTCGAGTCATTTCTCTAGGAGGACCACAGAGACCCCAGCCTCCTTGCTAAGGGGCAATTACTCATTCCAGAAAGGGAGACCTTTGTGTTTTCTGAACTGAAATGAAAGAGGACTTTGGTGAGCACCCAGTGGTGCTGGGGCCAAGAAGCCAGTGAGGACACCTTTCCCCGCCAGAGGTGAAGCGCAGCTATTACCCTGTTTGCTCCCAGGGGATGTCCCGGCTGCCAAGTTGCTTCTTTCTCCCAGGGACTCGGCTGCAGAGGAGCTCTGCACGGTCATCGCTGAGACCTGGGCTGCTTTGGCAGCTTGGAAGAGGGAAGAGAAACCATTTCGTAGAAGTCACCACAGCTCGAGAGGCGCCAGGAGAAAAACTTCCTCTGGGTGCGTGACAGAGAAGACGAAAGCGAATTGTGAATAGAATAATTAGGGAAAGGTCTTTATCACCTGTGGTGGGTTGACCCTGGCTGGAGGCCAGGTGCCCACCAGAGCCGCTCTCTCACTCCCCTCCTTCACTAGACAGGGGAGAAAAGGCATAACGAAATGCTTGTAGGTCGAGATAAGGACAGGGAGAGATCACTCACTCATTATCGTCACGAGCAAAACAGACCGAACTTAGAGAGGAAATTCATCTAATTTATTACTAAGCAAAACAGAGTAGAGGAATGAGAAAATGAAATCAACTCTTAAAACACCTCCCCCCACCCCTCCCATCTTCCCGGGCTCGACTTCACTCCCGGCTTCAGCCTTCCCCCCCTCAGCGGCACAGGGGGACGGGGAATGGGGGTTACAGTCAGTTCATCTCACGGTGTTTCTGCCGCTTCTTCATCCTCAGGGGGAGGACTCCTCTCATCGTTCCCCTGCTCCAGCATGGAGTCCCTCTCACGGGGTGCAGACCTTCAGGAGCAAACTGCTCCAGCGTGGGTCCCCCACGGGGTCACAAGTCCTGCCAGCAAACCTGCCCTGGCGTGGGCTCCTCTCTCCACGGGTCCACCAGTCCAGCCTGGAACTTGCTCCAGCGTGGGCTTCCCACGGGCCGCAGCCTCCTTCAGGTGCCTCCACCTGCTCCGGCGTGGGGTCCTCCACGGGCTGCAGGTGGAATCTCTACACCCCCTCATCCTTCCTCCATGGGCTGCAGGGGGACAGCCTGCTTCACCATGGCCTTCACCACGGGCTGCAGGGGGATCTCTGCTCCGGCGCCTGGAGCACCTCCTCCCCCTCCTTCTGCACTGACCTTGGTGTCTGCAGAGTTTCTTACATCTTCTCACTCCTCTCTCCAGTTGCAAAAGCTCTCCCTCTCTAAGTGTTTTTTTTCTTCTTAAATATTTTATCACAGAGGCGCTGATTGGCTTGGCCTTGGCCAGTGGTGGGTCCGTCTTGGAGCCGGCTGGCATTGGCTCTGTCAGACACAGGGGGAGCTTCTAGCAGCTTCTCACAGAAGCCACCCCTGTAGCCCCCCCCGCTACCAAAACCTTGCCACACAAACCCAACACATCACCCAAAATGCTGGGTCCTCCAATTCCAACTTAACTAAGGAAGCATGGCCTGGCCACATCATTGAAAATGTTAAAAGAAAAAAAAAAACCACTCTCTAACATTTCCCACCTTCCCCATGCTTTCTTCTCTCACTCTTAGTTTTTTCTGACCCCCTTTCTGATACTTTCTGCTCAGTGGTTGTTGTTATGACCCTGACATGCCCCTCCCCGGGGATACAGAGGACCTTGTGGCACAAGGTGCTGTGCTTCTGCTGGTACCGCCCCACGTCAGTGAGATAAACCCTCAAGGGAACTCGCCATCCAAACAGATACAGCAAATACATTACAGGAGGCAGAAACTGTGAAGGGGGTTTCACTGCAAAAAAATGCAAATGCAGTGCTTTCTAGTCCATTTCCTGTTAATTGGATTACAATTCTCCTCCTCTGCTGACCTGATAACCACTGCAGACCTTAGAGGAAAAGGTCATAATAAAATAATGTCCCCTCCAGCAAAGCTCCTGTCCCGTGATGCTTTGCCAAGCCCCCTGGAAGGAGCAGATGCCCCTGCCTGCTGAGCTCAGAGTCCATCACCAGACGTCAACCACACATCATTAAACTGACATCACACATCACAACCATACCTTCAGGCGTTTCCCAGCCAAAAGACTTACCATATGAAATCACCTAAAACCAAGCCAAGACAGAGAGGAGCAGGTCAGGAGCACCCAGAGATGATCAGTAAGAGGAGTGAGACACTCTGATACGGAGAGGACACCCTGGGTAGAGGAGCGCGGTGCAAAGGGGCACGAAGCCCAGCCTGGGCAGCAGCCTGCCATGGGGGGGAGATGTGCAGGCTGTAGCAGAGAGGGAGAAACATGACAGGGCACGCCTGTCTTCGGAAACCATACAGCTCCAGCTGAAGAAGTGAGGATGAAGAGTATAGATTTTCAGGTCAATATCATGGGAGGGTAAAGGATGGAGGCAGGAGAGGGAAAGATGTGACCTGTGTGGCAGGGAAGTGACGACTCCAGTCAGAGCATTTTAGGATGGCAAGAGGCAAACCCAAGAAAAACGAATAAAGAATCATAGAGGAATTCAATTTAAATGAATGTTTAAAACAGCCTTTCAATACTGGAGACTAAGGTGGAAGACTGTTGCAGGGACATTAAGCCTTCAAATTTTTTAAAACTTTAAGACACAATGCTTTCTCAGACAACCCAAGCAAATGAGTCACCTTGCAACAAGATAAACAAATGCCTATTTTAAAAAGAACTATTTTTCTTGTATCCTGGTGGATTTGCCATTGTGAGTGACAGGCACAGATCTATGTACAGTATTGAGCTAATCTCTCTATCATATCCTCTGGCTAGAAGTTTCTCCTAATGCCAACCTGCTCCTCAACCCCAAATTCTTGCTTCCCTTTGAGCATTAAATACATTGAGAGAAGGTGATGAGACACAATGAGTGTGTTAATACATAGGAAGGCTACATTAAGGATGTTTAGCAGTGGCAGCATGGAGATAAATGTTAAGAGAATGTGATGTGTATTTTGAGAAGGAGAGATGAGCAGAACCACTAAAAAGCACCAGAATTAGGACTTAAAGCATTCAGACATTTGAGAAGCAAAAAAAAAAGTGCCAGGAGAGAAAGAGAGTTTCTTCTATGGCAGATCGATAGCTTGCCAAAGTAACTGGAGGAGGAAGGAGAGTAAAAAAAAAAAAAAAAAAGACAGAGAGCAGTGAGCAGCTCTCCCTCTCTACGTAAGATTTTTTTTTGTTTTTCTGTGTTTTCAAGTTTTTGAAAGCAGACACACCACCTAGCTTCTGAAAAATGATAAGAAATGCACTTCCCTTCTCCCCAGCCACAGAAAAAACCACTTTCTTAACTCGCATATCCCCTGCTGCCCTGTATCCACCGCCCCTGCGGCGCGTGAGCTCCCTGGGGGTTTGCCGAAAGGCAGAAATGCTAACTGTGGGTAACGACTGGCAGGGAGGAAAGGAAACGGTGAAGCAAGATGCTCCACCCCTCCTCTCTCTTCCCTCCAGGTGCCCAAATCTGCCAGCACGAACCTCCTCATCCCTTCCCAAGACTCTTTCTCAGCAGAACTCGGTGTTTTCCCTCGCAGGTTTCCCTCCATGTTCCCCGTTTGCCTGGCAGCACCCATCGACCCGGCTGGTGGTGAGAAACGAGGGGAGAAGGTGCCCAGCTGCCCCCGCTATTCCCAGCACCCCCGGGGTGAACTGCTGAGAAAGAGGGGGTGGTGGGGAGAGGAACGGCCTTTGCTGGAGCTCAGGGGCTGGGAGCATTTCCCTGCCAACAGACAAATTGATTTTTCTAGCGTGGTCTCCACCTTAACACACAGCTTAGTTCAGCATCATGCCCAAAACATTTTGTAGCCACGGCCCGGAGGGACCGAAGCCGTGCATTGTGCTGGCAGGCCCTCGGGCTCTTACCCAGCAGCGGCCAGTGGGACTGGCGGGCTGGGGAAACACCAGGCAGCGCTGAAATAGCCAATGCCTGGCACGCGTGGGGCAATCAAATACCTATTCAAACACAGCAGCACTTCATTCATACACTGGCTTATGTTCTCCCATCTTGTAATTGTGTAAATAAGTCATAGACTTACCACTGTATTCTTCATAACAGCAATAATTGCTAAAGGCTCCATCAAGCTCTGTAAACAGCATTTTGCACTGATTTTGAAAATTAGGAACTGAAGTTGCACTTACGATAATTGCCAACTCATTTTGTTCGGTGCTGGAACACTCATCCACCTTTGCTTTTTACTTTGCAGCTGCTGAAGAAGCGGCTTTTCAAACGTATCATCAACCACCGACTCATGTATTGTTTCTCTATTAACCAGAACTCAGGGAGGATCACTGAGCACTCATTCAAACAATTTTTTGCCTGGCCAGACTTTTGCTCTGCTAGACTTTGCTCCTTTTCTTCTTGGTTTCCTACCATTAAAATATCGTATACTTGCACCTCTAAGACATTTCTCTCAAAACCAGTGATTTTTTTCCCCCTATTCTTTCCATTTTTATTTTTCTGGGGAAATGTTTTCTGCCGTATCTCAGATGTAACCCTGTAGAATTCCTGACCCCCCACATGGGTAAAAGCTGAAGGATGCTGCAGTAGGATTTAAATGTCAGGCTGCAACTTATAACCACATGGTGCAAACACGATTCAGTGCACACAGACACAGCAATTTCTCTCATTCGTGTTTAGGAATACCGAAGTCTTTTGTTGCATTTGAGTGCTGTGATGGATAATGATGAAAGAAACTTAATCCATGTAGAGCCAAGGTCTTTTTCTCCTAAGATGCCCACCATCTCACGATCTGCTGTAGTCTAGATCTTGGCCCAAGTGCAGTATTCTGCTGCAAAACACGTTAGCACCATGCCACAGGAGTGCTTGGGGCAGCACTTCCATGGGTCACCACTGGGCTGAGCCCACACTGACATTTCTCACTAATGTTATACTCAGTCAACCTGTCACCAAAACCAATTTTTCACTTTTTTTATTTTTAAATCGGCCAGCCAGGTATCAGGTATCTGCACCCTTATCTGATGACTGCACACCAGCATCCCAAAGCAACCCAGGCGCTTCTGCCTCCTCAAGCATAACTGTGATCACTTTGCCACCTAAAAACTTACCTTCCTGCATGCTCTCACAGTACTTTCAGGGTTGCATCAGCCAGGGAAGCATAAGCAGATAAAAGGCCAGACTGAGTATTAAGGAGCAACTGCCCTAAACCCCCTCCAACACACCTCGCAGCTCCTGCTGATCGGCCTCCCCCAGGGTGTTACTTAAAGGCTCTTACACCACGGGGGATACAAGCAGGGCTGGTGTAATTTGCTCTCCACTGCCCAGCGGAGCCAGGTCCCCCTTGCTCCTCAATCCTCCTCATGCCCAACACAGGAGCTGGCAGAGCTGCCCTGTTTGCAATGAATACATCCCCAGATGATTAGCATTTAATCCAGGACAGCAGAGATAACACTGATATCTCATGAGCAAGACATCGTCCTGTGCATAAATACAGAGCCACGAGACTGTCCCAAGCCTGCCAGCAGCTCCTGAGCCCCTGGAATACATTACCAGATCTTCAGCTATGAAAACATTTGCCCTTCAAGGTGGCCTAGAACTACTGGAATTGAACTGCAGCTGATGCTCTTCTCTCATTGTGCTGGACATCCTGCCCAGTACTACTATCCTCAAAAAACTCTGCATGCCTGCCACCCCACTCGCCCCAAAAAAACCCAACCACAAAAACCCACAAACTAACAAACAATAACCCTGTGGCAACTGTGACTGCCTACTAGTTATTTTCCTTAGCTTTTTTCACAGCCTAAGTGAGGCTATTCCTGGTGGCTCGTTTATCCTCAACTAGCCAAAATTCACTCCTGAGGTCCGCTTTGGTTCTTAAATAGGTCATTTTTGCACGCACCTGAAGCTTGCCTGCAGGCAGGCAGGTGACCAAACCCTGTTTGCACCCATTGCCCAGCCCTCAGCCTTCTCCAGGCTCTGGAAGAGTCCTTTGAGTTACTGCTGTGAAGGTCAGCCAGCTTGCAAGACAGCCCACTGGCAATGATGTACTGGGAAAAAAATCCTCAAACCCCCAAACTTTCCGTATCTTAAAACTGAACAGATTAAAACTCCAGCAGCAGCCAGGACATGAACTGCACGTTGCACTTAGCATATAGCATTGAAAGCTAAAGATGCCTGACCACTGCCACAAGAAAAGTCCCGTTTTCTCAAAGGACTTCTCAGTTTCCTACTGGTTTGGTGCTGAAGAGTACAGAGGAGAAAGGGCTGAAAATTTTCCTTATTCCTGGTCATCTTTCTCTGTGTCCATAAGGCTAATACAAACAATGGCCCAGCCACGTGTCAATGGACACATCTTATACTTCTTTGCTCAGTCTTCTCTTGCAGTGTCCCTTCTGCCCTTTTCAATGATTTTAAGTTTTTGCATGTACTTTACAGCCAACTCTTTCATACCACATTTCAATATTCCCATGGACTCTGGCAATGGCTGGGTTGTATGCCTTGGCTTTGAGTGGGATTGTTTCAAACATCTCCCAACTCATGAATGAAAGGAGTAAGTGCTTTAGCCCATTCCTTTAACCATTAGCCCATCAATTAACCATTGCCTGGGCTTTGCTACTTCTAAATTGCTCTCTCCTATGCCCATTCTGCCTGGTCTCCTTTTCCACCAGCTTCAGCCCCAAACCACATCTCACTCCCTACATCCTGGGCAACAGTGCACGTTTAAACCAGGCCTGAAAATACCTCCCATCAGAAAATAATGTGGGACGTGTCATTTGAGAGCGGTTCTCCATCCTGACAGAAACTGGAGCATGCTGCCATCTGCAAGACAGGCACCATCGCCCTTCAGGAGCTCAGGAGTGGGCAGGAGGGACTTATCTACTGATAAATCTGTTTTCCTCCCGCCTCCATATCCCCATGCCTGTGTCCTGCCTGCTGCACATACCCACCGTCCAGCCGCTCCCCGGGCAGGGGCAGCAGCAGTCATATTTTAAGGCTTTAACAAGGCCCATGGCCGCAGGGGGCGGGCAGCAACCTGTAACAGGCTGACATTACTGCCCAAGCGGTGAAGCTGGAAGCCGAGTCCTCCCTGCTGTTGTCACTATGAGGTGCCTTTTCCCTTCTTCCATCCCTCCAGTATGGTTTTACTGTTTCCCACAGTAAATAAGGATACGTGCACCTCGCCCCGTACCTAATCTTTTGAATGGCCAGGCACCTTGTAACAACCCCCCTGCATTATCACCGCCCCTGCTGCTACAAGCGATGGGGGAGCCCAGCCTGCTGGGAGGGTGCTGAGCACCACTCCTCTCGCACAAGGCCACCGACACCCACTCACGGTCCTCTAGCCCGTGGACTCTTCCCCAGATGCAGGACGACAGCTCCTGGGGGGCTCCGGGGTTGTCCCTGCATCCCCAGTCTAGACCTATGGCTGCGCTGTGCCCTGCCCCATGCAACCTCCTGCCCTGGGCGCAGTGTGGTGGCTGCTCTCCCTCTCCACCTGCTATTTTCTTTAGCTTTGCCTGTAGCTCCTGGCACCAACACAGAAATCTATCATCCTCCCCTCCCACCTTCCCCAATTACAGAATGTCCTGCTCCCCTCTTTTTGGAGGAATGCCGTCATTTTCCTGGAATGAGGCTGCCCTGGGGCCTGCTGGGCCCCATGCCTGTGCTGCTGCCTTGCTAGCGGCCTCCTCCCTGGCACCCTGTGCCCTCCTCCCTGGGGCCCTCCAGGCAGCAGGCTGGCGCTGAGCTTGCTTGAACTTGAGCTTCGGCTTGAACTTGTCTGGGCATCAGCTGCACCCCCTCCTCCTCTGCTGCCAGCACCAACACCAGGGAGCAGTCACTGCTGGGGTACTGACTGACCCAGGGGTAAATCGTCACCCTCATCAGGCTTTTCCCCATGCTGCAGCGCTTGCCCATCTCCCAGCCGGGGTGTTTCCTCTGCCTGGTTCCCACACTGGCTAAAGCAGCCATGGAAGATGAAGCTTCCCAACCAGCCTTATCCGTTGGCTCCCACTGGCCACAAGGCTCTGCTATGGACCCAGACAAAACCTGGGAAAGCTCAGGCTTAAAGCCCTCTTCACCAAATACATTTTTAACTTGTGCCTCCTCCCAGGATCAAGGCAGCAACCAAGGATAAGCACCCTCTTCCCTATCATCTCAGCCGAATCCTTGCACTTTCCATCTCCCAATCAAAAGATGTATTTGTGGCCAGGACAGCATCCACTGCGGAGTCCCCAGAAGCCTTGCCCACCTTTGTTCCAAGAACCTGCTGAACTGAGCCAAGCTCCACGTTTAAGCAAAGCAACATCATTTTAATACTACTTTGAAAATCCTTCTTCCAACTAGAAAAGTGCAGATTCAGGATACTTTGTCTTTAGGATCAACAAGTTATCTGCCATATAAATTCAAGAAGTTTTGGGCATTTTCTGGCACTAAATACTTCCTTCTAGTGACCTTTCTCTAAATACTTATCAACATCTCTCCTTCTAAAATGGAACCACCAGTAGGACTTCACTTCTCCAAAAAGCAAAGAGATACTGCTCCCCAGTTCAGTACCTGAAGGAAAGCTTAAAAATCAAATGCTCTGTTGAATGTAAGCTCAGAAACATGCAACTATTCCTTCTCCCTGCTTATGGGCCCCCTTTGTTGCCAAGCTCCTCCAAGACAGTTCTCAGATCCACAGTTCAGTGGCAAATGGCGCTATTTATTTCCAATTCCCTCTTATCTTGAATTCAACTTTTTACTTTTTTTTTTTCTTAAAAACACCAGAGTTAAAAATGGGTGTTTATCCATCCCTTAATAATGCCTTTTTTGTATTAGTCCATTGCTTTCAAAAATTCTTGCAATAAATGCCACACCTTTTGGCCATTTTCATCCTTTCACATTTTGGTCTTTGGATTTCCCTGCTACTCTGATTTGTAGCCACAAGGAAAGCGGAATCACTTGTGGTACAGCTCGGCTGTGGAGCTCAAGGCACCCAAGACTGAGGTTCGTGGGAAAGCGAGTCTGTCCCCTCCGTTCAGCTTTGGACTCCCACCTCCCCCCGCCCCGCACAATGGCTAACGCTTGGAAATACGTTACATACACGTAACACACTTGCATCATGCACCTTTGTAATTTAAGAAGCAGAAGTGCTTCATAATGACTACAACCGATAAAATATTAACTTGTGCTTTTTTAATAAAATGAAACAAAAGCATTCTAAATCATAGCAGCTTATAGATCAAAACTGTCCATCAGGTAGGAGCATAGCGTAATTAAGAAGTACGAAAACTGCAAAATATTAAAAGCTCTGCAGCACTTCAAATCCGTGACAAAACCTTCAGGCAGAGTGAGCAATGCTGCCTTGATGCTCTGCTCATTTGGTCTACTTGTTCATTGGTAAAAAACAGATTTTCTTCCTCAGTAGTGGCATATCCCGCTATCCAAAGGGGAGAAAGGTACAAAGCCCTTTTGATTAGCGCACAGTAGCTCTTTCCCTAGTTAGCAATGTTCTTTTACAGCACTGAGAAACGAGGACTTTTTGTTTACCATTAGTTGAGGTAAGTTAACTTGCTTTTATTTGGGTTTAAGACTACCGTAAAGGAGTAGCTTTTCAGTTGCAGCATGGTTTGTCAAGATTACAATATTTATGACTGCATAAAATACATAAGTAAAAAAAATTATGATTTGTAGAGTTTGTTATCAAGAGCCGAGACTTACATCTTTACAGAACTGCAAATACTGGCTTCCTAACTGCTAGCTGATAATTTTGCTGGCAAGAGCATTTGTTATACTTTTCTTTAATCTCTGTACCTCTATACTTGAAGCTCTCTCTTCTGTCCAACTGTTGTAAGAACTAGCAAGAAAGTAATTTGTAACTATGGTTAAACTGCTGTAACAGCACTAGACAAGCTGTACTGATTCTTCATTAACACACCCTTCATGTGAAGCTACAAATGTAGGAGGCGATTCTTTTTCTTCAAAAGAAACTATTAGCATGCTCTGCGCCTTTAACACTTCACATTGATTACAAAAAATTTAACAATGCAATCACTAACATACCCCACTAATGAGAAATTATGAGAAATTGTTTGATGCAGAACCCTCTGCATCAGTCAACTCTGATCGATAAGAAAGCTATCCATTTTGAAATTTAGATTTAATGCATTTTCAAGAAGCTAATGAGATAGGAGCAACTTAAAAATAAATACCATCATTAAAACTGCCAACTGTTACAATGATATATTATAAACTTGTCCTAAATAAACCTAGTGCTTCAAAAATTTACCAGTGAATTCGTATTACAAAATATGTGAAAATACAATAGAATACCACAAAACAACGTCCTCTTTTGGGGTCAATGACGCCAAGATGATTCAGTCTTAACTTTTTAAATGGTTAATAGAACATACTGTAATATATAAGTTGCAATTTGGTTGAATTCTAGAGAACATCCCCACCCGAACTCAAATTCGCCTTTTTCATTCCTCCTCTAAAACTAGTGCCAAACTTCCTGTCAAAGCCGGTATTTTCTTGAAGAGCTTTAAAGTTTAGCTGTTACTTATTTTCTACTACTACATTTTGGCAGCAACTATTTATTGGTCTGTTATTGCAAAAAGTGCAATTTAACAATAAACCAGTCTGAAGGTCATTTTATGTCTTGAGGATACATACCATATATTTCTTTAAAAATAATCATACTTTTGTAAGCAATACTTTACAGTAGACACCTCAAATCTACCATAGATGTAAAACTTAAAACGAGAAAAATTTAGTCTCTAAATCTTTATACACATATTTATATTCGAGTTTCTATATATATTATATATATACACAAGCACAAGAGTATATATAAAATATATATAATCAGATTCAAAAAAGAACAAAAACTGGGCACTGTACATAAAATCTTTTTAAAACTCAAACAATAGAAAAACTTTAAACATTAAACAATTTTAATAAAAGTTTCTGTACAATGCTAAGCAGTTTTATTTACATATAGAAAATGTAATAGGAGTAGTGTTTGAAATTACAGAACTCCTTAAAATTTCAATGGCAGGTAATCTGGAAAAAATAACAGCATTCCATTCACAAATATTTTCAAGCAATAAATATGTATTTATAAATAGTGTAAATTTACATCAAGATTAGAAACAAAAATCACAAATCTGAAGTTTATTCCTTAGTCTATGTGCAACCCATTTATCTTTGTGACTTGGCTGTTAATTGTTTTAAATTTTATTTACGAACCAAAAGTGTAACCGTCATGGTTTCAAAACAAGACAGAAAAACATAAAAGCAGTAAAAAATTTTTATCACCTAACTCTTCACATTAAAAAAAAAAAAAGTTGCCCAAAGAAAGACTTAAAATTTCTAACTACCTTACAAAGAAATGACCAGCTAAGCTAGTACTTTTTCCAAGGGAAATTCTGAAGGGGAAAAATGGATGAAACCAACTCATCAGCCCAGAAACAGAGAAATACAAAAGAGGTGGTCTTCAAGTCAGTAGTCTGTATAATGTTGCCAGTTTTGTCAGATATATACAAAACATGGAATTATTTTTTTGAAGTACAGCTGGATGAGCTTTATTTGTTTTGAGTTCTGGAGTAGGAGGCAGTGCTCTCTCCTGTCCAGTTGGTTGACACTCCGCACTTGGAAGGTTGCATAGACACAGCTTTCAGCCAGCAGCCTTACGGGATAGCTACAAAAATCAGTGGTGCAGAACTGGGTCACTTCCTGAATATCAGAAAAGTTTTCATTTAATGTCCATGAAAAAATGTCAAGATGAGGAGGATGGCAATGGAGGAGCCTGAAAAAGAAAACATTAAATTACCTTTTCTACAAGGGCGTAAAACTCACTTGTTTAGCCAAGACCTGCACAAATTGTAACCATGAGAGTTTAAAGTCACGCGCGCTACTGTTTTTACACTTCAGGACTCTTTCAAGTGGATACTGGCATTTTTTTTTCCAACTTACTCAAAGACATCACATATTTTGTGACTACTCTGCATTAGGATTTTGCCTAGATTGCAGACTGGAGTATACTGCGGGGATGTCTGTGTTAATACAACGTGAGCTGTGGCAGCAAAGAGCTCCATGTGGGCTCAGTATACATACAGCTTTGTAGACTCTAAAACAGGGATTCTCAACCTGTTTACCAAAGTGGGGGGATTGTCCATTTGTAGCTCTCCAAATGCCTTATGGGCTTCATTTTTTTCCCCTCTCTACCTAAACAATAAGATATAAACCTGAAGTTATGGTGTCTGTGGAAAGGGTCTCAGATTCTCTGACATGGAGACAAAGTTGTTTGTTGAATCCTGGAAGACAACACTGAGTGCCTCAAAAGTGAAGTAAGCTAGGTGTCTTGTTCCTGCCGGCTTTCAGGAGACAAGGTCTAGAAGATACATGTTTCCCAATATTGCACTTTGTGGTATTACCATCAAAATACTGAATCTTTGATGGCATTTCCTTCTCCTCTCTTCCTGCTCATCAGTCCTGTCATGATATGGCATCCCTTCAGGAAGCTGCTCACAGTCTTTAAAGACACTTCACACCACAGTACCCAGCTATGAAACACTAACACTCCCTGATCCCAATACTTGACCCAAACACAGAGCCTCTCTGTTGGGCCTACTGCACCTTTGCCATCTGAGATCATCTTCATGCTGTGACTTGCAACAAACCTCAACTCTTCTCCTAGATCTGAGAGATGCTGCTTTTAGGCTATGACTCTTCTCAATTGAGACTGTACCCCCTTTAAAACAAATGAATGTGTGCATCGATTTCACAAGAGAACAATTATTAAGACCCCTTAGGGCTGCAGGTATAGGCTTTGGTGGGGGAGGGAGCTACTCACAGGTTGAGAACCCTTGTTCTAGGGACAATATCATCACTGTTACCTATATAATGTTATAAACACAGACAACAAAATACCCCTCCCTCTCCCCTCTTTTCCACACAGAAGCGTTCTTGCCCGTTTCCATTCAACTGGGTGACATATCTGAGAACATGTGTTTATTTATATGCTTTTCTATAACAGATCATCACTTCAAAATTGCAGTATTTCACAAACTACGACGACAATGGGGTCCTAGAAGTATGAATTGAAGTTCAACCACTTCAGGCTCTGTAGGACCAACGAAGAGAATTAAATTCAGAGGACATGGTCCTGCACTCTCGCCAGCCTCTACTGCTGAACCTTGAGGCCTTAGCGCAAAAGGTCACCACTTATCATGCTAGCATTACATGAAATAATTGTCTAAACATACGTTTTCTGCAGCACCTGGAAATTAATCAAAAGGCACAGCCCTTTCTGGGCTGTTCTATTTAATTCAACTTGAAAGTCTCATAACGCTTTGTCCAATGTTTGTCGTCTTTGACAGAAAGGCAAGGCTTGTAAGTAAATCCAGCATCACTTTCGCTGTGATTACAAACAAGCCATCTTTGCCTGAAACAACGAAACCTAGGTGAAATGTTAGGACAGTTGTGCTGACACAGTTCAAAGCAGGAGGCTGCCATATATAGCACAAAGCTATAATGGCAAAGAGGCTTTTTGCTTTAAATTGAAATGCAAAGGAGGCCCCAAGCCAAAAGACAGAACTGTTTGAGAGCATCCACTTGCTAAGCAGAAGGACAGTGCTGATTTGGGAGGGGATGGGTGGGGAAGGGGAAGGAAGGGGTCTGAGTGCGTAGGATGCTCTGCTGCTATACTGACTTCATACCACAACCAATGTATTAGAGATGCTCTTGAACCTGGTGCTAGTTTCTCCAAGCTTCACTGTCCTGATTCTTCCCATCTCCATCTGATCCAGTTATGGTCTTCAGGTGATCTCTATTGGATTTTTAAAGCCACAACTTTATGAATTGTAACATCATACTTTTCCTGAAAACTCAGCGGTTATGTTCTGCAGTAAGTTACTGTACTAGTTCACATAATTCTGACTCTTCAGCGTTTTGTTCTGTAAACATCACACACAACCCATACCTCCACTTGAATCAGAAAGTCCACGGTACTCATACAATGGAGTACCATGACAGTCTACAACTGCTTTACAAATAATGTATTTATGCACCCACTTATTAATTTGACTTACTAATGTAAATTGATCATAGACTTGCATCAAGTCCTCCATTTTGTACTGTTCTAGCACCACAAAATTTTCCAGGTTCGTGCTTATCTTTCGCGCACAGTCTTGGCAATGTACAACATAGGTCTTTCGAGAATTGCTCTCACTAGTGACAAAAAGCAGATCAAAGACTTCCACCTATTAGACAGGAAACAGAAAGTCAATTGTTACAATATCATTTTTTAAAAGTTAAACCATGAAAACTGTATTTTCTTTAAGATTTACACCCTTACCCTGTGCATGCAAAGAGAAAAATTATGATTTGTTCAGGGAAAATCTATCCTCCCAAGGCTCAGGCAGAGAAGTGAAATATTGTAAAACCACAAACATTACACTTAGGAGGTCTGCATGAACAGCGCTATGGGAAAGCTTTTGGTCAATATTGACAAAGCAGGATTTATACTCTGAATAGAGGTTACTCAGTAAAGTGAGGATTTATAACAATTATACCTGATTTCCCTTTTTTAAATTTGTCTGCAAAATTAGTTTGTGATTTATTTCCTTACTCAGTCACATGCTCGTCCTACCCAAGAGGCTCAGTCAGAACGTAACTAGAAACTGATATTCAGGGAGTAGGAAAAATTTATTTTATTTTAAGCTTCATGAAAACTATTATCCAAATACTTTAAAGGAACTATTAACAGAAAGTAGAATCAAAAATTTCAGCAAAAGGGTATGTTCTGTGAAGAAAATGTACTTAAATTCTCTCTCTTTTGGGACTGTTGTTGACTTCTCAAATGAAGACAGATACACCTTTACAATGAAGCTCAGCAGATCAAATTATATGCAGGAAGGGATAACAACTTTTTATTAATAACTGAGAATTGAAAATCGACCTAGTGAATAACAATACTGTGGAAGAGACTGCAGCAAAATACAGCCTCTGTCTAGAAAAACAGCTTGGTAAGTAAGCTCTTTGAAAACAGTACTGCATCACATATATGTGCTTATAGCGTACAGAAGGTGCTGCAACTTAAAAGCTAAATTAAAATAGCAACATCAACAAAAGATAGGACAAAATTTAAATAAATATTATAGTAGTACTCAAGCCCAATGCATATTTTTACTGACCTCACAAATGCTACAGTAATGAGCTGGCTCGTCCTTTGCTCGCCCATGCCAGACAATCTCTTTTCCTGCAGCAATTAGAGCTTCCCTCAGTGTCTGACACTGTTTGAGAGTTCTTAACAGGCAGTACCTGCAACCAAAATCAGAGGTATATTCAGTTCAATATTCAACTTCAGAGCAAGATTCAAGTAGGCTTAAATTTCTTCCAAGACCCTGTATCCGGAGTTTCCTCTTCCTCTGGGATTTCAGAAACTGCTGGCTAACAAGAATCACTGGACCTCACGTTTATGGACCTCCACGTAGGTTTGTTCCATTTCAGTACAGCCCCTTGCCCTGCAAACAGGCTGTGTCTTTCATTCGTGACTGGAATGCATGAATGCTTTTTTAAGCACAATAAACCAATGTATTTTCAAGAGCAATTCATGTCTTTTATTTTGAACTATAAATTTATCAGCAGAAAGTTAGTTTGAACTGTCAAGTTCAAAATAACTATTTACATTTTGTGTAAATGACTATAGTCTATCCAAAGAACTGTTTTAACTAACATCCTAAAACCCCTGTTACTTCCTCAACACTATTAAACTTTCAGTTATGCAAAGTCTGGAAACCTGAGTTCTCACAGGAATCACTCTGCACACAGTGGAAATAAAAATCTATCAACAAGTATCTTCTTCGGTGTAAAAGTAAGAAGAATAGACAGGCTGGTATTAGAAAAGGAAGTCCCTTTATAGGAAAAAAATAAATTGACATTATTAAAAAAAATAAAAAATCAAGCATTTTATGAACAAAGAAAAGAACTGGTCAAATATCAATTTAAAATCAACAATTCCCTGCCATACTTCTGTAAAAGATTAAAAAAAAAAATCTTCAGAATTTTACACAGTTCTCTCCTGTACTAGAAAATCTAACTTGTTTTCTAGCACTCTATGAGCTACATACGTTCTCTAAGAAAAAGCTGGCAAAATAGGTCGCCAGATTTCTAAATTACCATGTTATTTACAATAATTTTTAGCTCTCAGCTATCCTATTTATTTGAGCTTCAGCCTTTGCAGCCTTTAATTTTCTCCTCCACAGGGTGGTTACGTTACATGCTCATTAGATGCAGAAGGAAGATTGAAAAAAATGTAAGGGGAAGAATAAACATTGGAAAGAAAACAAAGCGCTCAAGAGTTCTATCAAAATGTTTTCAACTTGATCCTTCTCCCATTTTAAAGCCTTAAATGTGTAATATATATATTCTGCATTTAAAAAAAAAACAAGTTTCTTTCATGTCTTTCCAAGTAGTTAAACAGACAGGCTTACTTGGAGATAGTTTCCTCTTGATGTTTTACACTACGACTATTCATCTTCACTAAAAAATAATCTATGGCTTCATTAATACCCTCACTGTAAGAATAATGCAAAACTGAAAGCATGTTTCTCTGTTAACATTGTATTTTCATACACTGAATTTCAAGAAAAGTAAACATCTTATTTAGCTGAAACTCCTTCAACACTTTCAAAGTTTGATGTGAATGAGATTTAGGATGCTAAGGCCAATCATACGCAATAGATCACGTATTAATTCACTTGAGCATCAGGCTAACATAGATGATTCTGACAAGTTCAGTAACTTTGGTATAGCATTCTTTTATGCAATACAGCCCGATTTCAAAGAAACTTAAAAGCTACCATTCTCTTCACTTCTGCTGTTATCTGGAAAAATCTTTGGGTATGCCAAAGAGCAACTGGAAGCACACCTGCACGCTTGCCACCATTGTTCTCTGCTCTTGACTTCCAAAGAGTTTTCAAAGTGTTATTTTCAAAGAGTTTTGTAGTGTTACAGTTGTGAAGAAAGAATTGCCCAAAATGTAACCCATATATAACACCGCTGCAACGTCTGCCAAATTTGCAACCAAAGCCGAAAACAATAGCTAGAAGGTGAATTCCCCCCCTTGGATAAAACTCAGATCCTAGTAATGGCCCTTGAAAATGTGAACGTTAACTGTTTCGTGCTGTCACAGAATGGGAGAAAGCATATGAACTATCACTTTGAAAACGCACCACAATTTCCTAAAGCATGGGAAGCCTAAAGAAAACCAAAAAGGTGTCTAGCAGAGTCACAATGTCTAAGCTGAACGGTGTCAGCTTTTAGTACTGTAGGCCTGCTTTTATTCTTGTACAGCGAGAATTCAGTTAAAAGAAAATCTGGACCGTCTGTCTCTATCAAATTCTTTACAAGTATGGCATAAAGAGTAAGTCCTGCCCGGTCAATTTCAAATATTTAAGAGAAGAATATTTTAAAATGGACATCATCCTGATTTATTCTAGAAGGGCAGTGAGAAACCTGTTTGAATATTTAGATATCCAGTAAAACTTTTTGAAGTATGGAGACCATCCCAATGGCAATGCACAACTGACCTCTTTCTATCTGTCAGTAATATATCTTCCCTACCGATACTGAAATGTATCTGGCTTCACGATTTTGTGCAAAATCATTTCTCCAATGTCATGTTCTTTTACGTTTCTAAAACTATTTTTGTAAAAGAACTTAGTATTTCAGTTACTTTGGAATTAAATTTTTAAGCCTTTATTACTATGTTCCCACTACCTCGAAAATTCTTCTCTTCCTCCGATGCATTTGTAAAAGTCCTTCTAGCTTCCACCTAAGAGGTTTGCGGTTAATTTTTCTTTTCTTGAGAGTTGCGTTCCCTCAGTCAAGTTTTAAATCATTCTGTCTGCCTGTGTTCCTGCTCATGATTCTACTGTTAATATAAAATCTTTAAAAAAAATTTCATGAGAAAGTTTCAGTTTCTGCTCTTTTATCTAGCAAGACAGCACTGAGTTGCACATGAACTAAAAATATAAAGAGACTTCAGATTTCTTCCAAAAGCAAAATTTCCTTATATGATTTTTTTCCCTACTGCTATTCTATTTCTTTTCATCATTAGTCTTCTTCCCAGTATTTATATGTATGTTTAAATTTTAGTTTATTGCCTCTGTAGTAGTTAGTCTCACATAATCCAGTAAGACATATTTGTATTTATCTTTCAAACCGGAACTACAAACTACTTTTCATCATTTTCTAAGAGCTATTCTTTTGTACTATTCTGATACCTAAGAAGCCTCAGACACAGAAGTCAAACTACCTAAACACTTCAGATATCTTTGATGTACAATTTTAGATACAGTCCTGTATTCTGGCAAAAAGATGACAGCTGTGTCACTGATACTTTTTTTCCTGATGACAAATTAAAAGTCAGCTATTCAAGATTAAATTCAAACAGCTGTATCAGAAATCACTATTTCTCAAGTGTTTTATACACATGCATACATATAAAAAACACACAAATGTCTATATTTTGTACATAATAAAATCCAGGAGCAGTGGACAAAAGTTATTTGCGAGCTGGCGCTATTTTCCTGCAGACAAGTAGTCCATAGGAAAATTATGTAACTGCTTTCATATTTTGAGGAGATTCATGAAGGTTTCTACATTTCCAGTATGCTTACAAAGCCAAGGTTAGACACCAGACTGTTTATTCTGGTGACACCCAATTCTAGTAAAAGCTATACTATAACTACAGAAGTGACTGCAATGAAGAGTTATCATAGGTTACTGCTACTAGAAGTTACAAACCAGATGTCATCTGCACACACAGCATGGAACTTGGGATTTTGCTGACAACTAACTTGGATGGAGGGCTTAATCCAAGTAAACTGGAAGTGGTTTCAGTAGACTGGGAAAAAGCAAACACACACAAGACCAAAGTTTGTATCTACTCCCCAGCATCTTTGTTTATTTGTAATGTACACCTAAAATTTAGTATAGGTCTCTCACTAGAAAAAGCTCAGCTGCTGTCAGCCAGAAAGACAATAGGAAACAACCATTTTGTCCTCTATGTTTCTTCACAACATTTTAAGAGATTCTCTTGGAGAAGGATGCTATGCTCAGTCATGTTTTTCTCCCTTTAAGGCTTTCTCCCGTGGCAAAAAACCCCAAACTTGTGTAAATGCAAAATACAGGTGCCAAAATATCAAAATCATATTTTGCCAAAAACATTCCGGAACTGTTTCAAGCTTTACAATAAATGCCTGCTAGGCTTGGGACAATATATAGAGATAATTGTGAAATAAATTTATGGGTTGGGTTTGTTTTTTTTTAAATTGACTTTTTGGCTTCCTCTCTCCCACACCCTGTTTCTTTTCTCCCCATTTCTCATTTCTAACTATTCCGTTTCTCCTCTCCCTTTTATGACAGCTGGCATCCTGACTATGAGAACTAATAGCTTAATTGAAGGGGCAGGACTGTCAAGCCTTCAGCAAAGATTTTCTTTACCCTAGATATTAGTCACTAGATTTTAAGAAAGTATTCACACATAAATGCTATTCCAAAACCCAGCTTCACAGTGACTACAAACCTCCCTGTCTTCAACTTCCAACATTCTTGCTCTTTACAAAATTACCATTTCCCCAATTCCATCATTCTGCAACAGATGGTCAAGCCTAGATGAAATTTCTACTGTAAAAAGGTGCCTCACTCAGATGGCATCAATAAATCCTACTGGGGAAAAAAAAAGAAATTATTTTTCTTTGCTCTTTTTTGCAAGTTAACCCCTCCATTTTTTAAAGGTCCATTTCAAGGCAAATTATAAAAGGATACAATGCTTGTGGATCCAGTATGTTGACAAGACTAAGAAGTGCTCGAGCTAGAAGCTCCTTTGGTAGGCTTAAAGAAAACAGAGAGTGATGCTACCAGAGTATTCTCATGATGACTAATGTGCTTTGGAATTCATTCCCCCACTTCCTTTAGGACAAACCTAAGATACATGCTGAAATGTCCATTCATTCCTCAACCTAGGTATAATGGTGCTGCAATATGATTTATATTTGCTTGAAGTTGCACTCTTCAAAAAAAATTACTAAAGATGCTCCGAGTCTGCAATATTCCTGCATTTTGGAATGTGTACGAGAAATGTCACTAAACTCAATTACCATTTTAAACACCAATTATTTCATCCTTCAGAAGAAAGAACAAAGGGAAGGATGCTTTCAAATTCTTACTTGCCTTTATTTAAAACATTTATACTGGATTTCCAAATGACAGTATGTGAGCACTAACTAGGGGTTCTAGAAATGTAAAACTAAGTTTAACTTCGCTGTAAAAATGACTAACCATTCTAATTCTAATACTTGGGTTGATGACCTAATTTTGTTATTTTTTTATGGTATGTACTCTAAACAGCTTTTGGCATCTAAGTCAACTGCTTCTGTAAACTGCTGTATTAAGTCTATGGCATGTTTAACAAAAAAGTTGATTAGATCATTCTAAAGCTATGCCACAATAACATCAAATACAACATAATAAAATTAATGGTATCTATAAATGGATTATTTGAAAAACAGAATATAAAATAATTTTGGCTTCTCAGGAATGGAAAAGTCTTACAAAGGATTATTTATATATCAACTATTGTTTTATGCTTGAACAGGAAATGTGTACAGTAAACATTCAAATAAGTAAAACTTACTTTATCATTTCAAAAAGCTTTGGATCTGAGACCTTGATATTTCGAGCCATATTCCATGAAAGATGAACCATGGGTACTATGGACTTTACGCTCTGCAGTTTATTCCACTCGTACCGTTCCACCGCCAATTTATATTGACAGGCTACACAAAAACAAAATTACAGAAGCAATTGGTCAAGTTAAGAAGTAAGCATCAACTGGAGCCAAAATAATTTGATTATATATATATTTGATATATTATTATATAGCCCTTTTAGGGCTAGCTTAAACTTCATTCACAATGATCCATTCATTCCAACTATACTTGAATCCTATAAAATTTCTTTTAAAAAGTGTATTTATGATGCTAAAAAGAATGCACAATACCACAGCAGCAACAACTATCTGTGAAAATAAGTTACTGACAAGTGTTTGATTTCTATGGTGAGCAGAGAGCAGTATTTCAAACAGCGTTACTTAAAAAAAAATCAAATATTTGAGATTAAAAAAAAATAAATCTAAATTTGAAATGTCTGCATCTCACTCGATTCACTCTTTATCATCATTTTACGATGCTACGGTATGTAATCTGTCTTGAAAAGGAAGACTGCACCTTCAGAGATTTGTTGCAATGAGTCAGACTTTTTCATTAAGGAGCCTACTCGCCCTGCCCTTTTTTGAAAAATGTTTTACAAAGTTTACTGTGACTGAACATGTGAGCTCTGTATCAGTCAATCATAAAATCCTGGAGATATACTACTTATTGCACCATAATGAAATAAAGACACACCTTAAACTATTTAAGAAAATGGGAGTTTTTTGGAAGTACGTTCTCTTCAAATGCTTGACAGAATCTCGTTTTAGCTGTGAATATTGCTTCCATTCTCACATCTAAAAACCTTCCAAGACCATGGTTCAAAACTAAAGACTTCTAGAGCACTAGGTCTGAAAAACAATATTCCTTTATGAAGAAAATTTTACAACTGTTTGCATTTCCTGATGCTTTCACTAAAGACCAATTAGGTATCCGTTGTCATGAAAAAGTTAGATTGGACAAGTCCTTAACTCATATGCAAGTTACAGTGCAGCCTGCTGGGTAGAACAAATTTTGGGAGAAAAAGTGAAGAAACGGCCTACAAGACAGAGCATATGAATCATCCAGATATTTTATTCTGCTTTACAAGTCCATTAAATGAACAAGTGCGAAGACTGCATTTTTGCTGCTTTCTCTTCTCCTACCAATGATGTAAAGCTTCAACACATAATGTTTTAAAATACAGTACATTCATTTTTTTCATCTAGTAAAGCATGGTAAATTAGTAAGAAACGGCAGGTTCTGTGGCAAATGCAGTATAACATTACTTAATTATGTAGTTCAGCACAGGCACTATTCAACCATACCTGTAAGAGGGCCAACATTCCACGCAATGTTGTTGCACCAGCCGATAGCCTGAACCCAATGAACAGTGCCAGCATTTATCCACACCAAATCCCCTGGTCTTTGAATAAACCTATACACTGGGACATTGGCTTCATACAAATCTTCCAAGTTTGGCCACCAAGATCCCATTAGGAAATTCATATTATTCCTGAAACAGTAGGAAAAATAAAGTCTTCAACATTTATCAGCAGACAAATTAGCAGTTGATACTTCAATGAAATTACCTATAAAAACTGATCAGCACGATAATTGCTTTCTGCATCTAATCTGCGACCCAGGAAAACTAGTCAAAAGGTAAGTTTCATCTATAAAATTCCTGATCCTATTTCCACATCCTGCAATACATGAAAACATTTAACCATCTAGCTGCCCATGTGAAGTCAGTTTATGGCTTCCAGTTACGTTCTATTTTCCTTTAAGTTTCCCAGTATTTTATTAATGCTGAGCCAGAGAAATCCTTGGTCAGATCTAGCACAACGCTGGTGCCAAATGCCGTTTTTTTTAAACCAGTGACTGGTTTTATATACAAACCATGCCAGCTCTTAAGAATGCTTTCTGTTTTTAACAATGCCAACCACGTACTCATACTGTCAGCATATGCACATGAAGCTTGTCCACACAACAAGCAACCTGTTGGCACCATCTCAAAGGTAATCTACGGGTCTATGCTATAAGTCAGCCAAGAAATGCTGACCCTCCTGAGAAGCATGAAAAACCACCTCCATATGGATTTCCTAAGCATGAACTCTTCCACTATGGTTATTCAAAATACATACATCTCTCCATCCTTTTCCCAATTTTATACTGGTTTTATACTGCACCATGAGAGATCATTTGCAACTGACAGTTTTCATCAGGCACTCTAGACATTTTGTGAGGTTACCAAGATCTTAGTTTCTCTGTCATCCTCAAGAGGACAGTGTCATGGAGGTAAAAGGCATGTCGTCAGAGACATTACAATTGCATCAGTGGAATTACAATTTTGAGATGGCTAATCTTGGTAAAGGTGGATGAAATAAGAACAGCTGTCCGTAGATAGGCAGAAAATACAGAGTACAGAGACACTGAGATGAATTTGCAGAGCTCTGCAAAAGTTCTGAAAAAACGTCTAGAGCTTAGTCCAGTTTTAACTGGGCAAGATAAGAAAAAAAGAAATTGCTCTGTAAGATCAGGTTCAGAGGCTACTGCTTGAACACTAGCATGATTAGGGGGGGACAATTGCTGCTCCTCTTTTTTCTTTTTTTTTGGGGGGTGTGTGTGAGTGTGTGTGTTTTGTTAGTTTTTAAAACATCCACTCAACACAAGACAAAACATAGAAACCCCAATCACAGAGCTGGCTGAGTATTTTCCCAACCACCAGTGCACCTCCACTTTTCCAGCAAGCTACAGACATGTAAGTGCATGCAAAGCATGCCATGACACCTCCTGGGGTCTGAGTAAACTACGCTCTCCGTCTAGATACAGCAAGGAACCATGCCAAGATACCGATGACTCTGTACTTGCTTGTGTACACCATGTACATTAATCATAATAAAGATTAACAGCATACATCACCGGGAAAATACTCCACCATTCCTAAAAAACCAAAACAAAACCCCATCTCCTTCAACCCCAACTTTCTTCTATCACTCCACTGCAATAGCCCTAGAAGCCATTACAAAAGCATCACCATTTCGTAATAGTAGAGGTCAGCTTTAATATGCATGATAGAGTACCTAGATAAACAGCAAGGACTATGATGGATTTTCTGATGCAGAAATGTTACTACTATGAAAACTAGATTGATGCCACATAATACACATTGGTAGCAGACAGCCTGTGCTTTTACTAAACTTCTGATCCCCCTTAACGCAGTATAAATTTGAATCTTGAACCTAGATGTGCATTTGCTACTACCCTTCTCTCACTTCTTGTATTTCCTTCATTCCTGTGTTCGAAAAAACAAATAATGGACCTACCGTTAATTTCTGAGAGCAAAGCTGTCATAGCCAACCCAAGTTTCTGTACATTGTACAATTGTCATATTTTGTACAAATTCTAAATTTTACATTTTGACTTATTTTAAACGACTTTCTGACTACATGGAAAACCCATAAAAAATGTCCTCTTACAACACCCTCAGTAATTCCCTCCCTTAGGTCTGAGAAAGGCAGAGATAATTTGATAAAAATAGAGAAAAACAGCACGCCCAGCTTACTTTTCACAGAAGTCATTCATGACACCCCAATAGCTTTCAGGGACAACAAACCATTCACAGTCACCTGGACCAATATTTATATTTACTGAACAAAAGTTGTTATTTTCTTGATGACCTGAAATTTAGAGAAAAATAAACACGCTGTATGTAAGGCTGATCTATCAAAATAACGCTATGAAAATGCAAAATTACAATTACTAAAAAACTCTATATCATAGTTAAAGTATTTGCACATATTTTTATATGACACTTACACACACTATTTAGGGGCTCCATAGTGTTAAGAAACAGAATTAAGCTACCAGTGACAAGAGAATTTTGCTTTTGTTAGCATGTAGAAAATGAAAAGCTGGAACTACCAATCTTGTGAATCTGACTGATACTTCGGCAGTTCCCTTTTTGCAGAAATAAATGCTTCAAGATGCTAAAGCTTAGATTTTTTCTTTTATGATAGCTCTTAATAGTCCCAGTCAGAAGCAAAACTTCATGACTTCAGGCACTGAATAGACAAGTAGTAAGAAAATCCCTCCCAAAGAGCATTCAAAATCAATGTAGAAATGCCAGTATTTTATCTTATTTTGACAGCTGGAAAACTGAGCCATAATCCCTAATGGAATTTTCTAAAGTTGTACTTCAGAAAAAACAGACCCTGAAATTTAGTCCTGATCCCTCAAGTCTCAGTCCAGTGCCCTAACTCAGCACTATGCATTATGGAGGGTTGGGTCCTACCTTCAGACATTAAAGCATCTAAAAAGTGAAAGTATACTGATTGTTATGGTTGCACAAAACTTTGCTTGAAAATTTTTATAGGCTCCCAATGTAACATACAAATACTGTTCAGTTATATAAAACCTATGCTCTTTTTTCCCCTTGAAGAATCCAGTATTGCATGCAAGAGTTTAGTATGGTAATTACCTAGCACTGCAGAAATGCAGAAATTTCCACTATAAGGTAATTTAGTACTTTGTACACACAGAGTTCAGTTAAACAAGAAATTGAAAAAAATATGTACAATTTTATCGTGTTTAGGCACACTGCAAGATATGGGAGATATGCAGTGCACTTAAATCAATGCCACAGCAGCAGAACTTGATTTTTTTCATGCGAAGAGATTATACTCACCTGGTGTTCTGCTTCCTGGAACCTTCATGTACAACTGCACTGTGTTCATGCCCAGGATGGTATGACCAACATGGCTTAGAAGATTTCCTGCTGATACCACACGTACAAAAGCAGGAAGTTTTGTCAGTTCATGAAGTTGCAACTTCCACCTGCAGCAAAATAGCAAATTGACAAACTGTGAATCCCTAAAACTCTTAGAAGAGTTTGGGAAATAAGAACATTTTCAAAAAATTGTTAGCATAGGAGATAAAAGAGCAGACAACCTACTTCTATATAACTTAGCGTCTCTTAAGAGGGAAGTTGAGACAGTGCAATACCCTTATTTGACAGTTACAGAAATTTAAAGGACAATTTAATTTAAGGTTGAGCTAAAAGCCAGAGTGACCACACTCACTCTTGCAGTTAGCCCGTCTGCTGCTATACTGCCAGAACATTCTGCTTGCAAATTACACCTCAATGTACAACTTTTCCAAGTGAAAACAGAGCTGTGCTCTCCTCACAGTCTAAGCCAGTCAGAAACTGTTAACCATGCTTTCAAGAGCCCAATGATATGCTGCTACAACATATGCCAAGACAACTGTCTGACCATACACTGGCCTGTGTGCACAACTGCTGTGACCAAGAATGAAGGCAATTGCATGCATGTGCTATAGAACTGAATACTTGCATTAACAAAACCCACAAATCTTCAAACAAAAATCCCAGAAATAAGTGTGGAGCTCTGTAATGTCACCCATGTATCCGTGTTACTCTTTCAATTTTAAAATATTTCCAAATATAATCACAAATTTGACATGCTAGTTGAGTCTGTGGCAAAAATTGAGACTGTAGATCGGAAGATCAGGCATCTACCTGGGATCCTACAAGAACTATTTAAAGTATCAAAATCCAATTCCCTATAAGCCTCAGGTCAGTTATGCTTAGGTTAATTTGAAGTGTCCCTCCCAATGGTGTGCTTGGAGTGGTAGCTTATTTGCAACAATTTTGTATCTACAGATGGAATTTTCTTCAGAAAACAACCCCAATATTTAAAATTTTATAACAATCTTTAATCATGTACATATGTACACACATTGATCTTTCAGTGACTATGCCACACAAGACCTCAGCATCTTAAGCGGGCCTTATTCCCGTTTCAAACACCATTACCTTTACTTTTGCTTTAATGATTGCAGTAGATCAGAATTTTTGTACTGCAGCTGGTGGGACTGACAGCCTAGGCAAGCTAGATCTTTTATGGAAATATATACTAACTAGAGATTGAACCAAATAAAGGAAGTATATCTGGACACACACACAAAAAAAAATGTTTTCAGAGTATTTGTAATATTTTCTGGTCTTTTCCTAAGCTACCTTCATCTACTCACAGAAAGATATGAAGTCTAAAGAATACATAATTTTTTTTTCCCCCCGAGGCTCTGGCAGAGCTATCATGACTTATCCACAGGTAAGCTTTACTACATATTTTGAACGCTGTTCCTGGATAGAGAAGCAAGAGCTATGAAAAAGTGGAAACAGAAAGGATGACAGTAGGAACAAAAGGAAACAAAAAACAAGTAACAAAAATCCAGACAAACAAAAAAGAAAAAAAATCCCTTTTTTAATCTTACAATTTCTGTGCAAAGACTGAAAACTTGGTATTGTCAGAAGTAATTAAAGTTGTAAGCAAAAAATTAAAAGCCTCAGAATGAAATAAAGAGAATATATTAGAAGGAGGACTAGAAAAAACAGTTTCTGATGGCTGTTTAAGTTCATTTCTGGAAAAATTAAGATCCTGGAAAGAAAAGCTTGAAAAGAGACTTTGGGGTGAGAAGGACTCATAACAACAGTTAAAAGACCAAAGGTAACAATGTCATTGTAGAAATGGGGTGTGCAACCGGAATTGGGTTTATCAACAGACTGACTGATGTCTGAGAAGAATGCATTGGTTTTCCAGAAGGCTTATCATACTGCAGAATACCACTGTGAGCAGGAGAAACTAATCAACTTACTTTTTGTCATCTGACAGGTCAATGTTGGTCCCAAACTTGATTGTTTTAAAAGGTCCTCTTCTCCTCCTCCCAGAGCTGTAAATATAAAAAATATAGTAGGTGAATGTGAAAATGGGAATGATTGAAAAAAACCCCAAAACACAACTACAGAATTATCACCGTTATACCACACTTACTTATCAGAAGATGTGGATTCATTATCTGAGTGGTCCTTGTGGTGACTCTTCTTCTCATTTTCCTCCTACAAAACGCAATTGTGGAAATGTGGGGTTTTTAAAAATATACATACAAATAAATAAACATAAAAGTAATAATATATACAAAATATATAGGTATAAAGTGCTAACATGTTCATAGACATAAGTATATTTGTTTCAAGATGCTGGTATAATCTTTAAAATACCCACATCTAAGATGTTATGTGAATATTACTGTTAAAAAAAATAAAAACTTATTAGTCAAAAGCTATTGCAAAAAATTCTTCATGACTACAAATTCAGTGAAGTTCAGGCCAAGACAACAGAAAATGTCTGCACTATAAACATTTCTGCTAGCCTGCATTACAGTTGCAAATGAGTATGTTGGTTTGCTTCATTACACAGGTGACCTGGAATCCAGTCTTAAGGAATACTGCGAACTTTTTTAGACTAGAACATTTACCTTCCTTCAAAGTCAAGCGAGTCTCCTGATATGAAACTAGGATGACTAATATTTATAAAACTAATTTTATAAAAATCCATTATATAAAATCTTTTGAATTTTTCATAGCCATATGCTATTTTAGCACTGCAGTAGCTAGGATCATGACTAGTGGAAAAAAATCTAACCAATATTAAATAATGTAATTTGATCATTTTAGCAGAGTGGGCTCAAAACCCTATTCTAAAGATTTCTTTTTTGGCAAGTATATGGACACAGAAGGAAAAAGAATACGACAAAAAGGAGGAAAGAACTGCCTGGAGGCTATCCAAAGATCTCTGGCTTTGAATGGGATTGTTGTTAAATCTCAAAGTGCCCTATGTACCTGAGACAGACTTATTCATCCTTTGAATGAAGGGCAAAGAGAAACAAAAAGGAACCTAGTGATGATGGATTTATCGAATACTGCAAGACATGTTAGAGAAGCAATGCAATAGTTGTTAGAGGAATAAAAAAAAAAAAAAATCACTTAAAGCAAGTCAAAAGGACTGTGTCTGTATGAAGAAGAAACAAGGCTTTCATTTGAACCCTGTGAAAAGTCACCTAAGGACAAGTCAAAGCAGTGTTAGGTAAAGTACACATGTACTCTTAAAACAATGTCTTTTTGATTTCCAAGGGAAAAATGAAAATCATCATTTTGAATATTACTTTACATATTACATTTTTGCCACCAATATGTTACAGAGAAAAAAAAAAATCAGAAAATCCTGCAGTTCACTACTTGGTGCAAAACCCATGCTGAGGCTTCCTGCTGACAAGCTGGTATGTGATCAATTCTGTATGTTATTAAACGTGTACTTCACTGGAACATTATATATATATATAATGTTCTCCAGCCCCTGTGGAATGATGTGCCAGAATACAATGCTGGTGCAACTGTTCAAGGGGCATCAGAAAACTTCGGTCGATATCCTACTTAAATTTATTATCACTACAGAGGGAGAAAAATCCCATTTATGTCCCAAGCTCTTGATGACTTCAGTGCTCCCCACTTCCCAATGGTGTTCCTGTTTCTTTTCCTCATCCTGTATCAGTCTTGCTCAAAATCTTGAGACTACCTTCCCTTCTCTTTTCTTCAACTACCAACTAACTTCTTCATTTCTAATCCTTTCCTCTAATGTACAAAGTTTAAATTTAGATTTTCTTTTTCCTTTCTTACTGAAACCATTGTTGTTTCTGTGCAGTGGCAGTGAAAACTGCAACAGTCAATTGCCCACATTGGTGTTTTGCCAATTTTTCTAATTAACAACTGGTCAAGAGTATCTTTTTGTCTTAGTTCCACCTTAGCCTAATCTTTCTGTAACAGCAGGTAACATAAGCCTCCGCGGAGCGCCCATAGCTAATTCCAAGGATGTGCTCACTACTTCAGCAAAAATATTAAAAAGTAATACCAATAAAATAACATTTCAAACATTTCACTCTGTCACACATATCTAACAACTTCTAAACTAAATAGAAACAGTTATGCTTGGAACCCAACAATAACAAATATAGAAAGCATCAGTCACTTTTCTGGGGAGGTGGTGGTAGGGGAAAGTTATTTTAATATTTTAAACTGTTGTGCTGAAAGATAAGTATGAGTGTAAACTTCTAATAAGCCACATCCAAATTAAGTCAGGATACTATGAAGAACAAAAAAATTGTATTTCAAAGAGTATGTGAAAGTAGTTAACACAAGTAAAAAAAAAAGCATCTTAAGTTCTAAATATTTTTATATGAATTTTGACATTATTGCATGAAAGCTTAAGCTAACAAGCTCTTGAAGTATGTAACAGCGAGTTTTACCTTAAGAAAATTTTTACATTAAGCGTTTGGGAGGAACTCCCTGTATACTATTTGACCCTCTATTCAAAACAGATCATGTAAATTTACCTGTGTTCTTCATCTGAACGGAAATGTCTCCTTTTCCTTAACAGCTTCTGTTTGTTTTCAATAGCCATTACTAATTGGTTCCAGAGTTAGTATACAGTTTGCAAATTACATCTGAAACAATAACAGTGTACTTACCCTTAAAGACTCCTGGAATGAGGAGGCCTGGTACTGTGCATATTTAGCAATTGTTGTATGAGATCTACTGCTCTCACAACGCCAGATTTTCTTTGTTCCAGTGGGGTCCCAGTTTTCATCTGCTGGCTGCAGTAATTGTGTCCTCACTTCTACTATGTGTTCATTATTTGCTTCTACCAACGTCTTAGTAGAGAAGAGTCCCAGATCTAATAAATAGGAATAAAATTCATAAAAAGTTTCAAGAAAAGATGACATTAATACTTGAAGTTATCTAAAGATTTAAACTAAAGCATTTTCCCCCCTTAGCCTTCATAACACAGCCCACTTGTAGGTTAAAAATTAAAACTCATGATTAACGCTCAAAAAGTTTTTCTGCACACAACAGTAGAAGTTTAGAAAAAATCTGGCTGCTACTCTATAGACTATATTCCAAGAAACATCTTACATGACATGTGTAAACAAATCTGCAAACAATGTTTAAATCTATTACCAATGAAGTGTTTTTCAGACTAGAGTTTCATGAATGCACTTCCATCACAGAACACATTTCCTACCAGCAGTGATTGTTTTTCTATCTCCAGAGTTCAAAATATTGTACACAGTCAGATTACAGATCATTAAAATCTAAGCACAAACACCTGTAGCCGTAGTTGTCATAGGAAAAGAAGTCTATCTGTAAGCTTCCATATCCACAGCTCAGCTCCTCCCTCCTCAACTCAACAAAATCTGCTGGATTTTTTTGTGGGTTTTTTGGAGATGATCAAGATTAGAAACAGTAGCAAACTGAGAAATGACACATTACCCTAATTACTTGGAATACACAAGTAATACAGTATTACAGAAATAAAATATCCACTTTTAAGAACTGAGAGAGAATTCTTTTTTTAAAAAACATACATCTTTGTCTGTAGTTAAAAAAAAAAACACATAGAAAGTAAACTTACCTAATTTAAGCGCTCCAGCAAGGCCACGTATTACAGTAACAGGGTTGTTTGGATTTGTACAAAATTGATGTAAAGGTGGAAAGAATGCATCTCTCTTATTTTCCAACTGTAAAATTATAATGGAGTATTAGATGTCAAATGAACTTATGGCTCCTTATTTGTAAAATAAGAAAGAACAATAAAGAGAAACAACAGAAAGAAGACAAGAACGGTCTCAATTTCCCTGCACTGTGGGGAATGAACAGTTACATCATACAACCCTTTCCATGTTAAAAGCTAGGTTCACTCCTGAAATTAATTTGTTAATGCAATTTATTTCTTGGCATGAATTATTGCTTCGGCTTCTGCAACTCAGGTTTCCTGCAGTTTATTTATCTCACAATAGCCCTTGTACATCCTCTAAATCTACAGAATTCTCTGAAGAGCAAGATAATACACTAAACTTTCTTTACAGAAATCAAAAAACTAATTCTACAGATAATGTATCCAAGAAATAGTATCATTAAAAAGACTACTTTCACAGTATATCTCATGTTTACCAGAAAGGTTGATTTGATTTTCTTATGCTTTTGTGCACCTATGACCTCAATTTCAAGCTATAGTCTCCCACATTTTTTCTTTTTTTTCTTTAAAAAAAGTAATTGTTGTGAATCTTAAAATGCTGAAGACATCTCTTTGAATAAACAAGACAGAATACAGAGTTCCAAAATACTGCGACCCACACTAGCACATCTACACAGTGTGCTGCAACATGGCAACTTACCAGCTCAGCAAAGCTGTGATGGACTTTTAATAAGGTAGATTAATTCAGATGCAACACTTGGAGAACAGTTGGAAACTCTATTGCTTCCAACTTAATCTAGCTCTTGGGCAGACTGCTTGTGTAGCATCATGCCAAAGTGCCGACTGCTTCTGGTCCCCAAGTGGGGCTGAGCACAGCTAACCTGAGGTCTTCACACCAGCTGTTTGGACATACTATAATTTATTCTTCTGTTATCAAGGAAGTGGACATCCTACAATTTATTCTTCCATTACTAAGGAAGTTAGCACACTCTTCTAAAACTATTATGAAACTTTATTTTCAGAGCAGAAGTTTTAAAAGTTGCATAAGAAAATACTGTGCAACTAAAACCTGCTTTACCTAATGACATTTTGTTCTTAACATCACCTCAACTTTTATTCATTTTTTTCATTACTCTATTTTGAAGCAGGCTGTTAGGAGAGTTTAATTACTTTCTCATGTACATCTAAATTGTCATGAAAAAATATACATAAATATTTGCAATACTATACATTGTAGCTAATGAATTGTTTTGCTTATTCTGCCAGTATTTTGAGTATTAAAAATAATAAATACTGAAGCTGTTTTTCATCTTATTTACTGAAATTCTTAATTTATAAGTACTTTAAAACTAAGTCACAAAATTTTGTTAGCATTTTTCCTGCTTATACACTAGTTGGGAGAGCATGTAATTAGAATTCAGCTCTGAATAGTGCATCTTTAAAATAATTACATTATGTAATTCAGACATCCAAATAATTACAAAAGACAGTCAATGTACTTCTATTATAGATTTACTTACATAAATACTAGGTGTAGGTGGATTCAGCTTGTCCTTTGGCAAGGGAGGGTACGGTGGAGGCGGTGGTCGTGGAGGTGGGCATTTATCCAATAGAATACTACTGTTAGATAAGCCATTTTTACCCAGATTCCTAAAAGGAAAGAAGAGCTGCCTCTGTCAATACTTGACAAATAAAATAAATATATATTAGTGTCATCTCTTCTGCAAAATAACGATGTATAAGGAGAAACCATAATTCAAGATGCAAATAAAGCTCCTATATTTTAATCAAGAATTCTCACTATATAGTTTGATAATATTCAAAATAATACCCACTTTGCCTGACAAATCTGCAACATCACCACTATTAGTTAAAAATATAGCCGTTTTAAATACAAGCAAGTATGACTCATTTGATAAAATTTAACAGAGAAAGCAGGTTTCAACTGGAAATAGAGAAGAACCTTATTAGGTCGGCACTGGCTGGTGGATGATCAATTCACAGTGGCTGAGATAATGCAGTTCGGTAATGCTCTGCGTAGCACTGTGGCAGAGCACAAAGTCAGAAAATGACAATGCCTCAGCCAAAAAACTGCTCAGCCACAAAAACCAACTACAACTACACTAACGACACTAAATTGAACAACCACCTACCTCTCTCTGATTTACACATTTTGAAGCCAGAAGGAGCCACTGCGGCATAATCCATTTGTTTGAGCAACAGAGGAAAGGACCTACCCCAAGTGAGTTACTGTGCCAGCACCCATAGGCATACTTGAGTGAGAACCTCGCTGCTTGTATTTGCAGCCTTTCTCTGGAGATTTCCAGATGTGGATAACCCATTATATGTGTGCTAACTTTTCCTATAATGAATGACCTGAAAAATCTGCATTCTGAGCTTAGTCTATATTCAATTTCCAGCCACTATCAGGAGGAAAGTATTAACAAAACCATCCCCTAAATTTTTTTTGTTAAGAATGACTCAACTACCTCAAAATTCTTTGAATTAAATACTATTCAAATCCTTCTTCCAACCTCACTTGATTCACTAGCTGTTGTTACCACCTCTCGATATCCAACAAAATGGCATATTTCTAATGCATAATTTAGTCGTGTATCTTTACAAAACTCACCAGTTACAAAAAAGTTGTTCTAGTAACAACAGTCTTCAGCAGAAAACTAGCAATAGAGCTTGTCTCTAAAACACAGAAACTGATACTGGCACTGAGAAATATCACAGAGCTGGATGCTGGCACGTGAGAGCACTGATTCAAATCAAGCTACCACAAACCACAAGTAAGATGGACTTGGGGCTTGAGATCAGATCAGACTGACTGTTATGATGAATACTTTAAAGACAATGAGCAATCATCTCATCAACCCCAGGCCACAGCAAAGACGAGCATCCTGAGAAACTGCTCATCACGACAAGTCAGTCATTCGGTTCAGAACTTATGCCAGCTTGCTAACTCATACACAGCTCTCCTCTGACAGGAGATTAGAGCAATACAGAGACATATTTAACAACTGTCTCCAAAGCACGCCTGACAAAATACCAAACACTGCTTATTCCTTGTGCTAGGTGAGTCTAATGCCAGAATAGATTGCAACTTCAAAGAATCTGAGCGCACAATGTGGAAGCTTTGATTAGGCATCATCCAACTTGGCAAAAACCTCACTGACCAATGCTTAATCTCTGATCTAGTTCTTTGCAAAGACCCTACTGTCCCCCTTCCCCTCCCCCCAAAATAGAAAAACCCACAGCAATATAAAATCATCACCCAAAGAAATTTATCGACAGTTGCATGAATCTGAGATTCAGACCATCTGCATAAAGTGAAACTATAATCTGAATAGCAGGTATTAGCAGTAACTATAATCTTTGCATTACCAAACTGAAAAATAAAACCAAAGAAAGCAAATACATAGTATTAAAAAATCAAAGAGAACTATGACAAAATTCAGTTTGAATTGATAAACAGTTCTCAGGCAACTTCTGAGGCAAGGAAGATGAGAGAGACTGAACCCGAAGATAAAGGACCATTGCTCAGAACTAGCGTGACTTAAGCTACAGTAGTCACCGCAAGACCATCCCCATAGTGAAAGCTCAGTAAAGCCAGGGTGTGTGGGGTCTTCAGGGAAAGGGGACTATAGGGAAAGGAGAAACTCCTCTATGCTTAGAGAAATTACAGGTCTGGAAAGGCAGAGGAGATACAGAAGAATGCAGACAGTACAGAGGAAAAGATCAGAAGAACAGAGATATCTCATAAACCCAGCACTTGAAGTCAATACTACCAAATGTCTGCCACAGTCTCCTCTTAAGTTACTAAAACCCTGCGTAGAAATATCAAGAGAGGAAAGGGGCCAAAGAAAAGCAAAGCTGAGATAGGAAAACGCTTGTAATTCAAGTGGCACAGGAAACAGATGGGCAGAACAGTTAAAGTTGGCTTCAATGGACCAGTTTCACTCTATCATCTTTTTTTTGTCTGTGAATCAGAATAACTTACTATTAATAACAATACAAGAGACCTATTAAAGAATAATGCTGTAATTGAAAGTGTGGAAAACAGAGCAACGGAAATTATAAAAAACACCACAGAAGTACTAAAAAGATTTGCTACCGGCACCTGAAATGAAGTGGTGTGAGTATCCACTGCTGGCCTCTCCAACTCTGGAAATAAAGAACTATGGCCAATGTGAGGCAAGTGAAAGACCCTTTTTGCCCACAGCAACCGTGAGGAAAATCTCATACATCTCTGTGTCAAGAGCGTATTTTTTGTGAGAGGATTTCATACTGGCTGAAAGAGGCAACAGATGCAACGCATGAGAAAAAACAAGCCTGATTTAGGCCCCAAAAAAATCCTTGATGCCCAAACAGTCACTTACAACGCCATGATGGAGGATGAAGAGAAGGACAGGTTTCATTCCTTTAAATTGACTTTCCAGAGGAAATTGTCTGTTCATGGACCGCACAGGCAGGAGAACACCCTTCATTCCCGCAGAATGTGGGAAGAGAAGGCAGGAGCAGCTGTCACCCTCAGAAGGGTAAGGACAGAGGTGTGTGCTGATGTGCGGCTCTCACTCCACTGCAATTTGCTGGATGGGTAAAAGCAACAACGACTCCTGCAACTGCTTTACCCTGAGGACCCAACTCAAACTGCGATACATATGAGCAACATCAACCACTACGGATGAAATAGGTGCCTGGATTTCACGTAATTATGAGATCTCTTGAATAATCAATCACCAGATTCATTAAAACACCCCTTTTTTTTCCATCTTACTGCTTTCTAGGATACATTCCCACACCTTCTAAAAACAGTTTACAGCGTTCAGTCTTAGAGAATAACTTTTCCTCTGACTGTACCGCAATACAGAGTTAACCAGAAGATGATGTATGACCCAGTTTGCTTCGCAACAGTCACCTGTCCTCTTCATTATATGGCACTCACTCCCCAGTCTGTGCTTTTCGCAAATAAAAACACAAATAATTTAACGTTATCTAGGAATTTCTTGACAAATGGCGATGGATAGCTTAGCCTGAGATGATGCCTTCACCAGTCTACCACACCTCTTCCCTCGAGTTTACTATTTTCACTGCATGGACAACCCTGTAGCTTGTTATGCAGCTGGGACGTCCCTGCCCCATGGGACAATGGATTCCAGCTGCTCCAGCCTTGGAGACTCCCCTGTCGGAGCCCTACATCATTATCAAAAACTACGTAAAACAAGACCAAAATCTGATCCCAAGGCAGTATCACTGTAATTTTTACAATTACATGAAATTTATCAGGTAGTTGCTGTATTTCATAGGTAATGTATTGACTTTGTGTCATTCTAGTTGACTAAAAAAAGATATCATGCAAGTTGATAGCCAACTGTTACACAGCTGTATTAGTTTTAACTATTTTATTATACAAAGTCTCAATTACATCAAAAATATTAAAGTTAATATGATGTTATTTTCCAAGAACCAGGCCTCATTATCATTAATTACTATCCTTTACATTTATTAAATTAATCACCTCAATAATTTATCATTTTGCTCAAGCCTAATGTCAGACAGAGGATTACGTTGATTTCTCAGAAAGCAGTTCCATTGTGCTTTTCAAGTCCTCTGGAACTTTCTCCTGCTTTCCTAGAACTATAAAAATAATCTGTGTGAATGTTAAACAATTCTCTGGCCTGCTCTTTCAGAGCTCGTGGATGTATGTTATCTGGGCCTCTGACTTAAAAATGCCAAATGTAAGTGTAACTATCATTTAACCTTCTCCTTGATTATTGTGAAAACAGAGTATGCGTTATCATGCATCCCATGATGTGAACATCGCATGTGCCTTTTTCCCAAGCTCAGAAGAAAAATATTTACTGAACTCTCTTGCCTCTATTCACTATTCTAATAGCACTTGTGCAGTCATCAAGCATTAGTGGTTTTTTGTGTTTCTTATTTTTCATTCTTGGCTATAGTTTTCCTCTTCCAAACTTCATTTCTGAGTCTTCTACAACTCTTAGCTTCAATATTTTAAAATATATTTGCCCTTTTTGTGTTTTAATTGGGAGATTGTGACTTTTTGATGATAAGAAAGAGTTCCTAAACAATTTCCAGTTATCTATACATTTGGATTTTAGATGCAGTTTACAGGCCAAACCAGAATAAGTTACAATCATTTGCGCTTAAGCAGCTATTTTTGTTGTGAAGCCAGTCTGTTTAAGTGAATTATTATATAAGGATTAGCTGCATGAGAATTAACAAGGTTTTACTGCTCAAGAGATTATAGTTATTCTGAAGAACAAAATTAATACCCTCTCTTCGCCAAATAAAAATCACATTTAACATGTATATAAGGAACTGTGGATTTAGGTGATACTCTATCTTAAATCTATCAGAATTAATTAATCTACAAAGAAGAACGAACAAAACATTTTAAAAATGTGCCTACAGAAGGAATCAGTTGAAACACTGGGATGCATAGTACTTCATTGGCCCAGTCCTGATTCAGAACAGAAATAGCCAGCCTTTCTTAACAATTAATAGATACAATTAATTGCTTCCATACTGCAAGCTATTACAAAAACACAGAAAAATGTCTGTCGACACCCATCACCCTGGGAAGGAGGTGGTTACTCACAACACCCAACTTGGGCTCTCTGAGGCTCACCTCCCCAGGCTGCTTCTATAGCCAGTAGAAAGACTAGCTCTCAAAGGGGAACATAAAGAAGTCAAGTCAAGCTTACATTATGCTTAAATGCAAGTAATGCCAACCTGTTTATCATGCAGTTCTCTACCCCAGCCTTTCACAACCAGGTACTAGCTGGCAATATTCCCAGGATCTTTCTTTTTAAACCTACAGAAAATCCTACAATAGAATTGTGGATTTTCTCATTATGCAAATGTATTTCCAATAATTTTTCAATTCTGCTCTGGTTTTGATCTCAATAGTACAGGTTGGCTGTGAATTTCATAGGTTAATTATATATTATGTAAGAAGTAATGTTCCTTTTTTTCTTAATGACTTTTACATCTTTCCTATTTCATTTGCTAATCATCTTGTTCTTAGGCAATAAGACCAACAGAATCACATTAATGACTTATGTAAGAAAAACATTATAACAAGTGGTACCAAACTTTTTCATATGCTTGCCTTCCCCCTAAACTATAAATCTTTCCTATGGTTTTTTACTCCCAGATAATTCTGCTTCCCATCTGCAAATTTCTGTACTTGCCTTTTGAAACAAACCAGAATGTCTTACTTTAAGCAGGGTTTACCTTGTGAAATCACAATATTTCAAATTTTCTTAAAACTTTTGCTATGGTGAAGTTGACTTGCCAGAAGTAACATGCCTTTAGAGCAATTGAACAATTTTGCCTTCAAGCCAAAAAAGTCCTTTGCTTACAGACAAAAAAACCTCCCAATAAAACAAGAACTGCTTTTGTTGGGTTTGTTTTTAAGAACAAAACGCAAACTTAATCCAGCTCCTTTCTCCACAAAGTACCTCCCCTCAAATAGATTCAGGCTCTTTGCCTCTCAATGGCAGAGTTCCCAAACCAGTGATTCACTAATTGACTTCACTTCCCAGGCTCAATTGCCAAGGAGAAGCACCTTCAGAAAGCTCAGCCCAAATTTGCTTCTGCCCCAGGGTTCACCACAGAGCCCACAGCAGCTAATCTCTCCTGGTCTCCTGTCACTTTCTTTTCTCAATGGGTTGCTCTCTACTCTTCCTCTTTGCACATCAAACAAAAAGAACTACAAAGAGGCATGTCAGCCCCTTTTAATACACATTACCATCGAGCCTACACCTCTCATTTACCTTCCCCAATTAAGCCAAATTGGTAAAGCTTTCACATTCAGAAATGCCTTAAGAGTTTTCAAATTAGTCTTTTCATATATCACCATAAAAACGACAACAGTAACTTTCAGCTGACACAAAGTCGCCCAGTTATACAGCTGGGCACTTTAGAATTGTTTGAGGATCTCTTGCACCTATTTCTCTAAGTCATTATCTCAAATCAAAATTTTGTTTGGAGCTTTGCCTGTCCTTTCAAGGCTGTGAACAAACTTTAATAAATGATGATTAAAAAAAAAAAGATAACTATTTCTTATTTCTTTTACGGGAAACAAAACAAGTCAGCTCAGGAACTTCTCTACACTGCTTAAAGGAAGGACTTGACCTCATGTCAGTTTTAGGAAGGGCAAGTTATAGACCCTCTTAACTGAGATGGATACTGGATTTTTAATTTTTAACATCCCTCCTCCAGGATGTTAATTAGATGCACCAGTTGAAACACAGAGCTAGAAATCAGCTGGTTTCACTTCAGTAGAAATAAACAGCTCAAGTGTTAAATCTCAAGTCTTGTGATAATGTTTCATTAATTCTCCTTTCAGGAGGATTGCTCATAGGGAAAAGATACTTATATTTCTAAGAGTACAGAAAAGAGCTTTTGATAACAGTCTTTTTAAGGAGACCTGATACACAACTAGACAAAACAGCATACTCTTTTTCTCATGTAATAACAATTGGCTTTTCTAATAACAAACTCAAAGCAGTTATTCCTGGCATATTTTTCTTCTTTTAATCACATGGTTTTCACTTACGCTCAAAATTACTTGGTTTTTTGTTGTTTTTTTTTTTAAATGACCTCAACAGAGGATTTTCTCCAGGAATCTAAGGAAGGATAATTAATAGTATACTCTTTAATCTGCTGTTTTGCACAGAAGCTTGAAGAAATTTAGTTTAGCACGTAGACAGTTTACCAAACATAATAATTTAGTTGCTTTACAACCACCTTAAAATTCACTGTTGCAATCAGTTTTATTGGTAGGGAAGACTAACCAAACCACACTTACACTTCCCAGAATCACCTCCTCAATTCTCCCTCATCTGCACACTCCAACAGCAGTTTAACAAGACGAGCACATTTGTTACCCTACTGTTCTCCACAACAGCATCTTAATGAGATTTGCATATTTTAGGCAACAGCTCAGCTACTGCACTTCTAAATTCCTTGTAGCTTTTGAGTGAACATTGTCTAGCCCTTCAAGGGAAGGGAAGTATCGATTTCTATGCCAGCACCTTCTGTTTGACCTCTTCTCAGCCTCCTAAACAACCTCATTTCACCGCCTGAATAGAATAAGTCTCTGTTAAAAATTTCCTCAACATTCTCACCAAGGAAGATGGACGTAAAGAAACTTTTCAGCCTCTGCAATGATCTTGCCCTACTTAAGCACTCGCTTTAGTCTTCGGCAAAACAAAACATCTACCAAGTCTGTTCCTACAGATGAGACAACCTATTCACATATAATAAAAAAAGAATTAAATGGAGTTTTCTATTTGGCACGTGGTTTGCATTTTATGATACAAAGCATCTCCTTTCACCTAATGGCTTCACTTGAGCAGCTTTTATTAAGACAACACTTGTTTACATAAAGCAAAATTACAATCTCCCAGCATTTATTTTTGCCTGACTACTTCCATTTTTATTTTATTGTAATGCATGATTTCTGAACCTCTTTTCTAAATAATTGCTTTTACCTTAAAAAAAGAGCAAACCTCTGTATCTCTGATGTCCCTTTATTCTTTAGCAACAAGTAAAATCCTAGTAACGTTAATAAACAAGTCAGGTTTTGGTGATTAGTATTACTGTTGCTTCCTGATAAAATCACTCCTGTGAGATGAACTTCATTATACTGCAGTTCACTATCCTGCAGTAGGCCAATTATAGTTATGTTGTGAATCAACTTTTGTGCATTACTTAATCCCAAACTGTTAATAATTTCAGGTCCTGTAGGGACCTGTAGGGTCTAAAAGATGTGAAAAACTAAGACATAAGGATGGCAAGAAAATAACCCCTATTAATATGTTATATAGAGTTATTATTTCTATTAGTATGAAAAAGACATGTAGACAGGACCTTTTCCCTAACAGGTAACCAGCCCTAGCACAGGTCAGAAACAGTAATAATAAGCACAACAGAATTTTCACATATGGGAAAATGTCTGTCTGTCTTTACACTTCAGGCTTACCCTAAAAATGTTGTAATTGTTACCTTGTTGCCAGCCCCACAAAATTTCTCAGAATCTCTTATTATTAGAGGACATATGCAGACACTTTCCAGCAAGCATAATTTGACTAGGAGAGATTCTGTTTCTAAACTTTGGAAAAGTAGTCTCAGCCCAGACTGAAGCATTTCTTGACCTCTAAGTTGCTAAAAAAAACCCCAAACGAGTCTCTCCTCCACTTATCCCATTGCTCATCTATCTTTATTATCCAGCTTCTAAGTCCTCTGCCTTGCTGAATTAAAGTGCAGACAGGCTGAAGAGGGAGCTCTCAATCTCTACTCAATAAGAAAGAAAGTAAAAGGCACATCTAACACTTTTTGAGCTGTCTGCAAACTACATGGGGTAAGAGTCAACATTTCATAACTAAGGTCCCTGAATACTGTTAGAAACTTTTATGTACAATTTAAAGCAGAACTTGGTATCATCCCAGTGAGTTAAAGAAAGCACAGTGGCAGTGTCTGGCAAGCAAAAAGCAAACCTGCATGGCAAAGATCTACAGGTTCTGGCCTTGCTTACAATTCTGACCTTCTGCACTAAATTCACAGGTTCGAGCAGGAGTCTGTCAATAGGTTTTGGCAGGCAGATTTGCTCTGGCTCTCCTTAGACAAGGTGCAGCTAGGAACTCCATAGCCATTGTCCAGCAGCGCTCAGCTATGCCTGTGGCTCTGCTGTCGCACCCAGGCTGGGCGAGAGCCACCCGCCCCACTGTGTCCTTTGTGGCAGCTCCCCAGCTCCTTGCCCTGCCTGCAGCAGAGTCTACCTTTGCTTAGAAAAGCCTCTGCAGAGACTTCTGTGTCACTCACAACAAAGTTGTAGGTTTTGGGGTTTTTTTTCCTGTAATGAAGCCAGTTTTAAAAGTAGAAAAAAAAGACAGAAAAATACCTTTATTATCCTCTTTTTACTTTAGAAATTAAGTATCACTGGGAATACTACCTCTATCAATGAGCACAAGAGTAAAGACTTGTATTAAAAACTGGTTTAGGATTTTTGTAGTAAAAGTGCTCAACATTTTGCTACTGAACACAAACTGCAGATCTCACCTCTGAAGAGCTTGATAAACATCATACTAAAACAATCAAAATGCAACATTTGACTAGAGGAATACACTTCCCATTACTCTCCTAAGAAAGCTGCACGCAAATTTCTGTTAAGCAAATTTTGAAGACACAGATCAGCTAAACTTCAAGAATGAACTGTAAGTCTATCACGATTTCTTTTACGGGCATTTGCAAAGCACTCATCCCAACACCAGGCTATTTTTATACTTCTACCGGCACGAACACATACATGGTGCCAATTTAAAAAAGCTGTTAAAACTCTTCATTTTTATGAATATGATAGGTGTAGGAACTTCACTTGAAAATGAACATTACAATATAAGATTTAATATTTGAAAGATGACAAAATAAGCTCCCTGTAGGTTTTTTCTCTTCTAGGAAATTTATCTTTGTAACAGATATCTACAGACCGCTATACCATGATCAGTATTAGTCATCACATCCCAGTACATTAAAAACTAGTAACTCTCAATCACGGTAACAGATGCAGCTTTTTTGCATTTAACTGGTTTATGTGGGTGCAGTGAAAGAAAGATATAAACATGCTTTTATCAGTTTTTAACATCAAAAAGGGTAACGCTTAAAAGCACCACATTTGCTATATAATCTAAAATAAAACACTTTGGAATAAAAAATATATTGACATGGTAAAAATTCCAACAAGAATTCTGACACCACAAAAATACAGATAACATTTCAACTAAAAGAATTGTAAACACAGTTAAGTATGGAAAACAGCAGTTTGAGTACAAACCAAAACATTCAATAACCATGTGCTCATGATTAAAGGGATTTTTGTGAATTTCAAAGGCATCTTATGTAACTTTTTTCACAAACGGTGAGACACAGATACAGAAATTATAGTGCTCCAAATGGTTGTTTCAATTTCTCAGCATGTTTGGATTTCAAATAAAATTCTTTTGAGAAAGAAGGCAAATCTCTCCAAAGACTACCTAGAAAATCTAAGGACTTCGAGACAGTCTACACAGGGAAGGCTGTGAGCAGTAAGCACAAAGTGTGAATCTGCAAAGCTAGCTACTATCTCACAGGCTCCCTGCTAGCACATGTAAGTGTGAGCACAACCTACCTTTGAAGGAGAATTACTTACTTTTGAAAAGCTTTGTCTAAACTGTGTCTAGTGGAGTTTGCTCCACTTGCAATGGAATAAACTATGTTTAATGTATATTAAGACTGATGGTGCATTAATACCAGACAGTTACATACAGTAAACAGAGTTTACAGTTAACTAGCTTTCCCCTGTAGATAAAGTTTCAGCATATAACATAAAGCTATTTCTGAGGAGAGGTGACTGAATGTGTCAAACTTGTCTATGTAACTAACATATACTTCCACCTGCCAGCACATTCATACTCCATAGGCACTCCAAAGCTTCATAAAGGAACCTTTACCCTTCTAAGTAAAGACAAAATTGGAAGTATTACTGCCAGCTTTAACAACAAATTAAGCCAGCCACTGAAATGCTTTTCCATTATCATCACATATATTTTAACTGTCGGCACTTGTAACACCGTCCAGGAAAAACTCCTACAATACTTTAAGATGCTCAGGGATTTCACTCTGATGATAAAATTTGTTCAGTGAGGACACAGCATGGTGCAATAATAAGAGCAACACTATATGCAGAGCTCCACAATTGTGCAGGATGTCTAAATGCAGGGCTTGTAAGTGGGGTGGGAGGAGGAAAGTTTCAGAAGGTTGCAGAACAATCGCTAAGTCTTAGGAAAAAAAAATATTACTACTGTGGCAAAATACATCTTTCCTTGATGCAGGGGAATCTGAAATTACCACTTGTACTGTTACAGCCTGTATCTAATGAAAGACTTGGATATGAAAGAGACTCTGTAAACGTGCTTGCTGGACACAGCCATCAAATCCCAGCCCTCTGACTTCTGCTGGAGGTTCCTATGCTGTGACAACCACAGCAGTGTCACACCAATAATCCAAATTATGCAACCCTCACAGATGCATTTCCATTTCCTTTTCTTTGGAAAGAGGGGGGAGTTTACCTGCCATTTTTAGTGATTTAACAACACTGAGATAAGAAATAAATAGCTAAGAAGCATATAGAAATTGTCAAGGCTTGGAACCTGGTGTTTGTGCTACACTGCTTTTTAGTAAGACCGACCTAGGAACAACCAAAACTGTTAAGGGAATGCATTTAAGCTGACTACATGGATATACAATGAGCCTAATCATTCCAGCGCCAACATGCCCGTCAAGAAGATGGGACTTAGGCATCAGAGATGAATGTTGGCAGATTTAGCTGCAGCAGTTTAAGATATTATTGTTCTCAGTCCACCATCCTCCTCTGCCACAGACCACTGGCTATTGCACAGGTGGCTAAATTTGCTCCATTTCTATACCGCTATATAACTATACCTATACCACTGTAACTTACAGTGTAACATCTTTGCCAGAAGTCACTTCTAAGAAGCATTATCTGAAACTTCTATAACCTAGCCTTCCACACTCTGTGTCATCCTGCATGGATGTGCAATACTAGCAACGAAGACACCAAAGATAACACTGTGCAATTTGCACAATCACACTGCAATTGTTGCCAGGTTTCCTAGTGGCTGGCCTCACTTTTTGCCTTCATCCATTATGCATCTGATCTAAAATGATTCAAGCTTACTGACTAAAGACAAAAAAACCAATAACATACCTGCTAATCAACGGAATGTAAGATGGATCAAGGCTTATACTTCTGAAGAGTCAAAACTATCCACACTGTAATGTAACAGACCTACAACTAGCTGAAAGGCTGCATTTTTAAAGCACAATCTACCACACGAACAGCTCCTATACTTAAGCTATAGGTACTGAAACCACCACTACCAAAAAAGCCATCTCTGGTACAGAACTGGAAGGACAAGCTGAAACACCATATGGCTGTGGGACCACTCAGAGGAACACCAACAGGCAGGAGAAATGGGTCAACAGGAATCTCGCAAATTTCAGCAAAAGGAAATGCGAAGTCCTGCACCAGAGGAAGAATAGCCCCATGCACTAGTACATAAGAAAACAAACATTTTTAATTTAGGGGTGACCAAGCACTGGAACAGCTTGTCTGGGCAGGTTGTGGAGTCTCCATCCTTGGAAGTATTCAAAACTTGGCTAGATGTGGTCCTGTAAAACCTGCTCTAGTTGGTCCTGCTGTGAGCTGGGAGGTTGGATTAGACGATCTCCAGGGGTCCCTTCCTGGACCTCCCACCTCAGCCATTCTGTGATTATTTATCAGTTTTGCAATGAGAACACTGATTTGTAACGACAGAGCAAATCTGTATGACTTATTTGTATCAAGAAAAAAAAAAGATTTTTAAGAGCTTAATACCAGCACTGAACACTTTTTTTTTTAAGATTTGTAATTTCCAACATCTACATTGTTGCTGTTTTTTCTTATCTAAGGAGAAGTGCTTGTATTGTACCTATGAACCATGTCTATAAAAGACAACTGATGAATGAGTAGAAAAAGAAAATCCAAACAACAGATTTTTTCTTTTGTAGGAACTGTATCAAATCTCCTTATAGAAATTACACCTTAAAGCCCATGAGAAGGAT